>NC_056748.1:406327972-406633618 GCF_019279795.1 Protopterus annectens | reverse complement strand
ACTACTGAAGAACAAACTAAAATAAAATAAAAACACTTCAGAAATACTGGGGGAAAATAAAAAATGAATAATCTACAGAGCCAATAACAGCACGGTACTATAGAACAAGAGGAACAGTGAAACATGCGATAAATTAACACGAAACCAGGTATCCTTTTAGCCCGCTTTCATCCTTTAATATCCAAGGACTTCTTCAGAAAGAGTAATGAACAATACAGGAAAAATCCACATATTTATACATAATGGTTTAGAAAAAATATATATACATAAATAACAGTTATCCAATGACTAACAAGCAATATAACATTTACCCAATCCTTTACCTAATAAGAAATCATAACCAATCAAAGTATTCAAGTAGTACAGAACTGTCACACCAATGGGAACATAGTAAGGAACAAGTAGAAGCCAATGAAGTGGTGTATTGGAGGTGCAATAACCAGAAGGCAGACTAGCCTGTGAGCATCAGGAACTATCTGCAAAATCCACTGAATAGTAAGGTGGGTCAGACTAGCCTTTCGAGTAAAGTCAAATACCTGAAAATTACCAAAGTTTGAAGGGGAGTAGAGATATGAACACTGTGAACCATATAAACACTACGACTAAGCAAACTGATAGAAATAAAATAGTCAAAGCTGGGCAGCTATAAAAATCAGCTAGAAGCAGTGCTGAACCTTGCATCATAACAACTTACAACTAACAAGTAACAAGGCGTCCTATAGTCACAAGGTACTAGGCAAACACATCTCTCTGCTTTTTTGGGTACTACCTTTTTTACTCAGCTATTCTTTACTGCTGATTTCGGTCTTGTCCTTGTGCTACAGTTTTGGTTTTAGTTACAAGTTGTTTATTATTATACCACAATGTTTGCTGAGTGGAGCTACTGCTATGTTTGCCTAGTACCTTGTGACTATATAACGGTTACTGGATACCACTGGATAACGGTTCTACTGCTGAAGGTGGAATCCTCAACTTTAACAGTTTGGGTTTTGCTGGTGAACCAGTTGGCTTTCCATGTAGTGACATATGGGTTAATGCCCAGCTGGCAGAGTTTCTCAGTGATGGTTGAGTTGGGGGATTGTGTTGAAAATATTGACTGTCAAGTTGGGTGGTATGTGCTGCTTTGCCTTCATGCAGGGCTTTGATGACATTCTTAAAGAACTCCACCAGGTTTAGTCCGCATGATCTACCCTTAAAGCCAAATTGGCTTGGGTTATGGGTTTGAAGCTTCGCTATATCTTGTTGATAAGGTCCATGATGATTCGCTCCACGGCTTTGGAGATGAGGCTGGTTAGGCTTATGGGTCTGTAGTTACCTGGGTTGGTTGACGCACTGCCTTTGTTCAAGTGGATTACCGTTGCTGTTCTCCACTTTGCTGGAATAAAGCCAGTGCTCAGGCTTTTAAAGAGTGTGCCAAGTGGGTCCACAAGGTCATGTTTTAAGTTCAGTAAGCAGCCTGGGATGTTATCTGGTCCCATAGAGGCAGGGTTTTTGGCCTTGGGGTGTGCAGATATGACCTCCTCATTGGAGATACTAGGGAGAGGTTAGGTGTCAGGTATGCTTTGGGGTATGGCTGGTGGGGAAGGGGAGGTGAAGTTTGTGCCAAAGCTGTCAGCTAACAGGTTGGCAATTACTTCATGGTCACTGTGACTGCTACTGTCCACTATGAGTTTAGCACATAACTTGGTATTCCCTTTTAGATTTTGGAAGTAGCTAAAGAAAGCCTTGTGACTGTCTTTAGCTAAGGAAGCTAATTTAGCTTGATAAATACCTTTAGAAGGACTTTACCAGATGTCTGATTTGCTTGTTCAAGCTGTGGAGGGTGTTCTTTCCCTGCTAAGTTCCCTCTTGTTTTCAGATATCAAGTTCTTCCTTTTGTTGTATAACCTGTTTACACTTGAGGTCCAACAGGGTGCCTTGTTTTGACAGGAGGACTTGATTTTGATCTGTTGGGTACAGCAGAGTCAATACAGTTGTTTAAGTGGTTATACAGGACGTTTGTGTATTCTTCTGAATTGGAGTAATTGTTGGCTGTGCAAGCAGAGGGTTTTAAACTTTTCAAACCATCCCTCAGTAGGCTATAGTGTTTTTGAGAAATTTTTCAGTTTTATTGCTCCTGTGGAGGTGTCAGGTCTGACTGTTACTTAGAATGAGACAGATTTATGGTCTGAGCTTACTAGGGAGGGCAGAACACAAGGGGTAGTGCAGTGCCTCCCCCCCCATATTGGTGAGTAATAAATCCAGAACATTTGAGCCTCTTGTGAAGGTGCAGACTAACTTTCAGAGCATTTGTATTAACAAATTCCAGGAACTTCAAGGTGATCAAGCTTGTGCTCAAGTACGCCACCCACTCGATAGAAGGATAGTTGAAATGTCCCATGACCAAGGTGTTTCGTGATTGACTCAAGCAAGTCCAGGTAGCTTGTGTGCATCTTATGGTTCATGCTGGGCGACCTGTAGCTAGCAATGATATGGTAGTGTGTATTACCTATAGTTAATTATACCTAGAGTACCTCAAGAGAGCCATACTCTTTAATTAATCTTGAGGTATATTTAGATTTAATGCTCCACCTTTGGTTCTTTCATAAATAGTATTAACGCCAGGTAGGACACTGCTCAGTTAAAACCAAGGATGAATTTATTGAAGCACTTTTCGTTTGCCTCCTAGGCAAACTTCTTCAGAAAACATAGATCAACAATGAACGTACCTAAAATAGTGTGACGTCAGAATTGAATTAAAACAATTAACATGATGATTGTTAATGTCAAGTTAAAAACAAACACCCAAAAAAAAGGTGGATCCAATCAGTCTTACCAAATAGACAAAACAAACTGACAAGCTGTTAAAGATAAGACATGAAAAAACCTTCACAAGAAGGTCGCATTAAACTTTCCACATAGTGCAGTAATTTATATTGAGTTAGACTTATGAATAGACAAAGTCACCAATAATGGCAAGCATTATTCTAGTTGAAATGAAATAATAAATTGACAAAGGTGACCCAAAATCTTATAGTTAAAAACGAAGGTCACCTAGACATACAATAACTTGATACCTTCCAATTCAAGATTCCTGTTTGAACTGTGGGTTAACAACAATAACCACTAATCAATGGTTTAACCCATGTGTCATTGACAAAAAACAAAACTCTAACATAACTAAAGAAGATGTAAACACTAGACATAACTGGTGATTTAATTAGTCCAAAAAGCCCTCCTCTTGAACTATCTTTTTAAACTTAAAATATGAAGGACACTAGAAATGGAACAAGCTTCATTCAAGCCTGGCATATGGTACGCTTCTAATCTAATCTGCCAATGTAGTTCTTTTTCCAGAAATCTAAGCTGTGTTGCCCCCCCCCCCCCACTATCATGACCTACCTGTTCTATTCCCATGAATTTAAACTGGGGAGTGGGATGATCCATTATATGTCTGGCCAACGCGTTTGTTTCCTTGTGTTTCCTTATAGCATACGTATGTTCGTATATGCGATCCCTGAGCTTACACTCGGTCTTGCCGATGTAAAACCCTGAACAGTTTTGACACTGGGCCAAATAAACAAGCATGCTGGAATTGCAATTCACCCTACATTTTAAATGAAACTCATGATCTTGAACAGAAAATCTGTTCGATTCCATAATGAACTTGCAATAATTACAAGATTGGCATTTAAACATGGCAGGGGACCTAGTTGGCAAAGGTTTCTGTTCAAACCATGATTTAAGGTTCTTGGCCCTTCTATATGTCACTTTGGGGGAAAGACCCAATTTAGAAGATACTGCAGGGTCGGCTCTAAACAAATGCCAATTCTTATTAATAATGTTCCATAAACTAGAACTGTCAACCGTAAATGTCGTAATAAATCTAGGAAGTTGGAAACAATGTGGTTCACAGATCGTTTCTGGACACTCCATTGAAATGGGCGGGACTGTTGCTGTTAAATTCATATACTTTTTAACTGGCAATAAAGGCTCATAGAACTTGGATGACCTTTTCTGTGAAACCTCACTAATAAGGTCGTCGACCAACGTAAGGGGGTAAGCACGGCTCATAAACATCCTTTTCAATAATGAACATTCCTCAACGTAATCCTCATCCCTACTAATCATTCTCGCAGCTCTAACCAGTTGTCCCTTAATGACTGCTCGTTTTTGTGAAAACGGATGACAACTGGTGAAGTGCAAGAGTGTGTTAGAATAAGTTGGTTTCCTGTGAATTAGGGCTGTAAAACAAGCTGCCTCTAAATCCTTTACTAACAAGATGTCAAGGTAGGGAATCCTCGTGGTGCTGAAGGAGAAAGTGAACTCTAAAAAGTTGGTGGTACCATTCAAATAAGTAACATACTCAACTGCCTGAGCTTCACTCCCTTTAAATAAAATGAAAATGTCATCTAAATAACGTGTATAGTGAGCAAGGTGTTCAGTGCAAGTATGATGATCAAAAACAAATTGATGCTCCCAGTTGGCCATGACCAGGTTAGCCACACTTGCACCGCAAGGGGAACCCATGGCTACCCCAATGTTTTGCAAGTAAAAGTTTTCCCCAAACATAAAAAAGTTCTTAGATAGTATTAAGTCCAGTAATTCACCCACAAGCGAATTGTCATAGTTGCTTGCTTCTCTAGCTCTCAATCTGTCACATACCCACTCAACTGCCACATCATGGGGAATACTCGTGTATACATCCTTTACATCGATAGTAAGTAGGTTCAAATGGTGTTGAAACTCTATGTCATTGATTTTGGTCAAAAATGACCATGAATCTTTGCAGATTTGTACTTCTAGTTTGACATATTTCTGTAAAATATTGTCAACCACCTTGGCACAAGCATAAGAAGGTGAACCTCGGCTATCGATCAAAGGACGCATAGGGGGGTCAATTGAGTCCTTGTGTATTTTAGGTATACCGAAAAGGTACGGGAATCTCGGAAACGATGTAAACATATAGTCATATAATAACTGATTGATCCTACCCTCTAAAAATATTTCCTCAATGTTGTCTTTAATGATTTTATATGCTCTATTAACTTCACTCCTAGAACTCAAAATATAAGCTGGGGATTTGAGCAAGGATGTCATTCGGTCAAAATAGTCATCCTGATTGAATATTACTACGCCCCCTCCTTTGTCCGGTTTACAAACACAGACATTATGTGATCGAAAAGTTAGCATGCTTTCAATCTCACTGGTGTTAATTGGTACAGATCGCTGTCTGGGCCCTCCTTTAACACTCCTAATGTCCACCTCGCAAATTTGCTCGAAAGTAGCCAACAATGGATGCAGTGGTGGATTAAATGTGCTAGGTACATGTAATCGGTTACTCACTTTGGAATAAACATCACCACCCATCATTAGTTGGAAATTAAGCTTCCTAGTGAATGTCTTTACATCAATAATAGAAGTTACAATATCCAAACGCTGTTTAGGGACATAAGTTTGACCCTTTGCCAACAAGTCAGCCATGACGGTGGTAAAAGACATTTGAGAAAAATTATAAACTTTAAAGTCCCTGGAGGAATTCAAACTGACCACCGGACCAAAGTGTAAAAGTATAAAAAGTATATGAATTTAACAGCAACAGTCCCGCCCATTTCAATGGAGTGTCCAGAAACTATCTGTGAACCACATTGTTTCCAACTTCCTAGATTTATTACGACATTTACGGTTGACAGTTCTAGTTTATGGAACATTATTAATAAGAACTGGCATTTGTTTAGAGCTGACCCTGCAGTATCTTCTAAATTGGGTCTTTCCCCCAAAGTGACATATAGAAGGGCCAATAACCTTAAATCATGGTTTGAACAGAAACCTTTGCCAACTAGGTCCCCTGCCATGTTTAAATGCCAATCTTGTAATTATTGCAAGTTCATTATGGAATCAAACAGATTTTCTGTTCAAGATCATGAGTTTTATTTAAAATGTAGGGTGAACTGCAATTCCAGCATGCTTGTTTATTTGGTCCAGTGTCAAAACTGTTCAGGGTTTTACATCGGCAAGACCGAGCGTAAGCTCAGGGATCGCATATACGAACATACGTATGCTATAAGGAAACACAAGGAAACAAACGCGTTGGCCAGACATATAATGGATCATCCCACTAACCAGTTTAAATTCATGGGAATAGAACAGGTAGGTCATGATAGTAGGGGGGGGGGCAACACAGCTTAGATTGCTGGAAAAGGAACTACATTGGCAGATTAGATTAGAAGCGAACCATATGCCAGGCTTGAATGAAGCTTGTTCCATTTCTAGTGTCCTTCGTATTTTAAGTTTAAAAAGATAGTTCAAGAGGAGGGCTTTTTGGACTAATTAAATCACCCGTTATGTCTAGTGTTTACATCTTCTTTAGTTATGTTAGAGTTTTGTTTTTTGTCAATGACACATGGGTTAAACCATTGATTAGTGGTTATTGGTGTTAACCCACAGTTCAAACAGGAATCTTGAATGGGAAGGTATCAAGTTATTGTATGTCTAGGTGACCTTGTTTTTTTACTATAAGATTTCGGGTCACCTTTGTCAATTTATTATTTAATTTCAACTAGAATAATGCTTGTCATTATTGGCGACTTTGTCTATTCATAAGTCTAACTCAATATAAATTACTGCACTATGTGGAAAGTTTAATGCGACCTTCTTGTGAAGGTTTTTTCATGTCTTATCTTTAACAGCTTGTCAGTTTGTTTTGTCTATTTGGTAAGACTGATTGGATCCACCTTTTTTTGGATGTTTGTTTTTAACTTGACATTAACAATCATCATGTTAATTGTTTTAATTCAATTTTGACGTCACACTATTTTAGGTACGTTCATTGTTGATCTATGTTTTCTGAAGAAGTTTGCCTAGGAGGCAAACGAAAAGCGCTTCAATAAATTCATCCTTGGTTTTAACTGAGCGGTGTCCTACCTGGCGTTAATACTATTTATGACTGTGACTGTACTTGTGCATTTTTTGTATCCAGTCCGTTTGGTTTTTTACTTCATGGTTCACTTTTTCTAATTTATTGGTCTGTACTTGTTTTTCTGAGTTTTATGGTTCTTTCATGCTTGTTTTGAGTATTGAATGCCTTCCACAACTTATGTTTCTCCATTGGAGTAGAGTAGCTAGTTTAGATGTGTGGAAAGCATTATAACATTGCACTGCTGGTGTGTTCTCCAAGGTTTTAAACCATGCTTTAGTGACTGCACAGATATTAACATCCTGTAGGATGAGGAAAGTTGCATGGAGTGGAGTTTCTTGTTTAGACTCCTCTAGATTTTCTTGAGGGATCATCAGGTTAGCATTTCCTAAAAAAAAGGTAATAGTAGGACAATGTTTTAGATAATATTTGAAAGCCTAGAGGAGAGAGGTGTTGACCATCTCTGGCAAAGCAGCATGGTCTATTGAATATCTCTTTCTATGCTGGCAAGTATTGCACCACCCCTCTCCCTTGAATGACACCAGAAACTAAGCCAATTATTAAAGTTGCTCATCTTCTGTTCATATTGTCTCAACGTAACATGGAGAATGTAAAATGCTGCTCAATGCTAGGCACGTTCCAGCCTTGGGACACACATTCCAAGAGCTCCTTGATTTGTTCCTTCATGTAGTCAAGAGATGTACTTTGCAGGTCATTTGCACTCACATGGAGTATGACAGAATCATACTGGTACTTTCATACATGTGTAGTCTGGCAGATCCTGGACTCTGATAAGCAACTGATCATGACATTCTCTGTACTCAGCCAGGTGAGTGGGACATAAGAGAGTCTCACATGGAGTCTCCAGTGATCAGAATGTTGGGTCATGTGGTGGCTTTCCTTATGGACTTAATTGATTTTCCATGAGATGTGGCTGTGTGTGTTGATGTGGTTGCTGTTTTGAAAGAGTACATGTGGGGCTGCTTAGGGCATTTTTGTGTGCTTTGTGCAGGAGTTCTTTGGGGTTGCGGAAAGTTGCATTTACATATCTCAGCATATGTGGGTATGTGTGTCATGGCTCTAACTGTGTGTTATGGGTGCAGTGCATATGTTACTGTCAACCTAATTGACACTAGGAGTGCTTTTGTGTGAGAGCTTTGCAACAGATGACATTGATAAGTTATGTAAGAGTTGTATTTACAGTTTATTTGAGATAGTAGTCTGTGAACTTGAGACAATTTCTACATTGTCATTTGGATACTCATATCCACCATTCCAGCAATAGAGATAGTAGGAAAGTTCATATCCATGGTAGCAGGCCCTTCTTTACTGATTAGAAGATTGCAGTGAGAATATATATATAGAGCAGCATCTGGTTTGACACTCTGGATGCAGTGCTTTTCACTGTGCAGACTACTTGCCTGTGTGCAGCTAGGTACTAGTGAAACTTTAAGGGTATTTTTGTAGAAAAAATGTCAACACAAAGTACCTACATCCTATATAAGACACCACCAAACACTTAATGGGAAGCTTCTTTAGTAGAAATTGATGATTTATGGTTGAAGCATTTAGGAGCTACTCTGAAATTAGGTTTGACTATAGCTAATCAAGCAGTACATATTGAAAACAAAGAATTAGCCATTCTCAAAACCTTCTTTCCTTCTCACCTTCCTTTAGTTTGTCGGTGAACAGAGGTTCGTCCAGAAACATCAATGTATTATAAAAACTTGTGCTCTTAGTCTTTCCCAACCTTCATTGTGCATATGTTGTGCTGAAAAGGATCCTAGCTGTAGCCTTCCCAAGTGGATAACAAAATAAAATAACACTGAAATAAAATACTGAATGAGTTCCATGATGATTGACTAAGCCTTAAGTCACTGACAAAGTTTTCTAGTCCTATAATATGACATACTTTATGCATCATGCAGACCAAGAATACAGTCACTCCATTTGTTCGTGGAAATTCTTAATGCCGATTTGTGGAAATGGAAGAATTCTTTCTGTATTTCATTTTGTTTAGAGTAGTGTTTTCCACTGAATTCAGTAAGCTTTGTCAATTGTACCTTTTTTCTGAACAGGGCTTAGGTAGTTTTGAGAGTTCTTGAATGAATATGGTAACTTGTAGTTTTTTTTCTGTTGAAGTTGAGACAATTTTAAATTATTTTTATGGTGTCAGTTAATTTTCGACACTTTTTAGTATTGTAGTGAAGGATTATTTAATGTTTTACTTATTTAAAATTCTAATTTTAACCACATTTGGTCCATTATGCTAGTCATTTTCTTTTCTGATTGGATAATTGAGTTTTATGTATTATCTTTTTTTATTTAATACAATTTAATTTTATGGGGTTCATCTAATCAGCTAGTGTTGTCTGGGGAGCTTTCATGTACACACTTTGTACATGTGTGTGGATGTATACATGTGCAGAGCTATAATTTTTATTTTGCATTGAAGGGAATAGAAAATGAGGTCTGTTGTACTTCATTTTTAATTTTGCTTTATTTTTTTTTTTGTTTATGGCAAATTTATTTTAGTTGAGTGGCAAATTTGTTTTAGGTGAGTATGTTTTGAAATTGTACATATGTCGGTGTTTTATATTTGCATTATGTGAACTTTAACTTTTATGGTAGTTTTTGGAGAGGTTTAATAGGGTTGATGACATGTAGTGGTTGTAGAAACTATACTTTCTGATAATGTACCAAAAGTGTAGATAAATATGCTTGCAGTAGATTCCCTAAACATGGTCGACATTTTATAAAGTCGAAGACCATATGGTTGAGACCATATGAATGACTTTTGAAATGTTGACCATGCTAAATGGGCATCTCCATACAGTGTGGAATGGAAAGATTTCCATCTTCCGCACTGTAGTGCGATCTCAGAGTTGGTATTTTTAAGTTCCGGGGGGCTGTGGGGGAGGTAAGTGATTGTGTTTTTTTACATTGACATTTCAAAAATCGGTCATATGGTCTTCAACTTTATGAAATGTCGACCATGTAAAGTAGACCTGCTTACAGTATAACAGATGTACGTATTGTTATAACATTGTTGCCTTATACCTGGTTAAATGTAAACAGGATGAGGTTTGAATTCTAGTTCACTTTCCTAATATTTAAACTCCATTTGCTGCTCCTTGTAGAGCATTAATACATTCCCTTTAACTGCTCATAGTAGGAACTCACTGCCTTTGCAGTTTATGAAGACTTTGTTTTGAAGGCCAGCAGTGATTCCATTTTACAACTGTGGAGTAAGTGCATGTAATTTTGGGAGGTATTCAGGTTTCCTATCTCCTTATAAAATACTTCTAGGTTTCACTGGGTAGAAGTTTTAACTTGTTTGTTCCAGTGAAGCTTCATAGAATTGAAACTTAAAATGCAGGGAAACTACATATAAATACACATACCTTTATATATACATGTGTGTGTGTATTTATGTATTATTTTTTCCAGTTCATACATTGTATTTTTAAGCAATCAGTTGTGGATTGTGCTTACAACTAAGCATTGTCTGACAACCTAATTAACACACAATTTTAAAGGCATAGGACAGAGCTAGAAGATTACAAAACCATACATTTTAGAACTCAAATCCACACTAGTAGATTTTATACCTCTTACTAATATGTTCCAAAGTTGCAATTAGACATCAATTCATTCAGTAAACTGAATTAAGAAAAAAAATTTGAGTGTCTGTAATCCTGACCCCTATCTGTTTTGCCTCGTATGTTGTACATTGTCATATGTTCTCATATGTCACATGTAAATGTTATGTTTCTTTGTTTCGTTTCTTCAGAGTCTGTAGGAATCTTTCACTGAGTTGTGTATGCCATTCCATTAGCCATCAGCTTATATTGTCTGAAATTACTTTGCCAACAGAGCATGTCACAGCACCATCAGCACTTTAATGTTCAGCCCTTTTTAGTGACCTTGATCTACATAGTTCCATTAGTCATCAGCAACATCTCATTGCACAAGGCATAATTCTGTAGAAGTTAATGGTGATTTATTCTGAGGATGTTAAGACAACCCTTCATAAACACTTTCTGTAATTCCAGTATCATCTCACACTAACAACATTTTAATTCCGATTCCTGAAGCATTATTACAAAGATATATGAAGCAGATAATGTTGAATATTATCCATTTCTTATCAGCACCTTTGATGGCCCATGTTTTTTTTTTAAATAAAGCACAGTCCTGCATCATGCATGATTCATTACCCAGCTACATTTTCATCCATCATGATGCCTTACTCTGAGTGCTTATTTTTTGAATGGCTTAGAAATCCTTGAACAAGACAGTATTGAAAGTGTGTACTATGTGAACAAGTTTAGCCCTTCTTAACAGGTGACTAAAATGGTCAGTTTCTCTGTTTCCAGATGTTCACAGGTGCTGCTTCATCAAGCTTCTAAACTTTTTAAGTCATTCCTTTTTTTGTATCATTTGTGGAAGAGATTGTTGTGAATGACAGGATTTTGTTATATGTCTTAGTAATTCATACAGGTGTCATGTCATGGGGAGCACAATGCCTCCATTGCAACAGTTCTTGACAAAGGCCTAATATATTTGTGGTGTTGAACATAAACATTAGTGCAGACCTTTAGTAGGAAAAAGAGAACATGCTCTAGTAAAAGGGAATTTAAGGCCTACTGAAAGTGTAATTAGGCACGGCAAGTTCATTCTGTCAACTCCACTATTTCCATATACAGTCTTAGAAAAAGAGCCATTCTTACTTTCTTTCCACAGTGCTGTGTAATGAAGCATCCAAGCACATGATTTAACCCAGTTATACATTACATTTATGTGTAATAAATCAATCTGTTGCATCAGTATGTTTGTACAGCCTAGACCTGCTTTAGATTTTGCTGTGGTTTTCACTTTTCTGACATGTTCTGATGATTGGCAGTGTTCTGTACAGTGTAGTGCCACACTGAAGATGGGCTAAAGTTTATTTCCACTCGTATGGAAATGTAGATGTATGAAGGCTGGAAATTTCTTGGCATCAGCACTACCATGACATTTTGCCTCAGCTTCCCAGGGTACTTCAAATTCTTGTCTGGGAGTTAGCCTACAGAATTAAAAACCCACCACTGGTGGTGTAGTCCTGGGTATGATTCCCCATCTTTGTTTGGACAGTATGATACACTAGGCAAGTCACTTAACCAAAGAGAACTCTAGGAGATGCTTATTCTTAATTCTTTTATCTTGTTAAAAAATCAATACCATTTTCCTCAGATGTGTATGCATGCAGCTTTGCTTAATACAAAAAGGACGACTGTTACTGTATAGTCTCTTTAACACACCATTTTGTTTTGAGCAGTTTGTCTAAAATGTCATGGATAAAATTAATTAGCCTTTGCATTTTCCCATTGTCTAAACCTTCTGTAGTGGACATTGTCACCCCTCTTTGAGGGAGGGTCACAGTAGCATAAATCTTAACATTTGAATTTACTTATATGACAAATTGGTTTGGATGTTTTTCCATAGATGTTCTCTTCTACATGTCATTTTGCATGACCTAACCATGTCACAAGAATAAGCTGTTGAAGTGGACATTAGAAAAGGAATTCCACTTGTTCTTGTCAGCTAGGACCCTTCAAAATATTAGATGTTTTTGTTGACTGTACTTGGCTGCAAGCATCGCGCAAAGCTAGTGCACCTTGATAGAAAGTATTCCCTAACATGTGTTACATGGCTGACTAAGGAATTCAGGTTCATGTCCAGCATAAATGTTATTTCAGTGATCTGATGCGCATGTGGTGTACAGGCAATTTGTGCTGCATCCTATATGGTGTTTGGGCAGAACTATTCACTTGTGTAGATTTTCAGCTGCCAGGGTTGTGAGCACACATCACAATTCCTGGACCAGAGATCCCATGAATAACAAAATGCAGGTATTCTGAGATGATGACAGCCTACTCCTCTTTTGTTTGACACACAAGTATCTGTCTAATGCAAGGTATTTATAAGACGATAATTGAGCTACAGCTTTTGAAAAGTAAAGGGTCCCAGCAGACAAGATAAAATAATCTTTAAAAATTGTCCTGCTGTAATTTTTGTGAGCACAAGTCTTTACTAAAGGAAGACTTCAGACTCACTATTCTTTGTTATACATATGTATCCCTCCAACATGTTCTATTTATGTTGAAGAGATTAAGATCTTCTGAGTGTTTGTTTATGCAAATGTTGGACTTGCAGATTTGTAGTAAATCTGAGGGGAGGGGGTCTGTTGAGGGTCTGTGCATGAGGTACAGATAGCCCTTCAGTAATCTGTATGATACAGAGAAGAGGAATAAAGCTTTGAGATAGTTAGTGTAGTTTTTATGACTTAGACCCTTGACTTCCTTGGTGTGAAAGCATTGTGGTTGTTCAAGTTTTGTCAAGTGTTTGGACAGGTACCTACTGAAGGGGGCATTATACTTGACTGGCCTAATTGGAAACTGTTTAAATGCTGCAAATTGCAGCTTGAAGTGGCATATTTACAGGAGTGTATTGATAAGAAAATAATTCCTAGAGGTTTGCGCCAGTGGCGCTACCCAGTTGGGCTGGATGAGAATTCAGTGTTCCATCGTGAATTATTAACCTTGTTTGATAAACAAGGGATTCAATTTCTCCAGGCACTAATTAAACAGTATAATTCTGAAGTGGACACTTACAAAACCGAACTAGAAATATTGGAACATTCCATTAATACGGATGCTGAGTTTCCTAGGTACAGATATGAGTACGCTAGGATCTTTACCAGCATCCAGGCTATTCTCAAAATTATTAATAACTAAGAAAAAAAAAATCAATGGAGACATCGAGTATGCCAATAATAATGCCTATCCCCCCCCCCAAAGATTTTCCAAACTTCAACAAGTCCACAGAGTTTATCTAATCAATGCTTTGACGGAGATGACATCAACATAGAGGATGCGGAATCTATTGCAGTGGGTGAAGAGATAGGAATGCAGGCACCATCGTTGCGCCGTAGTAAAGGAATCATGAATAGTTATTTACTGCATTTTTTATTATCTGCACTTAAAAGTACATTTTAGTCGAAATTAGTCTAATTCAAGTCGAAAAGTGTTTGTTTGCTGTTTAATTTAATTGTTTGGCTGCCCACTAAAGTGTGCTAGCCTGTACTACTGACTTATTGCCTTTTCTGCATTTAGCGCGGAGTTGCCAGTAGAGCACCATCGGGCAGCACCGGTTAAACAAGGTTAAACTATTTCTGGCTCCGTAAAGTCTGCTCTTCATTTTTCCCTTAGAACTGCTCTACTTGTAATCTAAACAGTCTATTCTCTATCTGTAAAGCTCAGCACTTGTTCCTAAAGCATTTTTTAGTCAGGTAAAGCACTTCTATATTATACAAAGTACTTCACTAGCTTAAAACCCCCTTGAGTACCCACTTCCCTCTAGGTCCTTTCTGACTCAGTTACACAGCAAACTTTTTCATTTCTTCTAGCATGTCAAAGGGTCAGTTGCTAGCATCCTCTCCTGCTCAGCTGGTGAATCTGGGAATATTGAGGCAATGTTACAATTGTGTCATGTACACAGACAACCCTCTCCTCCTCCCACAAAACACAAATACATGAGAGAGATGCAACTATATAGCCAAACTGGAGGCTGAGCTCTCTCAGCTCAGGACTGGCAAAACCAGACAGGAGGAGAAGGTAACCACACACACCATAAACCTAGTCTCACATAGAACTATCACAACTACAAATCAAACACATAAACACACAAAGACATACTCGGAGGCACTGATCAAAAATCTACCAAAACAGCAGAGGTCTCCAAAGCAGACACCCAAACAACTGCCACCTCATGACATAACACAAGCAACACATAGATCACAAAGTCAGTGTGCAAATCAGTCACAGCCCTTAAGGCCAAACACAATGCCAGACACACTTGTCATAGGTGACTCCATAGTCAGACACACTGACGTCCCACTCACCAGACTGAACAAGGAGAGGGTCACAGTAAGCTGCCTGTCGGGCGCTAGAATCTGCCACATAACACAAGCACTCAGATCACTCCACAGCAAGTACAAGTATGACTCAGTCATTGTCCATGCCGGTGTGAATGACCTGAGACGTACCTCCCTTGACTACATGAAAAGAGACATAAAGGAGCTCTCAGATTATGTAGCCCAGGCTGGTATGACCCTGACCCTGAGCAGTATCCTACCTTCACCAAGAATGATGCCACAATACAGAGACAAAATGATCAGTTTTAATAATTGGCTTAATTTCTGGTGTCATTCTAAGGGGATCCAATGTCTGTCTGCCTGGAATGACATGCTTGACAAGCCACGCTGCTTCGCAAGGGACAGCTTGCACCTGTCACCCCTGGGTTTCCGGATATTGGCAAAGGCTCTTGCCACCCCCATAGTGCTTTTTTAGACAAGGCTCAAATTCTAAACCCACCGCCCTAGAAAACAATAATGGAAAAAAACTATGGGTAATGCTGCTCAATGCCAGAAGTCTAAATCTCAAGATGCATGCCCTCGAAGCCCTCCTCAGTATGTAGAACATTGATGTCTGTGCTGTGACTGAAACCTGGTTCAAGGCTCCTGAGAGCACCCCGGCACTATCCGGTTTTACCTCAGATCATGCGTTCCAGCCCCAAAACCCGGACCATACCACAAAAGGAGGGGGTGTATCCATATTCATCAAGGATACCCACACCTCCAGGCTGGTGGCAACTCACGAAGCATCAGAGACCATTCAGGTGCAATTAACCATAGGCAAAACTGCTCTACAGTTTGTAGCATGTTACAGGCCACCCTCTCAAACTCAGGAACCCCACACAGCCTTCCTGAAGACACTGGAGAGTATAAATGTCTCTCCAAACACCATCATATTGGGTGACTTCAACTACCCAAACATAGACTGGGAACATTACTCAAGCCCCAAGACCCTAGCCCAAAGGTTCCTGGAGTTCATAAACTCAAATGCTATGGAACAACTTGTTACCATTCCCACAAGAGGTGAAAATATACTAGACCTGATCATCACAAACATGGTGACAAAATGCTCCACACCGGAAGTATATCCCTCATTGGTGAGATCAGACCATAAACTAATCTCACTGGAAATCCACATCCCGCCCCCACCCCCAACAAAAACGACCACAGTGAAGAACTTCTCAAAAGCCAACTTCACACTTCTTAAGACTGGTGTGGTATCCTTCAAGGCCCCTGAGCCATTGGAAACCACAACCCACGCTGCTGAATCCCTTACAAATGCTTTCTACGAGTACCTCCAGGATTGCATGGATCAAGCAATCCCAAATAAAATCAAGACCCTTTCCACCAAAGGCAAGCGCCCGATCTGGTGGACCCCAGCCATAAACAAACTTTACAACAAGAGGAGAAAGCTACTACAAGATAGAGCAAAATCCCTAAAAGGGAAGACATCTCTGATCAATACTAGCAAAAAACTACGATCACTCATAAAATCATCCAAGGCCAACTTTGAGAGAAAAATCGCCAAGGACTCAAAAGGCAATCATAAGGCCTTCTTTAGCTATGTTAGAAATCTGGGTGGAAACTCCCAGATATGCTCAGAATTAGTCCAAAATTATGCAAAAATCACTGAACCCACAGACATTGCAAACATACTGGCAGACAGGTTCAGTGAAAATTTCTCCCCCCCCCCCCAAAAGGAGAAATATCTATCCCAGCAGAGTGTAGCCTCCCAATCATCTCAAATGCCCAGGTGAGAGCTGCTCTCTCTAAAGCTAAAAACACAGCATCAATGGGACCGGATGGTGTCCCCGGCTGTGTGCTACACGAACTCAATGAGGAACTAAACCCACACATAAGGCTGCTGTTTAATCTTAGCCTTACCACAGGATACGTACCCAAAGAGTGGCGTACAGCAACTGTGGTCCCACTCCACAAAGGCGGTGCTTCTACGGACCCTGGTAATTACCGCCCCATAAGCTTAACAAGCCTGGTCTGCAAAGCTATGGAGAGGATCATAATGGAACTCATAAATAAAGACATAGGGGACCTACAGACATTGGATCCTACCCAATTTGGTTTTGTCAAGGGCAGATCATGCCTCTTGAACTTGGTCGACTTTTTTGAAACAGTCACCAAGGCCATTGATGAGGGTAAGGCAGTTCACACAGCCTACCTTGACCTTGCAAAAGCTTTCGACACAATACCCACTCGGGTATCATAGAAAAGCTCACCAGCTTAATTGTAAACCCATATGTCACAAGATGGTTTGCAAACTGGCTCAAGGACAGAACCCACAGGGTTAGAGTTGCTGGTGCCATGTCAGACTCCAAGCTGGTCACAAGCGGTGTCCCACAGGGCTCAGTCCTGGGCCCCCTCTTGTTCGGCATCTACTTTTCAGTAGTGCAGACAAACATAGGAGGGTTGTGGCTGACAAAGTTTGCAGATGACTGCAAACTGGGCGCCATAGTTGAAAATCCATCAGACACAGATATCCTTCAGAGAGGTCTCTTAGAAACGGATAACTGGTGCCAGAGCCATGGCCTTAAGCTAAACGCCAAAAAATGTATATTCATACCCTTTGGTAAAAACAAGGTAACCCCAAGTTACCACATAGGTGGCAATCCATTAAGCACAGAAGAGGTTATCAGGGACCTGGGGACCAAAGTTGACAGTAACCTTTCTTTTGACACTCACATTGCCAAAGTGGTTGGGAGGACCTTCTACATTGCCCACCTGATTATGAAGGGATTCACATCCAGATCAAGGGAGGTCATTGTTCCCCTGTACTCTTCACTTATCAGACCAATGATTGAGTACAATGCCCCATTCGGAATGTATCTTACCCGACACCTGCAGCAATTGAAAAGACCCCAAAAGTTCCTCACCAAAAGGATAAAGGGGCTCAAAAATATGCCATATGCTGCCCGACTGAAGAAACTCCAGCTCTATTCAGTCGCATATCGTCTGCTCAGAGGTGACCGGTGCCTGACATACAAGGCCATGTCCAACCCGGAATTAATGGACATGCTCCACCTCAAAAAATCCAAATCCACCAGCGCCACAAGAGCAAGAGACTTAAATCTCTACACGGATATAAATAGGACGTGCTGGAGGGACAGATTCATCACCCAGAGACTCCCTATGCTGTGGAACAGAATCCCGGTCCATGTGAGACAGAGCACCTCGCTGGCTCTGTTCAAGAGGAATCTTGACCAGTGGATGGGAGATCATAGGTTTACCCCGGGGATCATCTCTGTATCACTGCTGGACAGAGGCACGGCAAACTAATGGGTATAGTATTCTTCAACCTAAGGGGTGGTGAAAGCCACACAACTCTGGCTAGGCTTATAAATGCCCTTGGGCAGATAGCCTAGTATGAACCTATGAACAGTAATCAACAAATGGGTAATTTACAATGCGCTCTGAAGGCCGACAACAGGCTGGGGCATCTAATGATGAAAATGGAAGTAGGAATAATCAACGAGATTTTCAAGGGGGTCGTGGCAATCAACGCAACAACTCGAACAACAACAGGAATCAAGGGCAGACAAAGAATCGTAAGAATCTGAGAAAGAGACAATTGAGGCCTCACAAGATGGACTAGAAATTCTTGTAAGTTCAGAAGGGGACTTTAAAATATTTAATTTTACTGCCTTAACCATTGAACATGATATGGTTGATTTGTTTGCAAAGAGATTGTCAGGAGAGACAATATTGTTAGGACTATCATAGACTTAAAATTGTTTGTACGCAAACTGAATCTTACTTGTTTAATGGGGTTAAATTCCTCACTCACCAATAATCTGAGTTTCTAGTTTTTTTAACCCGCCCTTGCACAAAACTCAAACAATGTTTGAAAAAATGTGTGAAATGGACTAGGAGTGTGTTGAATAATACACAGAATAATAAAAAGTCTAAAAGGAATATTTCTGCTAATGAAATTGATTTCGTCCACCTATTAAATACGTTTAATGTTAAGGTGATGAAGCCCAATAAAGGTGGGGGGGGTTGGTTTTCATAGATCAAATTTAGAATAACAGGAGAATGGAGGTATATTTGTCTTCAAATGTATATAAGCAGGTCAGCATTAATGAAGTAAATGGTGCATATAGAAAGATTAGGGGCATACTGGATGATCTGTTTTTAGAAGGGACAATTGATATTGATACTCTCCAGTATTTATCTATGCCAGCACCTATTATTCCTTCTTTATTTGGTTCTCCTAAACTCCATAAGGATTATACCAACCCTCCTTTTAGACCTGTAGTGGATGGTAGAGGGTCACTTGCCTGCACTGAATTTGTAGATAACATGTTAAAACTACTTAAGGATGAGCCACAAATTTGTCGAGACTCTTGGAGTTTTTTGGACAACATCAATAATTTGGAATATAATGATTATTACATTTTTCTTATCGTAGACTTAAAAGATTTGTATATGGTGATCCCACAGAATTTGGGGCTAGAATGGGTCAGAGAATTCATGACCATAAAAAACCTAGAAGATAGTGATATATATTTGGTGGAAACATTGTTGGACTTTTAACAGCCGTTTATATTTGCAGAACACAGGAGTTGCGATGGGCTCACCCTGTGGTGGGAGTTTTACAAATTGCATTATTGCATATTGGGAGAGGACTTTGTTGTTTAAAAACATTTTATTTCAGAAAAATGTGATATGGTACGCTAGGTACCAGGATGATATGTGTTTCATCTGGCAAGGTGAGGTAAATGCTATTCATGCTTTTATTGAAAGTATCACAGAAATGACTTGTTTTTTTAGAGTTTACCTATCAAGTAGGCTTGGAATGTATTAACTTCCTGGATGTAAAGTTGTCCAAGGACAAAGTTAATCAGAGGTATAAAACCACGATATTTAGGAAACCTACATATTCAAATGCTTTTTTAAATTTTTCAAGTAGCCATCCTTACCATCAGAAGAAAGCAGTTGTCAAAGGACAAATGGTAAGGGCAGCTAGGATGGTGTCAGAGGATAAGGGACTATATGATTGAATGTGAACTGTTGAAATATAGGTTTCTGAAAAGGGGTTATCCTGAAGGTTTCTTGGATGGCATAATTTGAGGTCAACATTAAAAGATCCTCAGGACATTTTAAACCATTGTTACACAAAGGTTATGAAAATAATTTAATAGTCACATCTGAGGAAAATAGTGTGACCTTAGGTAGCCCAGCTTATAATTTAGGTTTTAGCTTTTTGTACACACATTCCTTAGATTTTAAAGCAATCAAGGATATTTTAATGGAAAACTGGGCAATTATCTTGGAAAACAATGGTTTGAATAAAGTACTTGGTAGTAACCCTACATTCACATGTAGAAAGGGTCCCAACCTGAAATGTTTACTTGAGAAGAAAAGGGAGCAAAATAAGGATAGTACGGACATGAGGAAATGCTGTTCTTGCCAACAATGTAAGTTCATTAAGACAGGGAATAAATGAATTATTAGGGATAAAACATATACTATCAATGGTAAATTTAATTGTGAATCAAAGGGAGTAGTATATGTAGCTGGTTGTGATGCATGTCCATCATATTATATTGGTAAAACGTAGAAAAAGGTTAAACAGAGGATCTATGAGCATCAATATAATATTAATAAGAAAGTGACTACCAACGCACTAGCCAAACACATTATTGAAAACCCTAGTCACAAGTTCCAGTACGTGCTCATACACCAAGTGGAATGTGAATTAAGGGGAGGCCCTTGGGAACTTAGATTGGAAGAAAGTGAAGTAATGTGGCAAATTTGCACAACTGCCCATATTCCACCAGGCCTTAATGAATATGTATCAATTAAAAGCATTTTGAAATTGAAGGCACTTGTTAGATAATTTAGTGATGTAACGGATGCCAGTATTTATAAAATGTATGTTCTAGTAACCTAGTTAGGTTTGTATTTATTAGTTATATAAACGTTTGTGACGTAGTATTAGTTTTACACATTTAGTATAAATCATAAATTTCTGTCAACTAGATTTTTTAAGTCTGCACCAAAGCTTTTTCATGTAATTTCATGTATTTTAATAAAAAGTCTAAGTTTTAATGAAATTGTAGACAGGATTTTAATAGTATTTAATTAATTCATGAGTATTTGGTGTTATTTTTGACAAAATGTATCTGTTGCTTTAGTTGATATTAATTTTACGACAGTTTTGTAAATGTTGAAATGCAGAGGGGTGGTAGTAATCCTTGAATAATTGAATATGTTGATTGACCATCTATTTAAATGTTTGATTCATTGTCTTTTGTGTCTGAAGAAGTTGGGGCACTGACTCCTTCGAAAGCGCTCACTAATAAACGGACTGTTTGGCATCGCTGGCTGTTTTTTTGTTTTAACTGGCCTAATAAGTGCCAAATACAGTGGAATGGTCACATACCTGAAAATGGATGCTATACCCTTACTAAAAAGTGGCACAATGAAAAAGGACTTTCTCATAGTACTGGATGTATGACAATCAAAAAACAATCTGCTGTCCACATAGGTTTCTAGATCCCCGAATACCAGATCAGTTTTCAGGTGTGTGTTGTCAGTGTAGTAGATACAGGGTATAGCATTCTTGCCGAAGATGACCGTTACACATTTTTTGGCATTTAATTTTTGTCCATACTTTTGACACCCAGTTTACTGTCATCTTCAGGCCTGGTTAGAATTAAATCTTTAACATTAGCATTGATATCTGAGAAGTAAATGCCAAAGAGGAATGGCCCAGTGACTGAACCCCTGGGGTGCACCACTAGTGACAGGTCTTTTAGAGACTGTAGAGTTACCATTCCAAATTTCTTCGATTGTGTTTGTGAGCCAGTTTGCTATCCAACAAAGTTATACAGAGATTAACATTTAGCTGAGAGAATTTATCAACAATACCTGAATGTATGATAGGGTCAGTTGCCTTTACAAGGTCTAGATATGTGGTATTTGCTGATTATCCTCTCATTCATTGCTTTGTCATTTAGTACCCTGTCAGAGTTCTATTCTCAGTCATTTACAGGATACATCTACTTTCTCTGTGATACTGAGGTGTTAAAAACTCTGCAATTCTTACAGCAGCCAGAAAAAAAAAAAATAAAAGAGATCATTAATTGAGGGATTGATTGTACTGTGATTCATATCTTCAAGACAATGATTCAGACAGAGGCAAAGCGGGTGTATATTACATTATCGAAAAGCTGTAATACCGAACGGCTTTTCATTGACCTGTAAAAGTCAAACTGTCATAATAGCGAACACCTGACTGAGCAAATTCTTTCCCTGTATAGAAACCGCTTGGCCATCCTTTTGAGTTTGCCCTTTCCTCCGCTGTAGTGCGATCTTGAAGTTGGTATATTTAATAAGGGGGTGTGTGGGGGGCACAGCCCACCACATTGGGGGGGGTGGTGGGCGAAGCCCCCACTTTGTTATATTTAAAGTAGTGTGTAGTTAATGGTAGGGCTAGCAACTTCTTTCCCAGGGGAAAGAATTCGCTCATTTAGGTTTTTACTATTATAAGAGTTAGACTTTTATGTGTCGATGAAAAGCCGTTCAGTATGACAGCTTTTTGATAACGTACCATAGAACTGGCAAAGCTAGGATGTGGTGAAGGGGACAGCTACCCCGGGTGCAAGATCCAAAGCATTTGCAATCAGACCTGAAGTGCTGTAGTGCTCCTTTTATGGTGTTGGGAAGTCATAGGATTCAGAAATGAATGCTGATATATTGTTGCTCAGAGCTGAAACCCTCAGCACTGGAATCCATATGTGGCATTTAGCTTTCGCAAACTGCTTCCTTGTTGCATCTGTAGCAATTGTAATTTAAAGGTTAGCATACAAGACCTTTTTTTTTTTTTTTTTTTAAATCTTACACTTGAGGGGAAAGGTACATGGCACCATAATAGTTGTTTGTAGCTTTGATTCAGGGTCTGCAGAACATATTCTTTATTTTAATGCTCCGTTGTGCAAGACTGTGAATGACAAGACGTGTGTGGGTACTGAAAGATGTCTGGATTCAAACTACATGTTCTCAGGACCCCCAGTACCAATGCTGCACACACTGTGTAAGGAAGATGTTATCTGATGGCAGAACACAGAACTCATCGATCTGCACCCCCCCCCCTTCCAGCAGTATTTAACAGTATGTTATTTGCCAGTTTAATTTCTCCAAGTCTTTTGGGTTCCTAAGACTATGATTGGAATGGACCCCATTCCTAAGTAAAGTATGATTAAAGTTAATGAAATTAGTATTGTTTCAGTCTTTAATGTTAACCAGAAGTGCTCTTCACAGCATGCAGTGTGCCCAGAATTGACGGCACCTGCAATTCATATGGAGTTAAGTGTATCAGTAACACATCCAAGTACGATTGTAAATTCTTTTTTATAAGACCCATTGCTCTTCCTACAATTAGAACTGTCAGGGAATCCTTCCTCCACATTGCCCTCATTTCTGCCTGTAAATCCTGATATTTTATGACTTTGTATCTCTCTCTGTACCAAGACTCTCTAGTTGCTTGGTGTAGTAATTTCAATGATCAAAGCTACTTCTGTCTTCTTTTCATAAAGTACTGTATCTGGTTTTCTCGCATCTATTTTTTAAACTGTTGGTAATGGGTGAATCCCATGTGATGTACACATAATCATTCTCTATAATGCTTTGTGGCTGATGTTTCTGAGCTACTTCAATATTGTAGTGTTTGCATAATTCCCAATGCAACAATCTTGCCACATTATTTTACCTTTCAGTGCACAGTCCTCCTGCCATTAGTATATCACACCCAGCAACACGATGTGCGACTGTTTTCATTTCTCTTTTACAAAACCTTCATTTGTCTTTTTCTCCCGCATTTTCAAATGACTTTGTAAACCAATGTGTACGCAGTCCATTATCCTGGATGGGCCAATATTGCCTTTCATCATTTGGTTTAAATTCACACCTCTTTAACCATGACTATGTTTGATCCTGATTGACATGAGGTTTTTCCAAGAGTTTTCTGTACTTGCAACTATATTTTTACATTTTCCACATTTCTTGCCTTCACATCTGATCCTTCACCTTATATTTTTTTCTTGTGTTTTTTGGTACCTTCAGTTGGTGCGTGATTTTTATCTGCTTCTGGTTTGATTTCCATTTCCACTTGACACTGATATGCTTCTGATAAAATAGGCAGGGAAGTCATCTTAGACTTATTCTCCTCATGCTTTAAAACTTTAACTGTGTTTAGAACTTGCAAGTTCAGTAGATTTGCATGTAGTCATACGATTGCAGATCTATACATGTGATCAATTACAATGAGGCCCATACCTCCTCCAGAAGTGGAAATATATAGTCTTGGTGTACACTGATATTTTTGTAAATCATTTGATAAGCATGAAGCATTTTTGTTGTTTTCCTGTCCATCTGATACCTTTTTGGGTCATTCGCTCCAAAACTGTAAGGACATGAAGAGCAAATTGGTTTATAGCTTGGACTTTGTTCATAGATGTCAGAGCTGTTTTCAGTATCCATTTTAGCCTTCTAAAGTATTCCTTACAAATTTTATTCACAATTTGTTCATGTTTTATTGTTGAACCTTCATCAACTCCCAAATGTTTATACACTTCCTCTTGATCAAGTTCCTTTATATCACATTCATGTCCTGGACTGATATTTTATTGGTGTTGCAGCTTTCCTGCTTTAAAGGTTGCTTTTGCACATTTATCAAGACCAAATGACATTCTTCGGTCATATGAGAAAGTTTTGACCACTTGTAGTTGTACTTTCAGTTCCTAATCTGACAAACTGTAGGGTTTATGTCATCCGCAAAAAAGATGATGAGATGTCTTTACACTTTGTTGTTTTCTGGGAGCCAAACTGTAGCCATAACCTAATCTGTCTTAATGGGTTAGGGCAAGACAAAGAAGAAGCAATGACACAATCACTCTGGAATATCCCCCTTTGAATTTTTATCCATGGAATAATAATTTGTCCTTTATCATGGCTCATCTCCAAAGTGGTTTGCCACTGCTTTATCATTGCTGTAATGTAACTGATCAGTGTAGATAGTGACTTATAAATTTTAAGCGCACTCTTTATCCATGAATGTTGGATGCTGTCAGATGCTGTTTTGTAGTCTAGCTATGCCATACTTAGATTCTTCCCCCTTTTTACAGTTCTCCTTTATGAATTTATTTAACAACAAATGATCCTTTGTTCCATATGACTTTCTTTTGTTACACTTTTGGTTTATTGCCATGATTGAGTTTTCTTCTAAATGGCTGTAAACTCTGTCAGCATCAGTTCCAGTGTAAAGTTTATGTATATCGTTGAAAGGCAAGTTATTGGTCTATAGTGTTTAGGATAGCATGCAGGTTCACTCTTAAGGAGGAGTTTTCTTTTACCTGTTGTTAAACAGGTTGGTGCCTGTTTGGGTTGTGCATATAAACAGTTCTTACTCATGGCTAAATCTTCATGTGATGATGATGATGCTTTTAGCAAGAAGTTAGGTATTGCATCTAGGCCTGGGGGTTGCCAGTTAGGAGCTTTTCTTAATTTTGTTTCAGTCTCTCTGGCCTTTACTTCATCGCATTTCATATCCTGTACATTTGAAATTCTTATTCTTTCTTTTCTTCTGCTATCCATTCAGTATATTTATGTTCCACAGGATCTTCATAGATACATCTCCAAAATGTGTCTATTTCTTCTTTTTGTGCTGGTGTTTCTATTCCTTTTGCACTGTTTCTCAATTCTCTATAAAACTTTTGGGTCATGAATAAATTTCTTATTTTGTACTTTTTCCTTTATATTTATCTGCATATCTTCAAAGTTTTTCTGCCTGTGCTATCTTTAGTTTATTATTTACGGTGGTGTACGATAGATCGTGATCTGTTCCGATGTTGCACATTGCTTTTATCACATCTGTCTTTGAGTATTTCTGTTGTTGATCTTTTCCCTCTTCTGTACTCTGTGACACTTCTTGACTTAATTGCTTTATAGTTTTCTCTATTCGATACTTCCATGATAGCATTTGATTTTTCCCCATCCTTTCCCTTATTACCTTGTGTTTTTGTGGTAGACTTTGTCTGTTATTAATTTAGCTGCATAGTAATATGTCCTGTTTACTTCTGTTATATGCCATGCATTTTGCATTTGCATTATGGTGAAATTGCTTCAAAAATCTATTAGTATTAGGCTGCTGTTCTCCACAGTACAGATACTTCCACAGCATCATAAAGGAAATGAGACCACTTTCTAAGCCTTTTTGATGGTGTTTAGCTAGACCATCTTCAGATTAGTACTAAGATATTGCAGTGATATGATATCTCAACAAACAAGGAGGGCAATTTTTATAAATTTACATGAAAGTAGTGTTAATGTGACAATGAGGAGTCCCACACAGTCTAGTTCTGTGTTCTAGGAGAATAAAATATGGTGTCCCTTAGCAGACAGTGGTCCCTGTTTCACAAATGGTAGCTGAGCAAACTTGTTATTCCATCAAGTTTTGAATGTTGTTTTGTGCATGTGAAGTGGGATATGGTTTCTATTATTGAAAGCACGCATTCCAAAATCTTTTATGTTTCATTACCTGAGTTACGTGTATGGTCATAGGTTCTGATTGGATTACTAATTTGCAAAAATCTTAAGTATCCTAGCTTTATCTTCCCATGGTAGATTTTTAGGTAGACGAAACAAAGATATTTTGGTCCATTCACTTGTTGCCCCTTTTCCTCAGGAACATGAGTATTAAACCAGGGGTGAATTTTTTTCCAATACAGTCATCCAAATTATGTTTGAATAAATTAAGGGAAGTACTTTGCTTTATGTGACGGGAAAGATGTTTCCATAGCAGCAGTATTTTTTTTATACATATCTCTCCACATGTCCTACTTATGTTGCGATAGAGATTGAAATCCTTTGATCAGGTGTTCATACTACCTTGGAAGTTTTCTCTCTTTGTTTGGACTCATGAAGTGAAACTGCTTCTTTGAATACCCAAAGATAAACTTTGTTGATGTAACTCTGTACTTATTCATCTGTTCACATGCAGCCCTGAGGATAAACCTGATTTCTAGTAGTGGTGTTTTATTCTTTTATTTTAAAAATCCTAAATTAAGCTAAGAGCTCCACTTGAAAATTTTACGTAGAGATTTGTAAATTATTTTTCGGAATGGGCAAATGTACAGGACAAGGATGAATTTAATTGCCCAGATATGATACAGTTGATCTATTTAAGCAGCCCATTAAAAATAATATAGTCTGCAGTTTAGTCAAGAGGTGTGTGTGTGTGTGCGCAATGTCACCCTGTATTTCCTACATTCAAATTTTTGCATTTCAAACCTCCAAAAAGTCCAGTATTTCTCCTTATACAATAAGAACTTAAAAAAGTTAACTCTGCCTTCCTTTGACCCAGCAGATTCAATGGACTTAAAAGCACCTTTCATCAAAGTTTTCTTGGGGGAACTAAACTTGGAAGAATCTCTGACTTGCCAGCTGTGTTTTGTAATCCTTCATACAATGTTTCATAATGTAATAGATTGACTGAAAACATATGTTGTAAGGTGTTTCACTGAATTTGACTGTTCATCTGGTGGTATATTTCTCCAGTTATCAGAATGGTGGAGACTATCACATACACTGAATGTTGACAAATACATACAGGATATAGTAGAAAAATTCATTTAAATCTGATAAATTTTTATTTCATAAAAGGGAAATAGTGGTTGTCTAGTACTAAGGAAATGTTTCAAAAATAGCTGGACCCTAGTGTATTGTCTTTTGTTATAGACAGAACAAGGACGTTTTAGGGACAATCCCATACTTAGCCGACAAGGGTTCCGTCTTATATCTGCAGCATGTTGTAGGAAAGCCAACACTCAGTGCATGCTACTTGCTGTGATTATGGTGAATTTCCATATGTTTACAAAACAGTGTGTGCAAGAAGGTCCATCTAGGTTTAGTATAGGTATTGAAACAACTGTGTTATTAGGGATTCTGTAATTCCATACCATAAAAGATGCGCTTAGTACTGTCTAAAATTCTACCCAAATATCATGATTTACTACTAGTGACTCTTTCCCTGATGTAAGATAATATGGTACCTTATGGTGCACACTGCAGCAGTAGATCTTTGAGGGAGAGGTTAGTGTAGTAGGAAAGGTACCCTTCATCTCTTCTCCTTGTTACCACACTGGACAATCTTGTACCTAGGATTTTTTCCACTATATATATATATATATATATATATATATATATATATATATATATATATTAGTACTATTGATGCATATTTAGGTATAATATTGCTTCTAGACTTGTCAATGCATATCTTTCAAGCTCAATTTTCTTGTGAAGGTTTGTTCCCTTGAACACATGTAGGCCCATACTTGTACTATTGTTTTTGGGTAGCTTTGAATCAGCAGATCTCTGTCTGAATGTCAGTACAAGACAACTGATGCCTTTACAGGTAATAGAATATTTCCAGAAAAAGTGCCCATACAAGTGCAGCTTTAGTGTTGAATAAACACAAAAGTTCACCTACTGTTTCAGTGACCTCTTCCTTTAGGATCACTTATGGGTAAGTACCTTGTACAGTCATTGGTGAAAAGAGCTCTAAGCCCTTTACTCTTTAGTTGTATACATTCTGCACTAACACACAATTCCTTCTATTGACTTCTGTGTAGATTCTTTCCCAGCTGTCTAATGCCCTCCCTTTGTAGAGCTTTTAGACTTGCACACACAACTTGCTGTTTAGTCTCATGGAGTTGAAAATATTGTTTGCATCCACAGTATCTTTCCTTATATCTGCACCTACGCATTTGATTTGTTCTGCAACTGCTTTGGCTCTTTCTTCTTCTTGTGGACTACTATAGGTGTGCTCAACACACCAAGATCACTTTCACTTTCCTTTACCAACTTTTCCATTTATTTCAGCTGACAGATATTTCACTGTAGGGTTATTGTGGTCCAGGTGAATTAATTTATACTTGTCCACTTTGAATATCAATTACTACCTTTCTGCACACTGCCCTCCTTTGAGTTGTTCATTTGACTCTATCCATGTCTGCCACATTGCTCCATCTATATTTGTATTACCATCATAGAAACTGATCGCATTCTGTATTCCTTTGGTATGTCTAAAGTGAATACACTGACATGCATTCAACCCTGGACAAGCATCTGCAGCACTGCACTATGTATGCT
This sequence comes from Protopterus annectens, assembly GCF_019279795.1. Classification (NCBI taxonomy): domain Eukaryota; kingdom Metazoa; phylum Chordata; order Ceratodontiformes; family Protopteridae; genus Protopterus; species Protopterus annectens. The sequence goes on along the minus strand of NC_056748.1, from coordinate 406,604,597 downwards.
TCTTATTTCTATACTTGGAACATATGCAATAATTCAGACATCAATGCAGAAGTGCTATACATAGAACATAAACAGTAATGTAGACATCAGTACAGAAGTACTATACTTAGAAAATAAGCAGTAATTTGACATTTGTACAGAAGTTCAAGGACATACATTGTGTGCACAGCTTGCAGATATGTGATTAAACATAATGTGGATATGTATACATATATACGAGCTAAACAGCATTCTGGTTTAAAAGCCTGTGTTTGCACTTGTTTCCTACCTTTCCTGTAATTTGTCTAGTCAAGATACAGATTTGTAGTGTATCCAGGACTGTTTGTAAGCTTTTGAGCCCCCCCAAGCCTTTCTGTGTTGGAGGGAAGCCTTCTAGCTTATCAGTGGGAGTGGCAAGCACTAAGTAGCCAATCTACCACAAGAGTGGTTTCTGGCCCAGAAATTGTAGTTTATTGGCTGTTTAGGCAGTTTTTTTCATCTCTTTCAACCTTCTGGTTTAAAAGTCCACGTTTGCACTTGTTTCCCACCTTTCCTGTAACAAGTCTAGTCCAGATACAGATTTGCTATATCCAGGACTGTTTGTAAAGCTTCTCAGCGCCCCAAGCCTTTCTATGTTGGAGGGAAGCATTCTTCATAGGTTCATAGGTAGGTACTAGGCTGTTAGCCCTAGGGCCTATATAAGCCTAGCCAAAAAGGTACCCTGGCTTTCGCCACCCAAGAAAATTATTTTCCTGTGTCCCTATCGAGCAGAGCCACAGAAGTGATCCCTGGGGTGAATTTCCTATTTCCCATCCAATCATTAAGATTTTTCTTGAATGCTAATGAGGAGCTCTGTTTGATATAGATAGGTAGTCTGTTCCAGAGTATGGTAAGTCTCTGGGGCTGGAATCTATCCCTCCAGCATGTTTGGTTTATTGTGGTGATCAGGTTTAGGTCCCTAGAGCATGTAGCTTGGAGGGATTGGGATTTCTTTAAGTGGAGCATGTCCAACAGCTCTGGGTTTGGCATAGCTTTGTATGTTAGGCAGAGATCACCTCTGAGTAGGCGATATGCGATGGAGTAAAGCTGGAGTTTTTTGAGACGGTCTGCATAGGGTATATGTTTGAGGCCAGTAATCCTCTTTGTGAGGTATATCTGTGGCCTTTCCAGTTGTTGTAGAGGTCTTGTGAGGTACATACCAAAAGGGGCATTGTACTCTATAAAGGGTCTAATCAGTGATGAGTAGAGGGGAACAATGACCTCTTTTTTTCTGGATGAGAAACCTTTTGTGATGAGGTGAGCCATGTAGAAGGATTTCCTGACCACTGTGGTGATGTGATTATTAAAGGAGAGACTACTGTCCACCTGTGTCCCAAGGTCTCTTATCACACTTTCAGCGTTAAGTAGACTATCACTTATGTGGTAGTTCATGGGTACAGAGTTTTTGAAAAAAGGGGATGACAATACACTTTTTGGCAATGAGCTTCAGGCCATGGCTTTGACAACCAGGCATCTGTCTCGTTGAGGCCCTTTTGTAGTATGTCCACATCGTTAAGAGTTTCGGTTATGGCTCCTAGTTTGCAGTCATCTGTGAACTTCATTAGCCAAAGGCCTTCTGTGTTAGCCTGTACTTCAGAGAAGTAGATACTAAACAGGAGAGGACCCAGGACTGAACCCTGTGGTACTCCACTTGTCACTGGTCTGAAGTTGGATTTGGAGTCTGCTACTTTCACAGTGTGGGTTTTGTCAGTGAGCCAGTTGGTAACCCATCTTGTGATATAGGGATTTATACCTAGTTTAGTGAGCTTATCTTTAATTCCAGAGTTGGGGATGGTGTCAAAAGCCTTGGCAAGATTTAGATAAGCTGTGTGAACCACCTTACCCTTATCTATGGCTTTGGTGACTGCTTCAAAGAAGTCAATCAGGTTTAGGAGACATGATCTGCCTTTTACAAATCTGAACTGGGTAGGGTCCAGAGTTTGGAGATTACCAATGTCTTTGTTTATGAGTTCCATGATGATACGTTCCATGGCCTTGCAAACCAGGCTTGTTAGGCTAATGGGGCAGTAGTTCCCGGGGTCCGTCATGGCTCCCCCTTTGTGGAGTGGGATAACCGTCGCACTGCGCCATTCATTGGGCACAAAGCCTGAGGTGAGGCTGTGATTGAACATGTACTTGGGTAGGGTGCCAGTTCATTCTATAGTTCGTGTAGAACGCAACCTGGGATATTGTCTGGTCCCATGGATGCTGTGTTCTTGGCTTTGGAGAGTGTGTTTTTTACCTGTGCAGCCGTGATTATAGGAACTTTGCATTCTTCTGGTATAGAGATGGGCCCTCTAGGGGGTGAGAGGGGGGTAAAGTTAGCACTGAAACTATCTGCCAGGATGTTTACAATATCAGTTGGTTCTGTATATTTAGTGCCATTGTGCTGCAACTCAAAGCAGATCTGAGTGTTGCCATTGAGATTCTTGACATAGCTATAGAATGCTTTGTGGTTGTCTTTAGTCAGTGGCAATTTTGTTTTCATAACTAGCTTTGGAGGATTTTATGAGGGATCTCAGCTTCTTACTGAGTTTGACCTGGGAGTTCCTCCAGTCATGTGATTTTATTCTTTTTTTGCAACAGTTTCTTTCTTTTCTTTTAAAGTTTGTTTATGGCAGAGGACCACCAGATTGGCTTCCTTTTTTTGGAGGATAGCACCTTGGTTCTACTAGGGGATAGCATGATCCATGCACTCGTGTAAGTGCTTATAAAGTGCATTTGTGTAGGATTCAGCAGTCTTACCTCTATTGTCAGTTTGCATGGTTGTCATGAAGTTTGCCACTTCTGTCTTAAGAAGTGTGAAGTTGGCTTTGGAAAAGTTTTTTACGGTGGTTTCTTTAATTGGGGGTGGGGGCGGGATGTGGATGTCTAGGGTGATTAGCTTATGGTTGGATCTGACCTACGAAGAATTGACCTGTGGTGTGGAACACCGGTTGCCCATATTGGTAATGACCAGGTCTAGGATATTGCTGCCCCTGGTGGGGGTGTGAATAAGTTGATCCAAGGCATTGGAATTTATGAATTCCAGAAAACGTTGAGCAAAAGAGTTTGGTACATGAGTAGTTTTCCCAGTTAATGGTGGGGTAGTTGAAATTGCCCATTATTAGGGTGTTGGTTTGTATCCTAATACTTTTCAGTGTATCAAGAAATGAGGAGTGGGAATCCTAGGTCATGGTGGAGGGTCTGTAGCAAGCTACAGTTTGGATTGCGGTCTTGCCCAGAGTTAGTTGCACTTGAATAATCTCGGATGCAACTAGCCTGGAGGTGTGGATATCCTTAATAAATATTGACACGCCTCCACCTTTAGGGCTTCGTTCCGGGTTAGGTGGCCGAAAGGTGTGGTATGAATTATAGCCTCGTAACGCAGGGGTGCTCTCTGATTTTAGCTTATCAGTGGGAGTGATAAGCACTAGGTAGCCTATCTACCATAAGAGCCAGGTACAGATTCTTAGTTTTAGCACTTGAATTTGCTTATTCATGCTCAATACTTGTTCAGAACTTGTGTTAGCACTAAATAAACTACAAATTACTACAGCTCTCAACCTTCCTTTTTCCTAGAGGAAAACAGTTTTTGTACTTACTTTCCTTACTTGCTTACAGAAAAACAGCTCTTATACTCACTCTCTTCACTTGTCTAGAGGAAAGTAGTTTTTGTATTCGGGCATGTCCAAGGGTCAGCTCCCAGTGTTCTCTCCTGTCTGTCTGATGAATCTGGGCATTTTGGGCCAATGTAGCAATTGCCTCATGTACAAAGGTAACCCTCTCCTCCTACCACCCAACACCACAACCTGTGAGAGATGTACTTATCTAGCCAAATTGGAGGTAAAGCTCTCTCCAACCAAGACTGAACTTGACCGTCAAGAGGAGAAGGTAAACACTTGTACCACATCGCACTCATCACATAGTCCCACTAAACCTACACCACCAAAATCCACAAATAAACACAAAAACATTCACAGAGGCTCTCAGTAATAATCTGCTCAAGCAACAGAGACCTCCAAAGCAGAATTGCAAGCAACCTCCACCCCCCCAACACAACCCAAACAACACATGGCCCACAGACTCAGTGTGCTAATAAACCACAGACCATAAGACAAAACATTGTACCCAACACACTAGTCATAGGTGACTCTAAAATTAGGCACACTGATGTCCCACTTACCAGGCTAAACAAGGAAAAGGTTACTGTCAGCTGCCTGTCAGGTGCCAGAATCTGCCACATAACCCATGCACTCAGGTCACTCCACAACAAGTACACATATGTCATTGTCCGTGTTGGTGTGAATGACCTGAGATGTACCTCCCTGGACTGCACGAAAAGAGACATGGAAGAGCTCTCTGATCTTGTAGCCCAGGCAGGTATGACCCTAGCCCTGAGTAGCATCCTGCCATAGCCCAAAATGATACCACAGTACAAGGACAAAATGATTGACTTCAACAACTGGCTAAGCTTCTGTTGTCATTCTAAGAGGATCCAGTATTTGTCTGCCTGGTATGACATGGTCGACAGACCACGATGCTTTGTTAGAGATGGCCTGCACCCTGTCGCTCCTGGGATTCCAGATATGGCTAAGGCTCTTACCACCCCTATAGTGCCTTTTTAGGCAAGGTTCAAATGAGAAATTCAGCACTGTAACAGGAACAGGCAAGGAAAAACTGAGGGTAATGCTACTCAACGCTAGAAGTCTAAATCTCAAAATGCACTCATTCGAGGCACTCCTTAAAATGGAGAACATCTATATCTGTGCAGTGACAGAGACCTGGTACAGGGCTCTAGAGAGCACCCCTGCATTACCAGGCTATAACTCATACCACACTTTTTGGCCATCTAACCTGGACCAGAACACCAATGGTGGAGGTGTGTCCATATTCATTAAGGATATCCACACCTGCAGGCTAGTTGCATAGCATAATGCATCCGAGGTTATCCAAGTGCAACTAAATCTGGGCAAAACTGCATTCCACATTGTAGCTTGCTACATATCTCCCACCATGCCCCAGGATTCCCACTCCTCTTTTCTTCATATACTGGAAAATATTAGGGTTCAACCAAACACTCTAATAATGGGCGATTTCAACTACCCCACCATTAACTGGGAAAACTACTCGTGTACCAATTCCTTCACTCAAGGATTTCTGGAATTCATAAATTCCAATGCCCTGGATCAACTTATCCACACCCCCACCAGGGGCAACAATATACTAGACCTAGTCATTACCAACATGAGTGACCAGTGTTCCACACCTGAAGTCAAATCCTTGTTGGTCAGATCATAAAGACCATAAAGCTAATCACCCTAGATATCTGCATCCTGCCCTCACCCACCACTAAGGAAACCACGGTAAAAAATTTCTCCAAAGCCAACTTCATGCTCCTTAAGATAGAAGTGGTGAATTTCATCACACTCATGCAGATGGACAATACAGATAGGACTGCTGAATCCTACACAAATGCACTCCATAAGCACTTACATGAGTGCATGGATCGTGCTATCCCAAACAGAACCAAGATGCTATCCTTCAAAAAAAGGAAGCCAATCTGGTGTTCCCCTGCCATAAACAAACTCTACAACAGAAGGAAGAAACTGTTGCAAAAGAGAGTAAAATCCCATGAGTGGAGGAACTCTCTGGTCAGCCTCAGTAAGAAGCTGAGATCCCTTATAAGATCCTCCAAAGCTAGCTACGAAAACAAAATTGCCACTGATTCTAAGGGCAACCACAAAGCATTCTATAGCTATGTCAGGAATCTCACTGGCAACACCCAGATCGGCTTTGAGTTACAGCACAAAGGCACGAAAATTACAGAACCAACTGATATTGCCAACATCCTGGCACATAGGTTCAGTGCTAACGTTACCCCCCCCCCCACCCCTTAAAGGACCTATATCTATACAGGAAGAATGCAGGGTCTCTGTAATGACATCTATGCAGGTAAAAGCTGCACTCTCTAAAACCAAAAACACAGCATCCATGGGACCGGACAACATCCCACGCTGCGTTTTACACAAACTTCAGAATGAACTGGCTCCCCACCTAAGCACCATGTTCAGTCATAGTCTCACGTCAGGCTTTGTGCCCACTGAATGGCGCACAGCAACAGTTATCCCACTCCACAAAGGGGGAGCCAGCACTGATCCTGGGAACTATCGCCCTATTAGCCTGGTCTGCAAGACCATGGAACGTATCCTCATGGAACTCCTAAACAAAGACATTGGTAGCCTCCAAACTTTGGACCCCACCCAGTTCAGGTTTGTGAAAGGCAGATCATGCCTTCTGAACCTGATCGACTTCTTTGAGGCAGTCACCGAAGCCGTAGACAAGGGTAAGGTGGTTCACACAGCCTATTTTGACCTCACCAAGGCTTTCGACACCATCTTCCATTCTTGAATTATAGCTAAACTTACTAAACTAAGTATAAATCCCTACGTTACAAGATGGGTTGCCAAATGGCTTACTGACAGAATCCACACTGTAAAAGTTGCAGACTCCCATATCTGACCTCAAACCAATGACAAGTGGAGTACCACAGGGTTCAGTCTTGGGACCTCTCCTGTTTGGTAGCTACTTCTCTGAAGTACAGGCTAACACAGAAGGCCTCTGGCTAATGAAGTTTGCAGATGACTGCAAACTAGGAGCTATAGTTGAGTCCCCGAATGATGTGGACATTCTGCAGAAGGGCCTCACTGAGACAGATGCCTGTTGTCAGAGGCGTGGCCTCAAGCTCAGTACCAAAAAGTGCATTGTCATCCCCGTTGGTAAAAGCTCTGTAGCCATGAACTACCACATAAATGGCGGTCTACTTAACACCGAATGTGTGATGAGACCTTGGGACCCAGGTGGACAGTAGTCTTTCCTTTGATAATCACATCGCCACAGTAGTCAGGAAATCCTTCTATGTGGCACACCTCTTCACAAAAGGGTTCTCATCCAGGAAAAAAGAGGTCATTGTTTTCCTCTACTGGACACTCATTAGACCCATTATAGAGTACAACACCCCTTTTGGAATGTACCTCACAAGACATCTGCAGCAGCTGGAAAGGCCACAGAAGTACCTCACAAAGAGGATTACTGGTCTCAGACAGATGCCCTACACTGACCGTCTCAAAGAACTCCAGCTTTGTACCCCTATCGCCTACTCTGAGAAGATCTCTGCCTAACATATAAAGCTATGTTAAACCCAGAGCTGTTGGACATGTTACACCTAAAGAAATCCCAATCCCTTTGAGCTACATGATCTAGGGACCTAATCTTTATCATCACAATAAACAGGACATGCTGGAGGGATAGAGTCCTCTCCCAGAGACTTCCTATACTCTGGAACAAGCTGCCAATCTATGCCAAGCAAAGTTCCTCATTAGCACTCTTCAAGAAAAATCTTGATGAGTGGATGGGAAATAGGAAATACAACTCCAACATCAAGACCTGCGCGTATAGCAAGTGCACGGCTCCAAAATCATTTCAAAAGGCAAAACACATAAGCCAGCACAGGTTCTGTTAAATAAATGGCTATTTTAATGTTAATAAACATAGGGCAAAAGTACCCCTACATAAATCATCAGCCAAAGCCGCCTTCAATGATGAATACAAAAATGAATAAACAATTACTATAGACAGTAATTTATATGCCAGCTGCAGTACCAGTCGGGTTATTTATCTGGCAAGATGTACATGTATGGTGTTTTATGTAGGCAAACATCAAGGCCCCTAAAGCTGAGGATAGGGGAACATCTAAGTGACATCAAAAACAAAAGACAATCCAGTGCTTTGTACAAACATATTTTGAAACATACAACTGGTGTTTTCAGATTTATTGTGATTGATTGTATCACTCACAGATGTAAAGATAAGGGTGTATTACATGAAATTTTAAATAATAAAGAAAAAAAGTGGATAGTGAAGTTGGGGGGTTTGTTCCCACCAGGATTGTACGAGTATTTTTGAAATATTTTGGGATTATGTAACATCCAATCAGATAGTGGATAACTTGAGAGCGTTGCATATAAATCACTGCCTATGGTAATTGTTTATTCATTTTTGTATTCATCACTGAAGAAGGCTTTGACCGAAACCGGTTTGATGATTTATGTAGGGGTGTTTATTAACATTAAAATAGCCATTTATTTAACAGAACCTGTGCTGGCTTGTGTGTTTTGCCTTTTAAATAGGAAATGCACCCTGGGGATAACTTCTGTGGCTCTGCTCGACAGGGGCACAGGAAATTAACTTTCTTGGGTGGCGTAAGTCAGGGAACCTTGTTGGCTAGGCTTACTTGGGCCGACAGCCTAGTACCTACCTATGAGCCTAAGAAAAGAACAGCTGCATACAATTTTAGTGAATTACATGTATAAATTTATATATTTGTTGGCTGACTAAGAACAGGAATAAGTAGGTAAGTGATTGTAAACCAGCCATTGTCTCTGTAACATTTACATTGTATAGGTGCTAAAAAAAAAAAAAACTTTCTAATTAGTTAGTGAATTTATTTCAAGTTTTTTTTTTTTTTTCAATAACGCAGGGACTAGTCTGGAGAAACCACTTTCTACAATAGCTAGTTTAAAAGGTAGTGCGATCAGTAGTGTACTCTCTCTTTTTTGAGAGCTTCTTATTGAATAAGCATGTTCTATGATTTTTTAAACAAGAAACATCTTTATTGAATTATCATTTATGACATAGGCAATCATAAATTTATATAACTGAAAAACAAATGATACTGAAATATTTTCAGTCACAAAAATGATATATCACAAATAGTGTTCTTAATGGTCATTGTCATTCAAACATTACATAGCTCATTCAGTTCCTGCCTTCCTTTAAACCTCATTCTTCCTCCAAAACTTTATTCTGCATGTATCATTCCCACAATTCCATTTTTTCCTTGTAATTTCCTCCTACCTTTTTCTAAAGATCCCACTTCCAGTTCTTATATTTCAGTATATTCACTACATCTAGAATGGTTGGTTTAGAGTTTGATTTCGATTTTCTAGTAATTCCTTTTTTTTGGCAGCCACTGGAATTAAATACAGCAATGACTTGCTATGTCTTGGCAGTTCCGATTCTGTACCACAGCTCTAAAAAGTCATTTCCTTACTTTTACTAATTTGTTCACCCAATTGTTTTTGTCAGAGTAGTCTGGATGGAATTTTTAAAGTCTACCAGCTCATTACACTCCCCAGAAATATGTACCCAGTTGTCTCTTATTCCTCTTCACACCTCCAACATTTGCAATCTACCTGAGGAAAAATTGTTTGGGTATAAAAATGCCTATTCAGACATTTCCAAGCCAAGATCCTACATCTTCTAAGACTTGTTTTGGCAGCCATATCTAGGTCCTCACATTGTTTTGTCTGTAAATAGCTTAGCCAGTCTATCTTCCCAGTCCTTTCTAACCTCCTCTAATTGATTCCTGTAGTTGTTTATTCCTTTTTTACAGCAGCCTGTGTTCTAGATTCTACTAAAAACTCTACCGCTGCTGGTCTTCTCCTTAGGATCTCCTTATTCCTTTCTCTTTGCCTATATTCTGATATCATTACTTAGTAGGGAAGCAATCTATACCCATTAGTTAGTGTCATTTAGGCCTCTTCCCATTCTGTTACCTTTCCCTCTCTAATTATTTGATCCTAATACCTTGGTTCCTTTGCCAGTTTTTTCCAATAAGTTCTGCCCCCTCTGGTCTGTACTCTGTACCCACTAAGTGTAGTTATCCCTACTGTCAGAATTTCCTTTCTTCATTCTGATGTTGGCTTAGTTCTTAGAAAACTTTCTGCTACTTTAAGTATAATATTCTGTATAGAGTCAGTGTCTTTCGGCTTTTTCCGGTTAGGGGTCGCCACAGCGGAACTCCGGTCCACTAATGATTGGCAGTAGATTTTTATGTGCCGAGTTGCCAGCTCTGACGCACAACCTTCAACGAAGGTACGCCCATTCACGCATGTCTCTACACAGAAGACGCTCTAGCTGAGAATCGAACGGGACAACGTCTTACTGTGAAGCGACAACGCTACCGCAGAACTTATTGTTATTCTCCTTAAGAATCTGCATTCAAAATCCCACTGTCCTTTTTTCTGGAGCTTCCCTCTGTTTCATCATCATCATCATCATCCCTTTCCACTTTGAATTATAGCTTTCTGCTTGCGCTGTGTACAAGAGCCTTAACTGTGTAGCTCTGAAATACCCCTTCAAATCAGGTAATCCCAAACCACCTTGTTTTATTGGAAGGATCAGGATATCCCACGTGACTCTTGCCTTCATCCCCTCCCTGATAAAAATCCTTCAACTCTTTATTAATTGATATCACCAACATCTCCACTGGTTGATTTAAATATGCCTAACCTGTGTGTAAAACTAAAGGGACTAAAAACATTTTCATTGCTTATATCTTGCTATCCATATCCATAAAACAGAGCTTTCAGTTTCTCAGTTTTCGTATTTTATTTTCTTTAGTCTCTTGCAACATATCCTTAGCTGCCGTTAGAGAATCTTTTTAACCTATAGTACCAAGTACTTCACTATATTATGCCCCCATAGATATGGGTATTGTTGAACCCATTCATGTGTGGGTACAATGTTTACAGCTTTTGCCTTTATTTTATCTTCATTAATTTTGTATCCTGAAAAGACCTGAAACTGTCTCAGAATGTTCCACAACACTAAAACATCATTTTCTGGTTTTATCAGGTACAAAATAATATCTGCAAATAAAGCCATATTTTCTTGATTACCATACCAGTTATATCCTTGAATATCTCAGTTTCTTATTTTCTTTGCCAACTGAAAAGGGGAAAGAGCACAATCCTACCTGGTTCTTCTGTTCAAGCAGAATTTATCAGAGAGGACCCCCCCTCCCCCCACTTCAATTTTCACATCTGGTCTCTCCTGTAGCCTCTAGATTAACTTTGTATTTGGCCAGGCAATGCAAATGTTTCCATTGTTCTACCCATAAAATTCCAGGTTACTCTTTCATATGCTTTCTCTGCATCACGACCCACAAACAGCAATGGTATTTTCTTATATTCTGCTTTCCTCTGTATCATCATTGTTCTATTTACATCGTCAGATGTTTGCTTTCCCTCCATAAAACCACATTGATCCATATCTATCAATGTTTGCATCACCTATGTCATTCTTTTAGCCATTGTAGATATAAACACTTTATAGTCATGATTTACAATCGAAATGGGAATGTATAAAGCTGGAACTGATGGGTCTTTACCATCTCTAGGTCTTAGTCATCACAGTTTTTTACAGGATTCAGGTGCTTTTTCTTTTAAAATACTGTTAATCAAAACCTTCCACATCTTTATCACTTTCTAACTTCCAAGCTTCCACAGGAATACCATCTCTTCCTGGAGAATTTCCTCCTGTCTTAACTGATAGTAATTGAGCCTCATCTATCTCTAACCTTGGCATATTTAATTCTTCATAGACATTTCCATTTGTACTTTTTCTTAACTTTCACATTTCTCTGCCTTACACAGATTTTCATAAAATTTCTGAAATATTTCTAATACCTTTGTAGGATTTCTGGTTATTTTCCTTGTTATAGGCTCCCTAAGCTTGGCAACAACCCTTTCAACTTTCAAAAAAACAGTTGTTTAACAGCAGTCTTTCTAAATGTGTACGTACTAAACATGTACGTACTATCCCGGTAGTCCCTTATTTCTTTCCAGAACTCTGCAGTTGCACTTATTATTCTGTGAGATTCCCCCTATTCTGCAGTAATTTCACATTTGTCAGTCCCAATAAATCATTTTCACTTCTTTACCATATATTTCTCTCTTATTTTCTCCATAATTGTAAACTCCACTTTAATTTTATCTCACCCTTTAACTATATTTCTGAAGAAATTTATATCTTCTCTAATAACTCCCAAATAATTTGTGCTCCCCATTCATTAAATTCCTCTGTTTAACAGGTAGGTAGGGTAGCAGCAGTGTCTCATTTCTATATCATTACCCTGCAGTTTTATTTTAGTTATTATTGATGTGTGGTCTGAAATACTTATTGGATACATATCAACACTTTCAAATAAATGCACGTTCCTTTGAAATACAATTTCTGTCTAATGTAGCCCAGTGTTTGCGCCTTGGGAAATATGTACATTCTCTCTCCGAGCTCCAATTCACATCTTCCATACTAAATTTTCATAAATGTCTTCAAAAATCTACCATCTTTTGTTATATTCTCCCTTCTAGGCCCCCCCAGCTGCATCCTCACTGTTGCAAATCAAATTTCAGTCCCACCCATTATTAATCCCTGCTGAAAGCTGGCTACTTCTCCCAAAATTTTAAGCTCTGTTGTAGCAATTTTAGGCGGAATATAAATGTATGCCAGCTAATCCTCTTCTCTTGCCAGTAACCCTCTTAACTACTGTAAATCTCCCATTATTATCCTTTACCCTCATTTATCACTATTGGAGTTCCTGCAGCAATTAATATAGGTACTTCCCTTTTTTCCACATATTCCACCATGTAACCATCCTGAAATCCTTTCTTTATGAAATTTACATGTCTACTTTGGGTCTGTATAATAACAACGAATGATCAGATGATTGAACGTTGTTATATCGACCCCTAAATGTCGGGGATCCAAAACAGTGGGCAACCAGAACAGCAATTTTTTTCCACAGGGGGAAAAAATTGCTGTTCTCAAAAAAAGAAAAAAAAACACTGAAGTGCGGGGCTTTGCCCCCCACACCCCCCATGTGGAGGGCTGCGCCACCCACCCCCCCCTACTTAAATATGCCAACTCCAAGATTGCACTACAGTGGAAGAAATGGCACAACCTGGCTGACCCAGTGATTTCTTTCCCTGGGAAAAATTTGCTGTTCTGGCTGTTTTCTATTTCGCCGGTTCAACATGTGTTCGCTCTAACAGCATTCGATCATCTGATCATTTGCTGTTCTAAAGTAGACCCCTTATTTCTTTCCAAATATGTCTCCTGTAGCATAGCTCATACTGTACTCTGTATTTTTAATATAGTTTACTACTATTCTTTTCTGTGTAGTTCACATTCAAAGATGATGCAGACATGGTGCCATTATGATAAGACGTTATTATTCCTACCCGTTGTGTATAAAAGCTTTAAAAAATGTATAGTTTCATCTTTTGTGTTCGCATGTATACACTAATGTGTGGAGGGTTGATCTTTTGTACAGTTGTTTCTTGTCATATACATTTGAACCTGTGTCACATCTTACAAACTGTTTTGTTTTAATGAAAACCTTCAAAAACAAAACCCCATAGAACACACCTATAACCTATTTACTTAATACAAACATGCAAGACTATGTACATCTTCAAATAAACTTCCTAATAGGAACAATTGTCCCAGATTAACAGCTAAACTCACAGGCCTGAACTGACTTATAGTAAAGGTTATCCATACTATGATGCATAGTGCAGCCTGTGCTTCTGCTTAAACTAAGTGCTGTCTGTTTTTATCTTATCTTTTGTTCCTCTCCCAGATGTAGAAAAGAATTTAAATGCTTTCAGAAAACACTCTTTTAGGTGTTGAAAGAAACAAGAATTCTGTTTTTATTGCCCTTTTCAGCTGGTCTGCAATGAAACATGACAACCAGGTACAACAAGCTTTGTGTGTTGCATTGTGAGTATTTATTTGCTAATGCTAAAGGAAAACATTTCTTTACATTGTTTACTTGCTTCCATTTAAAACTTGTTAGTTAAAGCCAAGGGCCCTTAATCCAGTCATTCCCCCATGCAAAAGTAAGAAAAAGCATATCAATTTATACTTGTATCATGCTCTTTTTTTGTCCAGGCTTTCTTCTCTTTTTACATTGTAGTGCAGTGAACTCCATAGGAATAAATAAAAGAATAAAAAGTCACAGGAACCATGAGACACTCTAAAACCTTTTTAGTTATCCAGAGTAAAGTCCACAGATAATCACAAATCCACACAGCAAGATATTTTATTGGATACTTTGTTTAGGAGCACATTTACATTTACCACCAGGCTTAAATGGAAATGTTTCCTTAAAGCCTTTATTAGTGGAATTTCAAAAGAAAGTCTAATTGAATGCATTATCATGTGACTGTCTTCTTTAAATAGTTGGTCTGTTACCTACTCAACTATTCTGAGTGTTGAAGCCTTACTAGGTGAAAGTTTTCTAACTTGCAAGTGGAGTTTGTTACAACTAGTGGATTTTACCTTGCTGTGTGGATTTGTGGTTATCTGTGGATTTTACTCCGGATAATTAGAGGTTTGGAGTGGTTCATGGTTCCAGTGACTTTATTCTTTTTTTTTTTTTTTTTTTTTTTTTTTTTTTACATTGCAGTGCCTACATGTTCTACAATGAACAAAAAGAAAGGAGGAGGAAAAAAAGGGCACCTGTTTACTTTGGTATCCCTATAACATGCAGTATATGTCATGTTTTATTTAGTTACCGCTTACCTTCCTTTTCCCGTCTCCTTAATGTTCTTCCAAACATTAATGACATGAAGTAGGGGATATGCTTTGGAGGCCCCCTATGAGTTAAAGTAAAATAAATCCAGTATTTCCAGATTTTCTTGCTCCACCCATACTTCACAAATGTGATCGAAGCTTAGTAATCCCACATTTATTCATTAATTTCCAAGTTGCCGGTTTTATTCCTATTGATCTCCATCTCACATCTGTAGTCTCTGGCTCATTTCTAGTACACTCCTGGTTCTTCTAGTCAACTCCTGTCATTTTTTTTTCTCTCTCTCAAGCATTTTCCTTTGGAACATTGGAAAAGGTTTCACTGGCATTGTGTCTCTGTGAATTTTATTATCTGAAGGTTAAGAAGCAGAATTCCCTTCTGTTTGATAGTTCACTTTTTGTTGGGACAGATGTTTGTATTTCATGTTTAGCATGTTCTACATCAAAAATATGAGTTTAATCCTCCAGGAAAAATATTCTGAATTTAATTGGATACAGTAGCTTGAATCTCACACCTTCTCTTCATTCCTTAATTTCTGTCTGATTGTACACCATTTTGTCAGAATCAACTCTTTCTTCTAGTAGTATTCCATCTTTACTAATAGAGGTCTTGGTTACTTCCTCATGGCTAGGTTTGGAGCATACACATGATGTGCCCACTCATTTAACAACTCCGGCTGTGAAATGCCAGTCCAGTTGCTTATTTGTGCCGTCATAAAATTAATACACAGTATGTTCCTTCCAGTTTCTCCGGTACAGCTGAAATTATCAGGTTTTCCCTATGTGCTCTGTCCTTTAAGTCTACCATTTTTGAAACATCTCTACTTGAGCAGTCTCGTACTCAGCAGTCCTTTTCTTCATTTTGAGCTCTGATTTTTGCATTTTTATCAGGTCATCAGAATAACTGTTTAAAACTTCTGTTTTTTTTTTTTTCTCCAGCCTTTTGTTATTTGAGTTGATATGCTCCCTTCACTGTTTTGTTCATTTTAATCAGCTATGATTATTTTGGACTTAACTTCCAGTAACCTATAGGAAAAAAATGTCTTGAATCAAAGCTGGAGTTTTAACTGAGTTTTTGCTGAACAGCTGCAGGATTCTTCCCAGCCAGTGTTTGCTCCGCACCTTTTGTGGTTGATTTTCTTTCAGGTTCTCCAATTTTCTTTTTTGCTGGCATCCAGGCAGTGTGCATTTACTAGTCAGCAACTGAAATTTACCCAAAAACACAAATTCGTTGGCTGTCTCTACTGAATTTCTGTTTTCACAGTGTGAGAGCTGAAATAAGCTGTTACTCACTGTGCAGCCATCTTGGAAGTCCCAAGCATGTTCCATGATTGATGATTTTCTTTTTAGTGGTGGGCAGTAGCATTTATTTTATACTTTGTAAGCAAGAGTGACAAGAAGCTAGGTGGTCATTTACAATTTAACCTCTGGAGGAGATTGCTGTGATGTGTTTGAGGGCCTGTTAGAAGGGCTAATCTGCATATTTTTTCTCAGTAGTTTGCTATCTTTTGAGTATTGTAGACAGACTGAAAGGTTAGTAAAGGCAGCCCATATTCTATTTTGGGAAGAAGTTTTTGGCAAGGCCAAGATAGGAAAATATATGATGTTTGTTACGCAGTTAGGTTGTAGAGTTTATGTATGTATTTAGAGCGTCTATATTACAATGTCGAACATTGAGATTGTCGAACGCCTAAATGTCGACACCTAAAAGTCGAACGCTGAAAACAGCAAATGGCCAATTACGCACATTGTTTCCCCATGAAAAAATTTGTTTGGCCAAAAAAAAAAAAATCTTTAAACCCCCCCCCCCCAAACTAAATATACCAACTCCAAGATTGCTGCTGTTGTCTCTTTCGGCTTTTCCCGGTTAAGGGTCACCACAGCGGAACTCCGGTCTGCTAATGATTGGCAGTTGATTTTTACATGCCGAGTTGCCAGCCCTGACGCACAACCTTCAACGAAGGTACGCCCATTCACGCATGTCTCCACGCAGAAGACACTGTAACTGAGAGTCGAACCGGTCAGCGTCTTACTGTGAGGCGACAACGCTACCGCAGCACCACCACCGCGGATACCAACTCCAAGATTGCTGTACATTGGGGAAAAGGGCAAATTCCTGATGACGGCCAAGCAAATTTTTTCCTTGGGAAAAAAATTCATGTAATTGGCTGTTCGCGGTTTTCATCATTTGACATTTAGGTGTCGATGTTTAAGCATTCGATCTAAATGTTTGACATGATAGGAACCCTATTTAGAGACTGACACTTCTATGTAGGATGCCCATTGATATTATCTTTAGAGAGAAAAGTAGCTTTCTGCATCTGGCTGAAATGACTTCTACAGATGACCACAAGTTCTGTGGTGCTGTTGCATTTCAGCATCCAGTTCTGTGGATTGTTACTGCCACAAAACTTCAGAAAAATGAGCATTTGCTATAACACCCACATGAATGGAACAGCAGAAAAAATGGGCATTTGCTATAACATGCACATGAATGGAATATTTCATGTTAGGTTCACATGTTGGTATTAAAATGAAAGTAAGATGTCCACCTAACACCCTAGTAATATTAATCTATTACTCTTTAGACTTTTTGACATTGATTCTTTTGAATCTACTGGTGTTGAAGCTGAACCTGTCTTCATTATTATAAATGACTTCAAAAATGATGTGCATATGTTTACTAATTTAATTTCTTACAGTCTGTTGCTTATGCTTCAGTGTGGAGATAATCATATCTGCATTACACAGGTCAAGCATTGTCATTACTAGAAAAGAAAAGGCTACTTTTAGAGATACTGTGACTTTTTTTGTAGCAGCTTCAGTGTATTTCAGGAAAAAATTACCAACTTTAATGATTGTCACCTTAATTATAACTAATGCCTATAAATTGAGCAGTTTCTCAGAATTTGAATCAGCTGAATTTGCTAAATTATTCAGGCTGATTTAAAATCCACTTCTGATCATACCCCAGTCCCATTTTATTAGCCATCTTGTTACTCCTGAGACATTCATCTTGAAACGTTATTGTCTTTTGGCAAATAATGAGGAATAACTGGACTAATTCCCAAAATGGAAAAGTTCATTTTTGAAGAATTAGTAATATATACAAAGGCAAAGTCAAGCAAAGACATGAAGTCAGGATGAAACAGCATGTAAGAAGGCAGAATTTGTCATTTGGCTGTGTGAGCTACAGCAGGAACAGTTGATGCTTCTGACATGGAAGGAAAAAAGAAAAAGTCACCTTGTTGCTCTTAACTACAAAATAATATCAATTCAGAAATCATTGCACTCAGATCAAATAAGATGAAGGTGGCCATCTAGTGGGAACTTGAGAGGGTGGTGGGATACTGTTAGCATGAATGAAGAGGCAGAAGTAACATACTCAGTGTGGCACAGATGTGCTAAACTCATCTTCCGACAGCAACGGATCTTGCAGACATTCATTTCTTTCAGTAATGTTGTGACTTCATCTGTGACAACAAATGATCTTCCTTAACTATGCACCTACTAAATATAATATTGCCCAGTCTTTCTAAACAGGACCTTGTTAGATTAGATGACTTGCTCGTTAAAGCTGAATTAACAGGAGCTGTGTGGCAGCTACTGCATTAAAACAGCAGAAATTGATAGGTTCCAGTGAAATTTTGCAAGACTGTTGTTCCCTCACCTCTAGTTTATATAAGATGTTCAGTGCTTTATCCAAGTAATGAGTTTTATGCTGTACTTAGTAAGATGCATCAACACCAAATGTATGCAGTATAGTTTTAGGATTCTAAGGATCGTTAAGCTGCATATGGTGATCATCCCAACCAAAAGAACAAGATGAAGATTCATTTTAATCATTGTGTTCTTATATATGTATGTATATATTATAGTATATGTAATAGCCCCACCGCATGCCTGGATAGCCCTTCAATATCCCTCTACATTCAACATCGCACCCATCTTTTCTAATGCTAAGGTATTAATCTCTCTTTTTTTTTTGAATCTCAACACATCAAAAAGGATTTGCATAATAGTAATATATATCCCATCAGGTCACAATATACCACTGTTGAAAAATGTTTTATCCTGGACATCCCAAACAATAAACCTTAAAACAATAATCTTAGGAGATATAAATATAGATTGGGCAACCATAGCTTCCAACTCCCCCACAAATAGTATAAATCTGTATGATTTTTCTCAGCTTATCAGTACTTCAACAAGATACAGCAAAGATCTTACCTGACAATCCACCCTAGACTGGATCATAGTATCCCACCCAGCCAATTACTCCTCTTCCCATACACTGTCTAGCTCCCTGAGCGATCATCTGCCAGCTTATTCCCTTAGAACAAACTCCCAATAACTAAAAGTACACACTATAAAATCAGTTAGGAACTCAACTAATTTTTGTCAGCATAAATTCAACAGTGTCCTGCATGAAATAGACTGGGCTCCCACTTAATGATGATGTACTATACTTTAATAACACCTTCCTTCACATAATTAATACCCTAGCTCCCATTCCTATGAAAAGAATCAAAAAGAACTCAGCACCATGGCTCTCTAAAGAATGTAAACACCTGATGAATCAAAGGGACCCTAGCCTGGATAACCTGGGAAACTAAACAAAAATGAACAAAATCATGCCAATTTCAAAACACTATGTAACAAAGTGGCAAAACTAATCAACAGAGGTAATTCATACTATTCACAGCTTCAACTTCAGTATAAAATTAACCACAATAAATTTTGGTGCTCCATATCTTCTTTACTTAACCCTTGAACTAACACAGAGCGCACCCTATCACCTGATTCCCCTCCATCACAAATAGCTGAAAACTTTAACAAGCACTTCATATAGTCAATATCAGACCTACTAACACCCCTATTGCTGGACCCCCACCCCTCAAGCTCTTCAGACACCAACCTTAGACCATCAGCTACTTCTAACCCATCATTAATAACCCCCCTACTCAATAAAATGTCATACAAACCCAGTTATCATTTCAGCCCATACCCGCTGACACCATTAAGAAACTGCTACAAAAACTAAAACCCTGCTCCACCTCAGCTGATAATCTTCCACCACACTGCCTCAAACTGACTGCCAGCTCAATCACCTACCCATTCAGTATCCTTATAAATAGGTCTTTATCTGAATCAGAAGTACCTATCATATGGAAACAATCTCACATCACCACCATCCATAAAGGAGCTAACTCTTTTGAATCATCCAATTTCCATCCTATATCCATCTTGTCACCCATATCCAAAATTCTTGAGAGAGTTATCCATCAGCAGGTAATGCAGTACCTATTGCAAAACAATATTTTAACCAAAACCCAACATGGCTTCTGACCCAGCCATAGCACAGCTACAGCTCTATTATCCTTTACAGACAACCGTGAACAAGGCCAGAGATAGGATGCTATACAGCCTCAGTTTTTCTTGATCTCTCCAAGGCCTTTGACACAGTATCTCACGCCTTACAATTGAACACACTGTCTAACTTAGGCTTCTCAGATTTCACAGTAAAATGGTTTCAGAGCTCCCTCGTGGATCATAAAGCAGTGAAATGGCCCTATGAACTCTTGCACTTTCTGCATAACCCTACTGGAGTCCCTCAAGGCTACATCCCTGGACCCCCTACTCTTCAACATTTTCACCAACAACCTTTGCAATGCCTCTGACCCCGGAACACTCATTCAGTATATGCTGATGATCCCACCATAATGTGTACTGCTCAATCACTATCAGAAGTACTTTCAAAAACTCAGCAGTCCTTTAGTGCAGTTGAATCCTGGCTAAGAAATGCCCAACTCTTTCTTAATACAAAGACGACTAAACTAATACTCTTTCACCCCAAAAAACACCACCTCTGTCACTGATCATTTCAACATCCTTGCATCTGACAACACTGTTATAGAAATAGTACAGGAAAGCAAACTTCTAGGAGTTACATTGACAATAAACTTTCATTCGACCTGCATATACCTCAAAATGTAAAGAAGACTTATCAAAAACTGGGCTCTTGTATAGAAACAAACATTTATTTACTGCAGCAACCAAAACTAACCTTGCAAAAACATTTTTACTTCCCTGCATTCCTTATGGTGCTCCTATCCTAACTAACTTGCAAACTTCTACACTAAGCAAGATGGAACATTGCTACTACAAAGTTGTTGCAAAGTTTGCCACAAACTCTAAATAACACACTTGCCACTTAAACCGCTACTAGAACTAAACTGGCTTGAACTCCCCAACCAACTTGCCTTTATTCAGCTGTCCACCTTGCACAACCTTATTTTCAAGCCTAGTGTCTGTCCTGCACTAGCCAAGCCTAGTCAGACCTTACATACCAAATCGATCCCTACGATCAGAAGACAAAAATCTATTAGCTATCTCAAAACCTACAAGAAACCCAAGTTACTCTCTGTAGTCATACTCTCGCTCTATACTATGGAATTCAGTACCTCTAGCTACCAGGTCTTTGTCTGGCCTAACCCATTTCAAAGCCTCTTTAAAAAATAATCTCAAAAATACATGGCTCTGCTCCTGCATATAAAGCTTGCCTAATGGTCATCTCTTCCTCTGCTTCCACATTAGCCTCATCTTCCTGTTCTGTCACATTTCACTCCCTCATAGTCTGCAAGATCATAAGGCTCTCCTAATTCCTCCTCTGTTTCTATACTATGTCCTTAAGCTACCGCTCAGACTGTAATGCTTCTATTCTTCTTAAGTTTAACTCTACCACTGTCTTTCTGCATTACTAACTTTCTAGCTATTTTCCTTACAGAAACCAAAATTGTATTTTTTATGTACTGTAGTCAGTCATACACTGCACTACCTACATATTATTTTTGGACAGTATCTACTCATAGGCTATGTATATGGTGAGAGTGATTGTTATTGTCTATAATGTTTTAACTCTAATAGAATTGTCTAAATGTCTAGTATATATTGTAATATCTTGTAACATAGTTTATGTTCTTTCAACTTATTTGTGTATAGTATTTCTAATGTAATTTGTAATGTACTGGATTATACTGCATTTGTATTGTACTGTATGTGTCGCTTTTCTTCCTGGGCCTCTGCTGAAAATGAGTTCTGTAGACTCAGTCAGACCCACCCCAGTAAACAAATGTCAAATAAATAAATAAATAGGGACTTCCAGTGATTTGCCTTTAGGAGGTATACTTGCATTACCTTTAGCTCCACGGTCCAGCATTACTTGGCTGTATATAGTCAGCTGCCCTTACCTCTTAAAGTACAGGTCAGAACATGGGATATCACTGATGATTTGTAGTAATCTCAAGATATAGGATTCCCCCAAGGAGGTTATTCTTAATTAAATAATTCAAAAGGGCCCTAGTGTTTCCTTCTGCTCTTATCACGGCAAACTACTGTTGAATTACATTGGGGCATAATTATATAGTCGCATTTAGTCATAATTATGATCAACTATGCGCACCCATCACATAGTTCGGTGACTGTTGGCTTGAACTATTGTATTGGTCTCTGAAAAAGCTGCAAGTCAATAAAGTTATTCTACTGAAGCTTTTGTGTAAGTTTATTATCTCTTGACTGTTAGGTAAGGACTCTACAAGTAACATGGAAAATTCTCATAGCCACAAAATAAATATGGATTCATGTTTAAAGACCTCAGCCAATTTGTCCAAATGGCAAAAGGTGAACCGAAACTCAGAAGGTCAATCTTAGATAAGAGATTTTAGCAAAACTGAAGGTAATGTACTTTAAAGTGAAAGTTAATGTTTTAAGCTAAGGGACTGTAGCCAGCAACTCCCTACAGTTGGGGAGTTTTAACACCTACTCTTTTTCATAAAACATAATCATGTACACAACTGAACATATCTGCAAAAGAATGAGAAAATGAAGATAACGTGATATCCTGTAAATAAATCCGATTACTCACAAATGTGTTTTATAGCTCCTATCCTTGTAAACATTAAACCCAAGACAGAATAATATTATACCTCATAAATTCAATTCCAAAACCTAGCAACAAAAAAACAAAGTACTCCCCACAACCTTCATTTGCCTATTCCTCATTCTGAATGGATTGCTGATACCTCTTTCTTTGCATACCCCAGAACATTCCCCACTCATCTCCTACTCCTTCCAGTCTTCAGTCTACTAGCTCAGCTTACATCTTCCTACATAATGAGCTGTTTTCCTGTGCTTTATCTTATCCCACTGTACTACTCGCACATTAGCTTGTATATCCCCAGAACTATAAACAACCACCTATGTAGATCATTTCTTTAAGTATATAATAAAAGTCCAAACCTAATACCATAAAATAACAAAAGGTAAACAGAAGATTAAATTGATTTACCCCCTTCTCCACCTAGCACCTCATCTGAAACTTAGTGTCAATATTCATCCCAACAAAACACAAGAAAATTCCCCCATTCCCCCATACAACAATCCCCCTTTCACGCTTCTAAACTTTTGCTATTATGTGGCTTCTGCTTCTTGCACTCGAAATACTGAAATTCGAGATTTCAGTATTTCGGGCTTCTGAACGGAACCCTAATATACACCGGGAAGACTGAAAAAAATACTAAACACAGAGGAGGAATAACTGTCACTTACAAAAAAAAAAATCTACATTACCATCCATACCCTTAATATTCCAGTATTTAACAATGGTAACAATCATACTCTCAAAACATAAAGTAAAATTAAAAAAGCCCATAACTGTAGATGGCCTTTATATTCCTCTGGGCTGTAAAATAGCTGAAGAAATCCTCCTTTGGTTTTATGAAAACATTCATTGGAAACAATTATCAGTAACTCTCTAAACCTGTATAGCTTCTCCCTTTGCAGGACTGGATCTTAACAAATAAAACCTCAACAGTAGATCTGTCCAGTTGCCTCCCTGACTGCATTACTGACAACCTACTTACCTACCTGCTGAGACAACATCTTTGTCTCAGTAGGGTGATAACATATAACCAAATATACAATCTCACACATTAACAGAGAAACATTCATTTCCATCATAAAGCACTGCAAACAGAATACATTAAAAACACTGCCACCCGATGAAGCTGTCATCCACTTCAAAAACACCTTCCTTGATGTACTAAATGATATAGTACCAGTTACGTCCAAAAGAGTAAAATCAACACCAGCTCCCTGGCTAATTAAAAATACCATACAACTACTTAAAAGCATGGTAGCTATAGTACTTAAACAAAACCCAAAAATCTTGAATCTTAAGTGACTTGCAATGTTTAAATGTTTAAGCAAAAAAAAAAAAAAAAAAAAAAAACATTAAAAAAGATAAACAATCCTACTACTCTAGCTTTCCAACAGGAATACCAAAACAACCCCAGAAAAAATTGGTCCCCTGCAGAAATCTTCTCCAGCCTGGCCAACCACCACCCCGACCACAAGGATAACAAATAATGATATCATAACAATGAAGTTTAGCTGTATTGTCGTTTTAGTCAAACAAAATTCACTCCTCTTTACCTCAGTTCCATCACATAAGAACACATACACAACTTTTCCTATAAAACTGTCCAAACATCCACAGTAAAAAATTAGTATGTTAAAGCCAATATCCTTATCAGCTGACAATTTACCCACCAAATACTTAAAGCTCTTTGCAGATACTCTTGCCTATGTGGTCTCAATATTAATAAACCACTCTGTAACTGAAAGTTATATCCCTGCCATATGGAAAAAAGTTCTACATCATGTTTAAAGGTGGTAACTCAGCTGAACTCTAAAGCTGAAGACCCTTGGTAATTCTATCACCCCTGTCCAAAATGAAGATTTTATCCATACCCAATTCATACATCACCCCCCAAAAAATACCCTCTTTCCAACACTCGCCACAAATTTCAACAAAGCCACAGTACTACTACTGCTCTCCTTAGCATCTCTGATTCCATCAGTCATCGTAGAAATGAAAGCAAGTTCATTTCTTCCCTTTTTATAAACTTGTCCAAAGCATTCAACATCATCTCTCATCAAAAACCATCTGTCCACTCTTTGCCTAAGGCATGTATCCCCTGTCTTGGTGTCATAGCTACCTAACTGGCAGACAAGCTGTCAAATGGAAACAGAAATTTTCCCCCTTCCTCCAAGTCACAGTGGGAGTCCCACAAGGCTCAGTACTAGGAACACTGATATTTAACATATTTACAAATAAGTTACATACTGCAACCAACATTGCTACTATCATGTAATACGTTGATAATTCCAGTTTCAGCTTCAGCTATCCTAAATTCTAAGAAGTAACCCAGCTTTGTTTCACAGCAGTGAAATCCTGGCTAATTGACTCAAATAGTCTCCTGAATCCAAGTAAAACTCAATGTTTTTACCCCTAAGAAATATACTGAACAAAAATCTTCCTTTCACATCTACTCATAAAACTTCACCAAAATAAAAATGTGTCAGAAACTATAGTACTGGATGTGCTGATTATAAAAAAAAAAAAATAAAGTTTGACCAGCATATATCTCAAGTTATCAAAATGATGCATGAAATTAGGGTCCCTATGTAGGGCAAAGACATCTCACATGACACTACTACACAATCCATCACAAGAACCTATCTGCTCCTAACATTATTCACAGCATTACTGTATGCCTGTCCCATTCTCACTAACTTAAACATAACTGATAAACTAAAAGTTGAGTAATGTCACAATAAAATAGTTAAATTTGCTGTAAATATTCCAAATAGGACCCATCACTGCACAATACTAAAAGAATTAAACAGCTTTGAATTTCCGTATTACTCAAAAATTTCCCAAGTAGTCACTGATCAAAAATGTATCTATAGTCTAAGTGCCCTGCCATACAAAATATACTCACAGTTTTACTCTATCAACACAGACCTAAGATCTAGCAAAAAAATCTCCCTTGTTAGTAACTAAATCTAGCAACTGCTCTGGAAATTCTTTGTTTTCTAACTGCATCCCAAAACTTTGGAATTCTGTCCCTCATCCAACCAATTAAACTGTTAGACAACCAAAATTAAAAAAAAAAAAAAAAAAAAAAAAAAAAAAACTGCTACAACATCTAAATGAAAATGGTCTCTCTTCTTGCTCCAACCCCAGCTAAGCCCACTTATAATTAGCCCACAAATCCCTTTTCTCCTATAAAGCATCTTAACAAATGAATACTTCCTTCTAATGTATCCCTCCTCCACTCGCATTCTGTTTCTTCCTATAATGTACCTTTTCCTTTCCAGTACCTTCTAACACCTTGCTTACTTTTCTTCTGTACACTTCATGCCATCCCAAGTGATTAACTTTTATTATACCATGACCCCCCCGAAACGTGCACGCTGATTGGCCAGCGTGCCCGTTGTAAATCGAGTTATACTAATGGAAAAAGGTCCGGTCCCGGACTTTTTCCCTTAGTATAACTTCGTTTTAAAACACTGTCTCTCTATGTTAAATGGTTTTAACATAGCGAGACAGCTTTAAAATAAGCAACGGAGATCTCCGTTGCTTATTTTAAAGCTGTCTCGCTATGTTAAACCCATTTAACATAGCGAGACAGTGTTTTAAAAAAAGCAACGGAGAAAGCAAGATCTCCGTTGCTTTTTTTTTTTGTGTCTCGCTATGATAAATGAGTTTAGCATAGCGAGACAGTTTTAAAATAAGCAACGGAGATGTCCGTTGCTTATTTTAAAACTGTCTCGCTATGTTAAACTCATTTAACATAGCGAGACACTAAAAAAAAGCAACGGAGATCTTGATTTCTCCGTTGCTTTTGCCCACAGCTCTGATGTACTGCGCAGGCGCGGTATATCAGAACTGCCGGATGCCAGACATCTGCGGAAGGGCAGTAAACAGGCATTATATTATGCCATTATTTAAGAAAAGTAACAGTTTCTTTTCTTAAATAATGTCATAGTATATAATAACCACTTCTGGGTGTGGGTAATGCTAATTTACCACGGTTGGCTTTTGGTCCTCGGGCTTCGCCCTCGGGACCAAACCACGCCAACCGTGGGTAAATTTAGCATTACCCACACCCAGGCGTGGGTTATTGCTATATCATATTACACTTAGCAACTCCTGCCTTACTTTTTCATTTACACGCATACATTCTCTAACTTTCCCTCATCTCTACTAACGTTTAGGTAATCTACACACACTGTTATATAATACGTTGTAAAACCTCTGTCCTATGTATTGTTCAATGTGTTGTATAAGAAGGAATGAAAATGTTGGAAGTCACTCAAATGTTACTGTTGTAATCAGATGTACAAACTATGCCAGCAATATTATCAAACCAGCTGATTTTAGACATGGTTTCTAACTGTCTTAACACCATGTATATTATTTTACTGTGTAAATATAGTATTAATTTATTTGTTGCCTCTGCTGAAATAGGGCTCATGCTCAGACAGAATTTGTTGGTCAACAAACCTAATAAACTTTTGTTACTGATACAGTAAATAACCACAGACAAGAGAGCTCTGGTATGATTCCTGAAATAAGCTGGTATTATATGCTCATGTGCTCATTCTTGTGTCAAATTTCTACATCTTCAGAGATGAATATATATGTTTGTATTGTGAGAAGTTGAAAGAGATGAAACATCCTGCTGCATCATCAGGGGAGTACAGTGCTAAAGCATGAACAATTGTGTTTCATATTTTGTTTTATTAGTATCTGCTGCAGTTTTAAAATTAGAAGACAAGGTTTTGTTTTTAGGCAAGTTTTGATTTTGGTCTTTGTTTCTATGTATTGTTGCTTTGACAATTGAGCCATGGTCTTCAACAGCAATTCAGGGAGATCAGTCACTGTCACAGCTATTGACCCATTTATATTAGCAGGTCAGGTCCCAAAGGGCAGACAGTGGTTGAAAAGTGGAAGTGGCAAGTGACTGGCTCATCACTTTTCTGAGAAATTGAGTAATGCAGGTATCATTGTGATCTCGAGAGAGACCCGGTGTCTATTTTAAAAAACCTCTGTCCACAAAATAGTTGTCTGTCTTAAGTCATCAGATAGGATGGCAACTGTAGTGCACTTCTTACATTGACTTAAGTGTTATGCTGCATTGTTGGGGGCAGGCATGGCTTAAAAAAATTTAATCCTTTTATTATGTTGCTGCTATATTAGTTCCATTGCCCAATATTTATAGACAGAGAGGAGGGAAGAAGTAATGTGTAGGCCAACTGCCTGCCTTTCAGATGTTTGTGATTTTGCAGAATGTCACAAATTTTGTTGGATATTTTTGGACTGTTTCTCGTACAATTTAATAGTTTTCTGTCGCATCTATAAGAATGCCTTCTTTAAATACTAATGTTTCAAACCAAACACTGTCAGCAGCAGGAATCACTTGTAGCTAGCCATCTCTTCAGTGCAAGCTGTCTTTATTCTTCCACATAAAAACATACAGATTGAGCGCTTTCATCCCCTAAACTAGGGACTTCATCAGAATCTGATAAAGACTGCTTGTACTGAAGAGTTGGCTGACTATAAGTGATTCCTACTGCTGACAGTGTTTGCTTTCAGAAATTTTTCTTTGGTGTATTACAGACGCTGTGGTTACTTTTGGTCATTCTCTAAATACTAGATATTTGAGTTTTCAGATAATGCATGATAATGCAAAACCTGTTACTTTAGATATTTTTTCCTGATTTTGGACCTTTTCCCAAAGTACTTTTTTGTATTTGTCTCTAATCCTTAAGCTAAAAGGTTGCAAGCTCACTACCACCACCACTGTATGCTCTGTTTATATCTGAAGTCTATGGACAGAGGGAGTGAATGAATGATGAAATAAGGAGGATGGTTTCATAAACAAAATTAGATTAACTGTTTTTGAACTCTCTTCCTTGGTAAGCAGTATGGGGTGGGGAAATTAGTCAGATGCTGTATAGAGAACTCATTTTTTGATGATTTCTAGAACTTCAAAATCTGTCCAGTCCACCTGCCCAGAAATTATATGCATTTCAAAAATTCTGTCCATTTCCATGTTCCATAACACTGCAGAGTGCTGTGCTGCTAATCATCAGGCCTACGACAGGACACCACGTAAACCCTTTCTTAGTAAAATAAAACACTATTAGTAACCCCTCTCACAGATTTTTCAATCACTGCATTTATATTAAAAAAAAAATGAAAAGTGGAAAAAAATTGCATCGTAAACTTCCATTGACTTCACAGTGTCCGCAAATACTGGACGGTCTTATATGAAAATAGAAGCAGATTAGGCAAGCTATGTGTTATTTTACTGTTGTCTTTTCAAATGGCATAGCACTGAATTTGGGATGGGCTTACATCCTGGACTGGACAAAATAAAATTAAAGTGATAATTTTGACAGTCGTTCCATATGAATGCTTTCCAATCATTATAGTATTTAAACTCATGCTTTGTGGCTGTCTCTTTGAAAAATCAACAAAAATACTTTTGAAGTAGTATAATATGTTAAAGTATAAAGTATCTGAATAAACAGTTATTTACTTTATGCTTGTAAAGCTCTTAGAACATGAAAGTTTTACTGCTTAAAAAAGTGAGACATAGTTAATTTGCAATTTATGATTGAGTGTGAGCAGCCTTGCTGATGTAAAAAATGTTGATCTTGGTGTAATAAAATACACTGCTTTCACAAGCCATTGGAAGTGGTTTACCTGATTCAAATTGAAATCATCTTGCTTTGGACTTGCTGATTATGAAAATTATTTTAAAATGATGACAGAGATGCAATGTGTACAGCATTTTGTTCTGGTTTAAAAAATGTACTGCTTTAAAATGAGCACAGAAAAGGAAGGTTCAGCTGTTTTCTATCTTTTTTTTTCCATTTCTCCCTGCACTTGTGTGTCACACCAAAAGTAGACTAGTCAGGGTACCAGAGACATGAAACACGTGCCTGTATGCTGTCACAGCCTCTGTCTCTTGTCACCTTTTCAATGCATGCACACTCACCAGCAAAGGGAAATGTGGGAAAATTCTACTCCACTGAACCCTTGCATATAAAGCCCCCCCACACACACACACTATTTTCCTCATAGCTAAGTGGTCTTGGTGGTAGGGCTTCACAAAAGCCCATACCAAAGGATGCAACTTCTGTTTTTAATGTAGTCCCAATCCCTACTCTAAACCAGCACTATCCCCGAATGACAATTTCCTGTTTGCCCAGGAACATCATCCTAATGTTATCTATTGACTTCCACCCGTTTCCCCTTTTGTATCCTATACTGGGCCTAAAGTGGCCATTGTTACAAGCAGAAGTTCACAAAGACATCTGTTCATGACAAACCTCCTTTTTTAAAATTATTGTAAATAACTTTACCTTTACAAACTGCTAGAAAAGTAACTTATTGATACTTTAACATGATTATAGGAAAGAACATAGCATTTGCTATACATAAAAAAAAAAAAAAAAAAAAACTGCTGCTTATACAAACTGCCACGGAAGGTAATGCACTGAAAGTGAAAATGACTTGTAACTGAATGACTGAAATAGATTTGCATCAAATCTCATTTAATGTAAAACAGAACGTTTACATGGTGCAACAGTGATCATACTAATGTGTTGCCAGTGTTAGTACTTCTCTTTGTTTACTAGCTGCCACTAATGAAATGCTGTAAGGCTGCAACAAAAAGCAAGCAATTATGGCATAATGGAAAGCGATCCCCACAGCACCAATGAAGAGCCATCTCAGTGCAGTCACAAAATGTATTGTGGCATTACAACAAGTTAATGGAAAGAGGTAGCTCAGATTTGTTGTAGACTTAACAACTATTGGGAAATCTTTTGGGGAAAAAAAAATCTACTTTCGTATGACCATCTTGAATCATCTTGCTGTGCTTGAACATTCCAAGGCAACAATCAAATAAAAGTTTCTTCCAACAAAGTGTTAGGAAGTGCAAGCTTTCCATGTGGAAGACTGGCACATGTTCATCCATACACATTTTACAAGCAGGTACTATTAAAAGAAAATTGTTTATTTTTTTAATCTACTTCTGTTACCCTTCGATTTTGCTCTTGCAATTTTAACTGCACCACTAGACACATGCATATGGCGCACAGACAAAATATCAGAAGTAACCTCAAAGAACAGTTGAAGCCCAACAAACTAGGAAAATAAAGATGGAATATAGGTATACTACCAAGATATTATTTTTGAGAAAATGGACAGTAATGCTTGAAAGAGCTTTGAAATGTTTACCCTCTGAGCATTCAGATCGATTATTTGAATTCTCCAGCTTCAGGTCTCTGTTGTAATTTGATCTCAGAGTTTTTTTTTTATTCTACTTTTCAAGGTGGGACCATGTTAAAAGAATAACCAATTGCGGGCTTAGCTTAGGTTGCATGTACACAGTGTAAACAACAGTTGTATCTTTCGGCTTTTCCCGGTTAGGAGTCGCCACAGCGGAACTCCGGTCCGCTAATGATTGGCAGTAGATTTTTACGTGCCAGCTCTGATGCACAACCTTTAATGAAGGTACGCCCATTCACGCATGTCTCCACACAGAAGACGCTTTAGCTGAGAATCGAACAGGACAACGTCTTACTCTGAGGCGACAACGCTACTGCAGCACCACCACTACAGTACAGTGTAAACAACAGTAACAGATGAAATATAACTGTATAAAAAGACAGCTCTACAATTATGCAAGAAGTTGGCAATGTATCATATATGGAATATAGTAGACAGTTGCATTTTAGTATCAAATACTAATGCTATATACATATAAGAGCTAACTGTAGAATACAGCTAGAGCAATGAATGGAGTGTCGGGTTAAGTTCTGTTTAGGTCGCATGTCCTGTATTATTGTATATGCATTTATTCTGTTTATGTAGAAATTGTTTGAGTTGGTATTGGAAGTTAGTATACATAAGGACCATACCTTCCTGAAGAAATGCTTTAATAGAGTAACAGAGACTTTTGCAATTCACTGAGATGGAAATGAACATTGTGTTTTGCTGTTGCAGAATTTGCAGTAGCTGGTCTTGCAGTTGTAAAAGGAAGCAGACAGATTCCAATACTTCAAATGCCCTTATTCTAGAGCTCTGCTGAGATCATACCTTCCACCTGTTCAGATTTTGCCTTACATTTATGGTCTTTTCCACATAGAATTTGTGGTTTTCTGTCAAGTCAGTGAGGATTGAAGTCACTAAACTATGACAGTTGAGTTTCTGACTTTATATCCTTATACAAATGTACTGCAGAACCTGTTATTCTGTCAGTCTTCTAAGATAAGAGTGAAATTTAAAATATTCCCCCCGATTTGTGGCCATTTTCCTCTCTTATTTTGGCTTTGTCCGTAATTAGTGTTCTAAGAGGTTGAGAGTTATGGCTGAGACATTCTAGAAGCATGTAGCCTTTGGCTGACACATGCAAGTAGATTTTCCCTGTAGGAAGTTAGGAGATGACATCAGCAGAACTTAAAATTTGTTACTCATTGTCTACCTTCACATTCCCCCCCCCCCCCTCCCTGACCCCATAAACACACAAATGTGAAGATAGTTTGCAGGAAACTGCACAAAATTATGTAGTTTTACATTTTTTATCAGAGTTGAATTTATTTCCTTTGTCTCTGTATAATATTTCAGGTTGTTTGCTTTTTTTCTACTTGTACAGTTTTAAGTTTCTAATGTTTGTATTGCTGTAAATACCTGATACTATTACTGCAGATTATCCTTAGTGCTGCCTGGGCACAGTAATGCTGTTTGCTAATTTATACAGTAATACAAACTTTTATCAAAGATACTGCAAACTCTCTGAAGTAGTAGAACTTCTCAAAATATTTTTAATAAATGTTCTTTGATCTCAACATATGTTCATGCTTCATCATGTAAGTGACTGTTTAGAATTAATATTTTTGCCTGCAGTTTGTTTTGTCGACTGGTTACAAGGCTTCCAGGAATCGGTGACCATTACATGAGAGACCAAAAAATGTATAGCCCCAATATTTACTGTAATAGTGCTGGTAAATATATTTATCACAAATTGTATACGGAATCATACATATACATATGGTGAAATACTGGTCTATGTCAGATGACTAACTTTTTGGAAACTTGAAAAAAAAAATTTAAGACCAAATGATCGAGTTTCCAAAAATTCGAACATCAAATAAAAAAACAAGTCCCTTTATATGTTTTTGCAAGGGAAGGGGGGGGGGGGGGCAAACCCCTACTCCGAGATTGCAGTGCAGTGAGGAAAAGGGTAAATTTTCCCGGTCCTCGCTGCACTGCAATCTCTATTCAAAAGCTTTGAGTTTTCAAAACTCAATCATATGGTCTTGCCCATATGGAGTTCCAGTTTCTGAAAACTCACTCAACTGATAGGAAGCAGGTGAAATACATATAGCAATTCTACTATTAATTCTCTGAAACTAATAGTACTTATAAATCCAGAACTGCAAACAGTATATAACGACCAAAAGGAACCATGTGCAAGTACAGATACCTTTTATCATCCAGAAAATATACTGTGGATACAAGTTGTAACAGAGGTGTGATGATGTATTTTGGGTGAAAGTTTAGCCTACAAGCAGCAAAAATGAACAAGAAAGGGAATAAAAATGTAAATCTACATCAACTATCTGTGAAGTTACCATTTTGAAGGCCACAGTTCTAATCTGTAGCAGGTTATTTCAAACCTACTTGTAATGGTCTATACAAACCAGATGACACTGAGAGCTGGGAGGTTGTTCTGTTTGTTTGTACTGTGTAAAATGAGTACATCTGTTGTCACATTTAGAAAGGAGTTATTTAAATAGTGAAACAATTTTCTGTGTTTTTTATTTCATAACATGTTGATAATATGGGTATTCTATTTTTGTAAGATTTTTAAAATTACAAAAATGTACTATTCATAGTAAAAAAGTTTTAGTTGGGAAACATTTGCCTAGTTTTTGTCCAGACTTTATTTCAGAGCTGTGAGGCCTGAAGCAGCCTAAAGCTTTGTGTATTTTATAATTTCCGTAGCCACTGCTTAAATTTAGAAGCTAAGACTTTGGCCGGTATTCATAGTCCAGCCATTCACATTTTCATAGCATTAATCTGCGAAGAGAGGTACTTATATTTTTATGCTGATCATGTCTTTCAGGATGACTGTGAAAATGTAGTTATGTTTTGGTAAGCATGCTTCCCTATCACAAAAGCCTAACATGGATAAGACATAAGCAATAGGGGGCAGCTAATATGCTGATAAGGGCATTACACATTTGCATTTCAGTAGGATTCCTAGAGATGTGTCTAAAAGTACTTAATCTGCATACTAAATGTGTAAATGGCCCTGAACTTACACCAGTAAGCAGCAATTCTCCATGAGAATACAGAGTTGTGAAAGGAAGGGAACAATATGTGCTGCCATATATTTTAAAAGACAGTACGATGACTGACTTTACTTAAATGTTGTTTTATTGTGTGTTAGTGCTTCTGCATATATGTACAAACAACGTAAGGGATTATTGTGGAAAATGTTTAATTTTGATGTCAATGAAGTGTTTACGTATACATGTACAAACTACTGAAGGAGTTGTCGGGAAATGTTTCATTTTGTTGTTGGTGAAGTACTTGTGCATTCATGGACAATACTGAAGTGGTTGTTGGGGAATGTTTCATTTTGGTGTCACTGAAGTGCGTATGCATACTTGGTCAAACATTTGACAGGATTGCTTGGAGAAGTGTTTCCTTTTGGTGTCATTGAAGTGCTTGTGCAGACCTGGACAAACTAAGGAGTCATTGGGGTATATTATTCAGTGCTTGTGCATAAATGGACAACTACTGATGGGATTACTGGGGGAAATGTTTCATTTTGGTACTTGTGCACACTTGGTCAAACTACTGAAGGGGAGCCTTGGGGGAAATGCTTCATTTTGGTGCTTGTGCATACTTGGGGAAAACTAGAGGAGGGATCACTTCGGGAAATGTTTCATTTTTGTGTCAATGAAGTACTTAAGCATACTTGGACAATTGTTGAAAGAGTTGTTGGTGAAATGTTTCATGTTGATGCAAGTGAAGTACTTGTGCATACATGAATAAAATACTGAAAGGTTCATTGGGGGAAATCTTTCATTTTGGTGTCCGTGAAGTGCTTGTGCATAAATGGGCTAACTACCAAAGAGATTGCTGGGGAAATGTTTCATTTTGGTGCTTGTGCCTACTTAGACTGCTGTAGTGATGGCTGACAACAAGTTCATAAACTGCGACACAAATATCAAAGGTGAAGCACTGCTTTTTACAAGGGCTGTACATACCACATGGATATTGCACTATGAATCACAAGGATACCTCATTAGCAGACAATTTTCTCAGTTGCATCTCATTGTTATAGTGTCATGGGTTCACAGGTAAATACTAGGCTAACTGCCCTTGTGGGCTATTTTAAGCCTAGCCAGTTTCCCTTTTGGTGCTTAAAATAACCTATCCCTTTTGGTTATAGAGTGGCCTTACCTATCCTATGGTTAGCAATTATATATTACCCCTAATTAGAGTAGCTGGGATCATACCATAGATAATTTTAGGGGTCCCCTTCATTGGATAAAGGATTTAGAGCTGCCTCTGTCCACTAGTAGTATGGGGGCAGACATGGGGTAAATTTTTTGTTTCTTATCCATAGATCTAAGTTACATATGAATATGGACAGGGTTACCCTTTGTTTTGTCTTGATGAGGAGTCTGTTCCCCAGCAATGGTGTCCTGTGTGAGATATACCTGTCTGTCCAAACCATTCTGTTGATGCAAAAAATGTTTAGATCCCTAGTTTGAGTATTTCTGATGCCATTGGACTTGCCGATGTGCAGTAAATCCATCAGTAATAGGTCAGAAGGTGCCTTGTATACCAGACACAAGTTACCTCTTAGCAGTTTGTAGGATATGGAGTATAGTGACAGGACTTTGTCCATGTAGGACATGTTGTTTAGGCCTTGTATTCTTTTAGTAAGGTATCACTGTGGACATTCTTGTTGCTTGTGTCTGGACAGATACTTAGCAAAGGGGGTATTATATTCAATGATTGGCCTAATAAGGGCTGAGTAAAGGGGGCAATGGCATCCATAGATCTAGACACAATCCCTTTGTTTATAAACTGTAGAGGAGGACATTCTTACAACAATAGACACATGTTGGTCATTTTAGGTCACTGTCCACATAACTTCCCAAACCCTGAGCTACTGGGTCAACTCTCAGGGGAGTATTGGCAATGTGGTAGTTTCTTTGTAGATGACTTCGCAAAGGATGCATTAATACATTTTTTGGAATTTCATTTCAGTCTGTTACACTTAAGGCATTTTGCATTAGCATAAATGACCTCCATGAGTCTTGTCTTTGCTACATTTGTTCATAAACGACAGGGGTACTCCTTCTGAATTTGCACTGACAACCATGAATGCCACCCTTTGCACTTCTGCATACTATTAGTAACTTTACAGATGAGACATTCTTTTTAAATTTCCATGTCTGTTCATATTAAAGCTGATTAGTGTGCATCCCATTTCCTGAGTTTCATGAAATTGCTTCGGTTTAATATTCAGTCATATTGTATGGTATACCTTTAATGCAGGATGCGCTTTACACTGCTCCAGTGGCTAAGCAGTGAATGTCACCGTGCTTAATAGTCTTTTTTTAGCTCATATCATAAAAAAATGCTTACATCTAGGCTACATGTCTAGATAGGGCACTTGTTACCATGAGAGAATGTGATAATCTGTTCTGACCTAAACAGGAGAACTGTATTCTTGACCCTTAAGTGATTCATCCATTTGACAGAGTCAAAGGTATCGGATATACAAAAAAAATATATATATGGCATTCTGAGGTAGTGCACATGTACATTTTTTAAAACAACGTCATAACAATTTGAACAGTGTGGTCTTCTTTTATGAAGAAAATGGTTTCCTGCTGCATGAAAGCACAACTGAAAGACTCTGCACTGTCTTCAGAAGTCTAATTAAAATTCACAGTATGCCATACGTCCTGAAGAAAACAGAGTAAACCATGATCACAGAAAGAAAATAAATTACTTTGATTTTAATATAACAGAAATGAGTATTTACGTAAATGCAGATATTAGGGGGTTGAAAGCATAAAATTAATCCATTTAAGCATCATAAATAAAAATGAATACAAGACCATCTTCAGGCAATATAAATTAGATATGTGAAACACTTTATTGTAAATTAAGCTATTTTTTTAAGACAGTGTGATGTACTGCATTCTTATATGCCTTTGTTAGTAGTGCTAGTGCATATTGCAAGAAAGCACATTATTTCGAGCCTGATATTACTGTAAAGAAAGATCTCTGGCTTTAAGTGGAACACAAGGATTGAAGAATAGTGCTGTAATCCCTTCTTAGACGACAATCCTATTTTACACAAGCTAGTTATGTTCATAGAAACTGCTTTTGCATGGAGGTAGTCATCAGTCTGTTACGGTATTTCTCAATGTTCCCCACAAATTAAGTCCTATTGTTTAAATTGTTTGCTATCTTAATGTTCCAGAGTTAAATAGAACAGGTCTTTATTATATGAACTTAATTTTTTTGTTTGATATTCTGCTGCTTAAGCAAGAGTAAATTAAATAAAATTTTTGAGAGTGGAATATTTTCCAAATGTACCTAAGCCAGCATCTCACAAAATATTGAGAAGTAAAGCACATGATATAGAACAGAAAACAAATTCTTCAGAGAAACATTTCCTCCTTTAAGGTGTATATTTTAAAATATTTCCATTGCTCATGTGACTATTAAGACTGTTTATGTGGATGAAGGTAGTAGTAATGCAAGCAATGCTGTTGAAATGCATTTTCTAAATAAAGGTACTGCAAAGTTTGCTGACCCATTCTCTAAAACATTGTAAGGTAGCTGTAATTTTTCCTGTCAATTTACCTCATACTCTTACCTAGGTGTTGTGTTAATGTAAAAGAGAAGTAAGACATCCACAATTATCCCATTGTTTAAATTATTGCACATGCATTGAATGTACTTCCTTATCCTGTATTTTATCAGTAAAAATTGTGTGAAGAAAAGATTAAAACCGAAAATGGTTGTGAAGCTCAGTTTTGAGTAGAACCACAGTTTATTGATGATGAAATGGATTATCTGCCTGTGTTGTTTTAAACAAAGTATTTTCACTCTGAAACTGCTGCAGTA
The DNA here is from genome assembly GCF_019279795.1 of Protopterus annectens. Lineage (NCBI taxonomy): Eukaryota > Metazoa > Chordata > Ceratodontiformes > Protopteridae > Protopterus > Protopterus annectens. The sequence goes on along the minus strand of NC_056748.1, from coordinate 406,567,066 downwards.
GAACAAAATACACTGAGACACACACACACGACTTGCACCTCAAAAATCATATGGCAGAATGAGACCTACTCTATTTTTATGTATGTATTCACTAAATTTAGTGCAATGCAGCAAACTTTTAATTTTCTATTTAAATATGAATATATAGCACTTCAGTGTTTCCAAGTTTACTTTTAATTTATGTTCTTTAACAAAAAGGTTGTTTGTTTACAAATAGTGTGAATTCATAATTACTGTTTGATACAATGAACTGCAGAGTGCTTTTTTCTTCTAGAGCTTTATATATATTTTGTTGTATTTTTAATTTGTATCAGTTTTAACATGAAATGTCTATTGCAATTTTGTTGCCAGCATATATTGTCTGCAGTATTGCAACATTATCCTGTGGTAGTGCTCAAAAGGTACTTGCCTGTAAAATGTCATTGAATAATAAACTACCCATTAGCTCACTAGACTTTTTCTTTTGCATTTAGACAAGGCTCCATATGATTAGATAAGCCTGTTAGTCTTTATTATAGTTCTCATATGAAACCACTGTATATAAAGTCAGTGATTTATAAAACAAAGACTTATAAAGTATATAAATGCATTATTGCCTGAAAGTGCAGTTTCATATATGACATCTAAACTAGTTGTAATACGACAGAAAACTGTCTCAGGCAATACAAGTATGTTTTTCTAAAAAAAATAAAATTGCAGGTACCACCCAAGTAAGTTTCTGTAGTGTACTTAAACAGGGATTTTTATGATTTCTACATGACCAGCGCAATTTTAGCAAAGCAACACCTAACAGTGTTTTTGAAATGTTATCAGCCTTCCACCTGATGATCTCTTAGGATTAACCAGCCTACACATCAGTGACAATTCTGTAAATTGAAAACATCCAAACTGTTTACAATTTATCGCATTAAAACTAAGATCTGTACAAATGTGCAGAAAGGCTAACAGTTGCTAGAATGCAACAATCCCTGTCTATGCTTGCATGACCTCCATATCAGCAAGCAAGCAATGAAGTAATGCTGCTCAGTGATTAGGACATTGGATCACCACCAGTACTCTACACAAGGGTCATTCAGTAAATTGGAGCTCTGCATGAATGTGTGTCTTCTCCCCTTATGTTTAGAAGTAGGGTTTGCAGCAGGGAAACCCCATGATTAGGATGCAGGGAGTAATGAATTCACCAAATTTTGTATTAGAAATTTTCATGTGTAGCGGTTGATGACTTGAAATTCCTGTAGGGTAAAAAAATATCACTCCCATTCCTTCCAGATTGTCATAAAATGTTTCACGTGTAGGCTGATATGCCACATCCCACATTTTAGGAAGTAGACCATGTTATGGGAACAGTTGTTTCTGTAACAAGCTGCAACGGCTTTTTTTGTACTTATTGTGAAATAAGATCACCAACTTTAAGGAATGGATAGAGTGCTGTGCATCTGTTCTATACCTCTCAATTATCCAGGTTTTTGTAGAATGTCTAGATTTTTGCCTCATAGTTTTGGTTTATACCTCATTTTTTTTTTTCTGGCAAGTCACGGAGGACTAAAGTCACTAAATAACATATATTTGAGTTTCAGAATTCATATCCTTCAGAAAATGAGTGCTAACACAAATCCTGTTATTCTTACTAATAATTGATAAGACTGTAATATACTGGAATTAGCTGGAAACAACTGAAATGAGACTGGAATGAATGCCTGTTTGTTAAAATTGTGTTCAGCAAGTGCCAGTTTCTCCTTTATGGGCAAAGTCCTTTTGTACTTTTCAGAATGAATTCTGCAGATGCTGCAGTTCAGTTTATAAATGCTTTATTAGATGTTAACAGTATAAGAATACTGTCTACAGTAACAGTCTGCAGACATGCTGGAATGCTGGATAACCATAACAGTACTGATAAATATAGCCAAAGTTTCTGCACGTGTATTCTGATTCTCCTGAATAATATCAATTGAAACAGTATTTTTCTCCTGAATAGTATGGATATTGACTTGACTTCTGTATTCAGGCTCAAGTGTCTGTTCTGCAAAGATTTATTTTATTTTATTTTTAACATTTGTTGACTGGGAAAGTCTGACTAGGACAAAGCCTATATTCAGAGGATGCTCAGGGAGAAACGCTCCAGAACACGTCTTTGGAATGTGGGAGGAAACTGGAGTACCTAGAGGAAACCCACACAAAAACAGGGAGGACATGCAGACTTTGCACAAAGGCACCCCAGCTAAGAATCGAACTGTGAATCTCTTGCTGTGAGGCAACAACATTAACCCCTGCACTACTGTACCACCCGATCTTTTCTGTATCAGTCAAAAACTAACTTACTGTGTCTGAAGTATTTCTTAATACCAAAAACATTGTAATGTTTTGCACATCTCTTTAACCTTTGTTTTCAAGCCTGGTCTTGCATGTGCGTCACTGTGCCTGTCTATTCTTTATCTAGCATTCCTTTGGAAGTACACATCTTTCCCTTGAGAAAGGAACATTCTGTAGCTTTCCGTTGAAACTATTATTTCTGCACATCTCATGCTTAGCCAGCAAGATTATCTTTTCCTTTTTAATGAACTGTCTTTCTCGAAACTGAATGCATACATGAAAACAAGTCTGACTCTATATTTTCAGACTTATTATTCTGCCTTCATGTATTATAGTTAACTCAATGAGAGTACTCGGTCTAACACTAACAATTTGCTAAGTTTATAAGAGCAGTATTTAAAATTTGTTCCTACTGTTGGACCTTTGTCCCCAATTGTTTTAAACTTTGTCCAGATTTCTTGTACTAAGGGGTTGAGAGGTATGTTCATGAGCCTTATCTTACAAAAATGAAGAAAATGTAGCTGTATTGCTGAAGGCTCCGAGCATAAATGTAGAAATGTAGTAGGAAAAAATCCTCTGTTCCACCACAGCTGTAAACATTTTAAAAACAAACTTTAATCTTCAGTAAAAACAAAAAAAACAGGAGCACAGTACAATTCCCTTGTAAGTGCTTTCGACTTACTAGCCTTCATCAGATCATATGTCTTAGCTGTGCTCACCCTGAATTTAAAGACAGAATAAACCAATCAATGTTCCAGACACACAGTCATAACCAATGAAAACTCATTAGTTTGCATACAGCATATCTCCTGTGTCTTGCTGTGAGCCAGTCATTATGATCTGATGAAGGCTAGTACAGCAGTGGTGGAACTGAGGATTTTTTCCTACTTGTCTTACAAAAATGGTCAGTCGGGTCTATATTATATCCTCGAACGCTTAAAAAAGCGAACACTGATTGATCAAACTTATTTTCGCGAAACTGCAAAATACCGAAGCAGCAGAAACTCGAATTTTTTCCTAGGGAAAGAATTCAGTTGCCCGTTTCTGTTGCTTCGCTATTTTCAGTGTTATGGTGGAAAGTTACCAGTCGGATTCAGGTAAGTGTGCGATTGTGTGGATGTGAGTGTTAGGGTGATTTAGGTGAGTTAGGGTTAGGGCTCGGGTTAGGTCTGTGTGCGATTGAGTGGACATGAGGGTTAGGGCAGATTTAAGTGAGTTAGGGTTAAGGAGTGAGTGAGGTGAGTGTGCAATAGTGACAGACCTTAGGGTTAGGGTTTGGGTTAAGGTAAGTGGGTAGTTAGTGGTGTGTGCATAGTTTAGTGTAGGGTTAGGTATCAGATTTTAGGTGTATGTGTGTGGATTTCTGTTTGTTTGGTGTGCTTGTGTTGTGTGTATGCGTTTTGGATCAGAAATTTTTTTCCCTGGGAAAAAAATCGCTGATCTGACAGTTCGAGATTGTAAGCTTTTGCTTAAATTAGGTAGATCAATCAGCGTTAGCTTTTTTAAGTGTTCGATGATTTAATATTGACCCGGTCAGTCATATGACTAAGACAGCTTTGTCCCTGGTTGAGTCTTTCCTTATGAAAAAGATGAAGGGGAAACTAAGTCACTGCCTAGGTTTCAATTATACAAGATCATAACATTTAAAAGCAAAGCAAGTTTCACAGTCTAATTTGAACATTTGTAAATCCATTGAAATCATGAAAACCTGACATTCTTTAAAAGTTGTGCTTCCTGTTGTCATTGGCTTTCTAGTCTGATATAAACATTTGTAAAAAAAAAATGCACCACTATGTTTTATATCACATTCAGTAATTGTTACATGAAAATGATCATAAGGAAGATGTAAAGTATTCAAACACTCACTCATGACATAAAGTAACAGTTGACATCTAACTATAAATTCATAACACTGGAGCATTATTTATTGACCATAGCATAGCTGTTTAGCATGCTACTGCAGAGAACGTCCATCGCCCTTTGCCACATAAATACAGCGTTTATATCACATTATCAAAAGATGAAAATAGTGAACGCTATCTCATTGGCCCCAAGACATCTAAACATGACAATATTAAATATTTAGAACAGCAAATTTTTTCCCATGGAAAAAATTTGCTGCTCCGAAACGCATACACACAACACAAGCACATCAAACAAACAGCAACCACACACACACACACACACACACACACACACACACACACACACACACACGCTTAAATTCCTACATCTAATGCTACACTAAACTAAACATACACTACTATCTACCCACTTACCTTAACCCAAACCGTAACCCTAAGGTCCATCACTATCTCACATTCACCTAACCCGTGCCCTAACCATAACTCAATTAAACCGCCCCTAACCCTAAAGTCTGTCACTATCACACACACGCCTAACCCGTGCCCTAACCCTAACTCACTTAACCCCCCCTTAACCCTAACGTACAATCGCACACTTACCTGAACCCAACCCGTAACTTTCCACCACAGCGCTAAGAATAGCAAAGCCACAGAAATGGCCAACCAAATTCTTTCCCGAGGAAAGAATTCGCTGTTCTGCAGCTTCGCTATTCTTAGTGTTCGCTGAATAGTGTTCGATATCAGAACATTCGAAGTTTTAATACTTCGATGTTCTGATATAGACCCTACATATAGCTGTATGTGTGGTGAACTGCATGGGCTCAGAAGTCATAATCCATCCATACTAGCCTTCCTTCCGTTATTATCCTCTTTCTAGACTGCCATAACTGAGGAAAACATGTTCCTGTTTTAGAAGTTGATGAACTTAACCAAAAATCACTCTTGGCTGTGCATATGATTTGTTTAGCCCTGGCAACAGTGGTCTATATTCATTCTCAAAGCCCTATAACCTTTTTGTGCCATCTTAATTCTCACATATCCCAAACAGAAAAAAAAAAAAAACCCTTTCCCAAACCTTAGAGATGCCATTGAGTTGCAAATTATACTTTTTCACTTTGCTTTCCAATGTAGCCATGTTTTCACTATACAGAATTTGACTGCTGAGCTATTCTATCTTGCTCCTTACATTCAGTAGTCTTCGCTGAAGTTGTAAGATTGAGCTGTATTGTTATTTTCAAAACACCCTGGTGTCATCTTTAGATATCTCAGATTGCTCTACACATGGAGTCTGGAAACCTGGAAAATGTTTCTCCACCATGATGTGCTTCACACAATTCTTCTGATTATTCACATATACCTCTTCTTCCTCCTCACTTCTCATATCTGATGACAGCATCTTATAAGCTACAACCTCCCAATAATTCTACCACTTGGAGCAAAGTCACAATGAAAACATACTTTAGACTTTGGTAATGGACGCCAATTCACTTTTACCTGGCAGAATAACTGAACAGGGAGACAGACCTTGTGAAGAACCACATGACTTTTCAATAATTGTCTTACTCCAGCATCTTGGGGCACTGTGTATAAAATGTAATATGTGACACTATACTTTCATATGACTTTTTATTAGTAATTATCTTACAGCATCATGGGGCACTGTTTATAAAATGTAATATATGACACTACCCTACATACATTCATCAGTTGTGGTTGTGCAAATGCTTGTCACTCTGTTTTTTTTCATGTCTTCATACACCACCCTTCTTAAAAGCCTTGCATGTGCTTTGGAGCATATATGTAAAGCTTGGTTTATTTACATCTCCAAATGTTTGCTTTTTCCTTTATAAAATTAAGGTTTTTATTTATTTATTTAATATTTGTAGACAAGGAAAGTCTGATTAGGATGGTGCCTGTTTTCAGTGGAGGCCTGGGGAGAAATGGACATGTCTTTGGAATGTAGGAGGAAACCCACATGAATGCAGGGAGGACATACAAAAGGAACCTCAGCTGAGAATCGAACTGGAGAACCTGTAGATGTGAGGCAACAGTGTTAACCACTGCACCACTGTGCTGCCACCAACATGGCAAATTGTATGTCAGAGTCTAAGTTATGGCAAGCTTCAGATTTGTAGGCTATTTCTCTTCTCAGAATGCATGCTAATACACATCTTCATATTCTTTTAATTATGAAAATAAGTAACACTAATACTAGGGGTCTGTACCTAATTTAGTTTTTTTTCCCCTTCGTTCATGAGGCTGAAGGTTAACTGCTATGTTTTTAGGTTTACAGCAATCATAGACTCTCTCTAAATGTGAATCGAATCTCTCACTTTTGCTGTATCTTATTATGCATTGCTTTTTTCACTGTTTTAAGGCTAGTGCTTACCCTTTGGTACAGTCATCAGCACATAAATAGAGTTGCTGTTGTGTTATTTTCCCTTCAATGACTCCTATCAAGTCCATTCTCTGTACATGTTAAAAAAGTTATTGGTATTCATTTGGCCATTATCTGTGCAATTTATTGCAACTTACTTTGGCTACTGTTTGCTTAGCTAAAAGACCATCTTTTCCTGCCTCTCTTCCTTTATCACAGTAGTTCTTTCCTCTTACTTAGCATCAGACATTTCTGCAAGTAGACTCTCCCTGTATAACTTGTATATTTTTGTAGTATTTCCTAAAAGATACAGCATTTATCTCTTCACATTGCTCTTAATATCAAAAATAATTGGCAACTGATAAAATGCATTATTGTAGCCCTTGTCTCACGTGTATTTTAAAAGTAAAATTATCACCTATTTTCAATTCTACTGTAGATAAAAACTATATTCAAATGTTCAAAAACCAGCGTGGCAAACGTAGTTAGAAGTAATTCCTTTATTTACTGAAGCGCTTTTCATCTGATTAAATACACGAACTTCATCAGATAAAGTAAAAAGTGAGCTGTTACTTTTTAAATAAGCAGAGAAATGCATCAGCTGACATTCGACATTTAAAGCAACATACCTTATTTTTTAAAATCCTTCTTATTTAAAACTTTTTATATTAAAATACTTCTATTATTAGTAAATTATTACAAATCAAGCAAAAGTTATTACAGACATAAAACTACATCCAATTCCACAATTAAAACCAGTTTTGACATTGGACTAATGAAGGACCCATCCTATTAGCGGATTACATTAGCCAGTCCATTCCAAGCAACAGCGGCAAATGTAAAACTGTTTTGAACTCAATAGAGCTTAAAGGTAAATTATAATATCTACCTACAATTACTGGAACAACAAAGTACTAATTATCTAGAGAGTGTACTTAGACCGTTAGTTAATGGTAATAAGAAGATCCTGAAAGATAGTAAGCAATTTCTTTTAGACCTATATTCTCAAACTCACTCATTGGATACGAACCAACATTTTTTCTTTGTGACACTTGATGTGGTTAGCTTATTCACAGTGATCCCCAATGACGTAGGAATAAGACTGATCACTGAATATTTGAAAGCACATTCAGACTTCACTGATAGAAAGATTGACCTTGTGACCCTGCTATTAGAGACTATATTAACTAATAATGTCTTTGCATTTGAAGAAGTCATTTACTTACAGAAGGATGGCGTGGCTATGGGCACATCATGTGCAAATAGCTACGCCAACCTAGTCATGGCCAGATGGGAAGATATTTTTCTCTTCAATAATCTATCATTTATAGAACATGCTGCAATGTACTGTCGCTTTGTGGGCGACCTCTTTTTTATATGGCTTGGAGATGAACCCTCCCTATTAAACTTTGTTTCTTACTTGGACAATACCACGGACTTCTTAAAATTTACTGCAAACTTCTCAGTTAGCAATCTTCCATTTTGGACGTGGAAGTATTTAGAATGACCAATGGTATGATCAACACAACTATTTATAGGAAAGATTGCCAAAGAAACAATATATTACATAGACAAAGTATGCATCCCGCCATGTATTTCAAAACGTCCTTAAAGGACAATTTATGAGGGTATCTAGATTGAATCCACAACAAGAAACTTATGTTTCAGGAATAGAGGACATGAAGGAGAGATTTCTGGAGAGAGGTTACAAAGAAAAGAAATATTAGACACTATTAACACAGTGGAGACCTTAAGAACAAGTACTGCGAAACCATATTTTATGGCACATGAAGCAATGACCACTAGCTCAGGTTCCCCTAGGAATGAAGTTAGAGCTAACCTTACTTTTAGTAAAATGAGCCTGCAAGTGAAAAGCATTATGAAGAAACACTGGGGTATTTTGAATTCAGATATAGAAGTTAGTGAGATTGCTGGCCCCACACCTCGTGATAGCTTATAAAACCTTCCCAATCTGAAGAGTATCCTATGTAGACCAAGACATCCACTAGTTAACAGGTTGACAGTGAATAGAAACACAGTACCCTGTGGTCATTGCAATCAATGTATTTATATTAATAAAGAAACTAGTTTTGAGCACCCTACTACAGGACGCATTTACAATTTTAACACTAACACCAACTGTGAAAGTAAAAATGTCATATATATGGCTAAATGTTTAGGATGTAATAGTTACTACATAGGAAAACAAATAGATCATTTAAGGAGAGGATTAGGGAACACACGTACCACCTTAGAGTAGGTACAGAAACCAATGCATTGGCTAGACATAAAAGTTCAACTGGTACCAGTCATTCCTTTAAGTTCTGTGCCATTCAATGTGTGTATGAAGGATTCAGAGGTGGTGATCTAATTAACAGAACTTTAGAACAAGAAACAAGATGGATCATAAGATTAAGGTCCGATAAACCACCAGGCCTTAACGATAAAATCCAAATAAAGCCATTTTTGAAAAGTAGAAGATTACGCAGGTAAAGAGATCTCCCACTAACTGTTCTAAATTCCACATTAGTTAGGTACATTTTCCTCACAACATTATGACCATGGTGTAGATGACCTATCTATATACTCAGACATATTGTAGGCATTTCATATACTTTCAACATTTGTCATAAGAAATGAATCTTTGCACACATATATTTAGTATTGAAAAGTACTGTTTATAAAAACTAATGTAAGACACCTCAGGATGCCATTCGGGATTAACAGAATATATGTGCCAAAATACTTCCCATTTTCCCCTTTCCCCTCATGTATTCCTTCCCTATATTTTCCGCTTCACCACATAAGAGTTTTAACATTTCACAATGTCTATATTTTAAATTTGGGTATCAAGGATGTAACAATTATAAAGTGCAATTAATGGTTGCTTAAGTCAGTGTGCTTATTTCCACCATTGTGGATCTGTACGAGAGTCAAGTTAATTATTAAGATATTGCTCTGTTTCAATATAGACGTTTTGTTGCTTCGTTTATTGTTGAAGCATTCTTCCACCCACATTTTTGTAAGTTACGTTCACATCCTGAAATGTCAAATGTCCCTGTTTATTAACGGAGATTGAAGAGACTAAGGCATGAACTAATGGACAGCTATTGAAAAGCTCGTCATGTACTTATGCCTGTGGTAAGCCTAATCGGCTTTTTTTAAATAGACACAATGTTTATTTTTATGAACGCTATGGTAATACGCACAGTAGCGTTCTTTGTTTTGCATTCAAGAATTAACCAGGCACATACGCGCAAGGAATACTTTGTTGTGCTGTGATTTTTAAAAGCGTTTCAGAGTCTGCAGAAAATAAGTAATTTTGTACACTGTTTTTAACTTTTGATTTATACGAGAATAGCCTAACTAATGTGATACAAGTTTTTAACCACCTGTAATTGTTGACTGTTTTACGAGTCTACTCTGGATAGTATGAACTTCCAGTAAAACACGGAAATATCTAAAGTCACACTTTGTAAATATGTGCATTACAAGCAGTTTGGGTTATACTAACCAAGTCTGAAATGGCTTTTTGATATATACTGCCTGAAAGTTCAGTACGAGATTTTCCTAAAGCACCATGAGATGATAAGTAAATATGACAAGGCTCTGAGATATACTCAATTGTTTAATATAATATAATGTATGTTTGGGCACCGATGCATTTTTTATGTATGTTTTTTTATGTATGTTTTTTTATGTATGTTTATTTGGAACTATTCAGTTCTTACTTTTAATATACCAGTATTTTTCTTAGCTGAACAAGGTAACATTCATGGAACTGAGTTTAATGGGTTACTGTATTTTTAAATGAAGGAAACGTGATTATAGAGATCCTATCACAAGCTTTTGTTGGTTTTAAAAGTGATGTTCAAAGTTTTAGTTTGTGTAAAGAGTCTGAAGAAGCCTTTGGCGAAAGCGCTTACTCGTTTGGAATAAACAATTTGCTAACTTACATGGATTTATTTGTTTGAATTTCTACTTTCATTTTATTGCTCATTGGAAAGTCACGCATCTTTTTGGACTGAGAAAGTACTAATACGTCCTATTAAAACATACAGATTATTCATGAATCTATCTGTGAAGACTTTTTAATTTTAATATAGGCATAACTGAACACATATCATTCAGACCCAGTAAATTATATGCATATAACCGGATCTGCCAAAGTAATTCCAACCTCTCCAATTTTACCTCTATTGGTCCCCCTCTCATATTTGGAACCAGCTGATCCAAAATCCAGAACTTAAATGCATGGCTAGGATATTCCGAAATATGCTTAGCCAATGCATTTTCTTATTTAAGTTTACCTATGCTATAAACATGTTCATATATTCTTTCTCTCAATCTACGAGTTGTCTTGCCCACATAAAAGCATGGGCAATACTGACACTTCGCTAGGTAAACCACCATTTTGGAATTAGTTATATTTTCCTTTGCTTGTCAAGTCAAAATTATTAATACTTAAAGAATTACCCACTAAGATGTACTTACAGTATGAACAAGAACCACAATATTGCATTCCCTTCTGATTATTATTACGTATGCTTTCAAATAAATCTTTAAAGTTTTTATCTCTTCTTACAATAAATTTAGGTATTTCCCCTGCTTTATCCAATATTTTCTTACTTTCCTTAAGTATATTCCAATTTTTGCATACAATATTTTTTAAGTAGTAAAAATCAGTATTAAAAGTAAGGATAAAGCTATGCCCAAATCCTGAAGTATCTTTGACTGAGGTGGTATCTAGAGAAGCATCCATTACTTCCAAAGTCTGATTCCCATATGTATTCGTTGATACCTCATGGGTTACTTCCTCTATGCCACCATTCACGATAGGTGTATAAATACCTCTAAGTCTCTTTCCTTTTACCTCATCTATAATATTATGTAGGAATGTATTAGGATAAGCACTTCTAAGAAACATATGTTTTAAATTCCTGCATTCGTTATCAAAATCATCCTCCCTTGAAATCATTTGTGCTGCCCTCACTAATTGTCCTTTTACTGCAGACTTTTTTTGAAAAGTGGGATGAGCACTTGAAAAATGTAGGAATGTGTTAGAATAGAAAGGCTTCCTATAAATTCTTGTTTCATACTTTTTGTGGATATTATTCTTAACTAATAATACGTCCAAAAATGGAATTTGTTTTTCCTCGAAGTTATATGTAAACTCAAGAAAATCTGTGCTTTGATTAAAGTAGTGTACAAGGTCCTTAGCTTGGTCTTCCTTACCTTTAAATAATATAAATATATCATCCAGGTACCGTGTGTAATATATTATTTGTGAATTTATAACTTCATTATTAAATATAAAGGACCTTTCCCAATAATTCATAACTAGATTTGCAAAGCTTGAGCCGCAAGGTGAATCCATTGCCACCCCGCTTTTCTGATGAAAAAAATTATTCTTAAGTGTTATGAAATTATGAGCCAATACTATGTTAAGTAATTCTACTAAAATCAGTTCTGACGTGGGTGCACCTTTTTCCTTAAGGTTCAAGATGACCCATTCTATGCCTAGTTCCTGTGGAATTGACGTGTAGAGGTCCTTTACATTCACTGTTAATAAATTATTATATTCTTCACAAATTATATTATTAATCTTTTCCAAAAAGGACCAAGAATCTTTACTTATACACATTTCAGATACTACATACTTCTTAAGGAGTCCATCTACTACTTTTGCACATGCATAAGTTGCACAATTCTTACCATCCACAATAGGTCTAAGAGGTGGATCACTTAAATTCTTATGTATTTTAGGCACACCAAATATAGTAGGAGCAATAGGTGCTGGCATAAATAGTTATATAAATCAATATCTATTCTGTTATAAAACAGGTCATTGATATAAATTTTAATCCTATTATTGGCCTGGTTATATTCATTCAAGGACACTTTATCATATGATTCAGATGTTAACATTGACTCAATTTTATTTTCATAATCTACCAGGTCCATAAAAACCAGACCTCCACCTTTATCTGGTTTCATAATACGAACCTGTGTGTCCTTTAAATACTTAATCCAGTGAAGTTCTTCCCTTGACAGATTACCTTTACTTCTAGCACCATTCCTCCATTGATCCATGTGCCTAAAATCAAGTTCACACATTTTTTAAAAAATATATAAAAGATTATGCAATGGTGGGTTATAAGTGCTAGGGATTTTGAATTGATTAGCATCCGTTGTATTTATATTACCAAGAAGTACTGCCAAATTTAGTTTTCTCACAAACATTTTTAAGTCCACTATACAATTAGTAACATTCAGTCTTTTTGAAGGTATAAACATGAGGCCTTTAGCTAGCTCATTCCTACAATGCTGTTAACATTATTATTTATCCCTTTGTCATTCACTGGCTATTCTAGTGTAAGATCTTTGGGCATTACACTTCCAGTACACCATGACCAAAGATACAGTGTGGAGATATTACTTCTTACTTGCCACACTAGTGTTCTGAGCAGATCCTTTAGCAGAATATGATCAGAAAAGGTTAATGGACCTGTAGCTACTTCCTCAAGGTTAGGAATGAATTTCGCAACCAGATATCTGCTCTCTGTCCTCAAACAAGAGCCATGCCTGTTTGAATAGAAAGTATAGCTTCCATCCCTCTGGTACCCTCCCTCTTTTAGCTTCCAGACATCATTCAATCCTAATTTTTGTGGCATGCTTCTAGTGCTCTGCTGCTGTTAGCTTTCTTCTACTACTTTGCTCCCATGCATCTTCCCTGTAGTTAATTTAGCAGGTTAGCTTTTTCAGAGCTGTGAACTGTTACATAGTTTTTGCCATTTAAGCTGCTACTTTCTGCCTTCATTATTTTTCAGGCTATTTAAGAATTCCATTGTGTAGTTACTGTACTGCTGTATCACAGGTTAAGGAACAATATGGACAGGATTTGTCAGTACACTGTAACATAATACGAGTTCAAATAAAAGTAAATTTACATCATTGAGTTGTATCTGCTATCTTTGTAGTAGATTACAAAATACATTTTGCCTAAGTGAATTGACTAGTGCATGTGATTCGTGCATATGCAACAATAGACACATGTACGACTTCTAAAGAGTGCACTATGAGCTAGTCTCTAGTTATTTAGTAAATAGTAGTGCGCACATTTTTAGAGGCTGTAAAAAAAAAAATTACAAAATCATTGCATTCTTTGCAGGATCTGGCAGTAATCACCCAGTAATGATTCACTTTTTTAGTGCCGACAAAGTTGAGCAAGATTGAAATGCACCGAGCATTCAGAGTGTATGACCTCATTGTTCAGGGATCAACATTAAATTTAGATTTATGCATTAGCTTCTCTTCTGTTGTCAGTGATGTTGTATACAGAATTCAGATTAGGAGGAAGATTAAAAAAGAAGCTCTGGAGAAAAAACAAAATATGCTGCTGTTTAAGTTTCAGAAACATACAGGTCAAACATTTAGAAATTAATTTGCAAGAAGGCCTGCCTTTTCGCCATGAGATGTGCTTACATTTACCTTATAACATGTCTATATTAATTTAGTTGTGTTTTGCTGTAAGTGAAGAGTTATGGCTGGGTGGGCTGCATACTTTTTATGAGATGTTCGTTTGCAGTCTGTGTTCCTTAGAATTTGTGATATTTTCTCATGGTATACATGTAGCTTGGTAACTTAAAAGTGCAAAACTTACATTTTTGCTTGTGATGATAAAGCATTGGGGTTCGCAAAAGTAAAAATAAATCTGCAGCTGTCAGAGTCTGATAAAATAGTCCTGTTCTACTACCATCTCTTTGACTCAAATTCAACTGACTACATGTAGTCACTCAGAGTAAGGAAAAGAAATGCAGTTTTGACATTGCGAGTACATGCAGCCTAGTGTAAGTACATGCAGCCTGAGTTTATTGAATCAGGCTGTGGTGCTATGTGTAATAGATACTTTCAGGCATGCTGTCTGATTGTAAGAGGGAACTGGTGAGGCCAAACTCATTGGTGCACCAGCAGCAAGGTACTTTGCTGCATTTCTAGCTTTCTTTCCAGATTAATCTAGAGAAAGCAGAGTTAGACAGCCATGCTTAATGATGATAAATAACCAGCTGCAAAGTGCCCTTCTCTGGGGACAAAGGAGTGACTTAATTGCTGAACTGTTCTGTTGTACGTATGTGCAACATAGTCTAGTTTAGCTAAAGAACATTCTGGAAGTAGCAAGAAAATGATTGTTGGTAAATGTATGTACGTGGTAGTTTGCACATACACCTTAGCTGTGTGCATGTTACACACTCCTTATGTGTATGCCAGGAAGGGAAATTTAGGGCTTTATCCAACCAAAAATGTCATAGTGAATGCTTTATATGATACCACCATGGCTGGCACAAATATTCTCTGTCCTGTAGATGTCCTTCTATTTTCATGTTGCAGTATTCCAAATTCTTGGGTTTTCCTTTCTTGCTACGCGAACGTCCAGCCAGTATACAAAAGCTTGCAGTCACTGCTAGGTACGTAGGACGTCTGATGGCCTAGAATGCATGGGTGGTAAAAGTGATGTCTGCATGTACCTTTCCTCAGAACTTCTCTGCTACAGGTCGAACATCAGCTTTCCTGCCATCTTTACTTCAGATCTTTGAACCATTTTTGATTCCCTTATCACTGCATGCCTGTTATTGTTGCATGTCAAGAAAGAAGGGAAATTGCAAGTGCGGTCTTCAGATCCCCCATAAGGACACCCACGATCTTTGCCTTTTCTGTTTAGGGCCTACAAATGACCATCTTTCTTGCACGTTCTGTCAGGCTTTTGTGCCTGTAACCCTACACAGCTACCTGCATGCTATGAATATATGTTTAGAAAATCAGCATCTTAAACACTTAGCTTTAGGGATGGAAGGGTCGTCTGGTCAGCCCATGGAACTAACTAAAAAGAAGGCCAAGGTTTCCAGGCCCAAAGTTGCTATTGCTGCCCCTTCTCCATCCAAAGTCCCTCTTGTGGCTGATATTCGCCTGGAGGAATACTCTGAGTCTGCTGAAGCAGCTATAACAGATACCCCTAGGGATGCCACAGAACCTAGAGCAGAAGACACGTCCCAGGAGGATTTGCAGATGTCGCCTTGCAATGTTTTGAGGGAACCACAGGTTCTTACAACTGCTTAGGCAGGCCTTTCCTCTGCTACTCAGTCAACTGAACATAGTCTTTCTTCAGATACTAGGCCTTCCTCAGGATCTATGCCTCCTAGGCTTTCATTGAAAAAGAAATCCAAGACCAAGCATCTCATTCCCTCTGATCGGCAGGCTTTCACACAGGGTCTGTTTAATGCCTATATGACCCTTAGGCCTGCCATGCCTGGATCCCCCCAGGATGGTCCTCTTCCTTTCAGTCGCAGGCCTCAGGTTAAGGATGTCATCCTACCCAAAGCTGAGGATTTCTCAGATTCCTCTTCTGAGGATTCCCTCTCCTGTGTCTCCCAGATGCCTTCTCCTCTTGGATATGCTTCTCCGAGGATGAATCTGTAGAGGCTGATTTTCCAGCAGAGGACTTCACCTTTGGGGAGACAAGTTACATGATGAGGGAATTTTTTTAAGCGGTATTCCTCTGAAATGTCTGAGGTTCAAAAATGATGATATGAGCTGCTGCAGATGGACACCTCTGCTCCTTCTGCAATCCCCCCAATATTGCCAGCTTTCTTGGATGCTTTCATTGATGCGTCAGTTAACTCTGATTCCCAGCCACCTGCTCCCAGGAAGCCTGACAGGTTCTACAGGGTCCTTGAAGGGGCAAAGTTCTGATCAAATGCCCTGTAGCTGACCCTGCCACTGTCTCCGCAGACAAGCCATCCAAATTATTGCCATCTACCTCAGTCCTCACCACTGACCAGGACAGTAAGGCCATGGAGCACCGTGGTAAGAAAAACTACACTTCCTCGACCCTGGCCCTCAGGGCAGTAAATTATCAGGCACACATGTCCAAGTATGCCACGACACTTTTGACCCAGGTCACCAAGCTCTTAGTTGACCTTCCAGACTCACCTTCCAAGGCTCAAATTTCTAGCCTCATTAATCTTTCATCGCAAGCCACTAGGCACTCTATTCATTGCAGCAATGATGCTGTAGAAGCCTCTGCAAGACCAGCTGCCTCAGCTTCAGTCGTAAGATGATATTCTTGGTTCAGGCTTCAGCCCTTACCTGATGACATTAGGGCAAAATTAATGGATGCACTCCTGGATAACAATACCCTTTTTGGATCTAAAGTAGCTGAGCAATTTAAGGTCCTACAGCAGAAAGAGGAGGAACTGTTAAACCATAAACATCTGTTAGTCTCCCATTTTCCCACATTTCACAGGAACTATCCATCAAAGACACAGTTCATTAAGAAACACTCTGCTCCAGCTTCCCATGCTAGAGGCAGAAAAGGCGCAGTGAAACAGCAGACCGCTTCTAAGTCTTCTCAAACTCCTTCCCAGAAAAATCCCTTTCAGGATCGGTGAGGTAGCCTGTGACTACCTGGCTTCATTGTCTTCACCCTAGACTGCATTCCTCTGTCCCTAAGGCTCTCTCACTGTCTGCCCGTTTTGGCAATTCATTACCTCAGACAGGTGGGTCCTTACCATCATAGAAAAGGGCTATTTATGTCCTGGGTCATTCCCCCTTCTCCCAGAGGGGAAACCCCAGCCACCCAAAGATCAGCTCCACCTTTTTCAGCCAGTCATAGACATGCTCCTTTCTCAAGAAACCATACAACTAGTTCCTTGGGCAGGAAAAGAAAAGGGGTTCTAGTCAAGACTTCCTGGTGCCCAAGAAGGATGGAACCTGGAGACCTATCCTGCTCTCTCACCTCAACCTATTCTTGCAAGTCCCTACCTTTCGCATGCTTACTCTTCAAACCCTTTTCCTTTACTGATAACTCTGTGATTTCCAGCCACCTTGGACATAAAGGGCGCCTACCTTCACATACCTATAAGGCCCAGCTACAGGAAATTTCTGCATTTTGCTGCTGGTTCCTCACATTTTCAGTTCTCAGCCTTGTTCTTTGGACTGTCTACTGCTCCAAAGATCTTCACCAAATGCCTGGCTGCTGTGGTGGCGTACTGCAGGGTACAGGGGAGTCCAAATTTTTCCATACCTGGATGACCTTCTGATTCAGGCAGAATGCTCCAGATCCCTGCAGTGCCAACTCCACAAAGTCATGTCCCTCCTGCAAGGCTCTGGGATTCGACTTAAACTTTCCCAAGTCTAACCCGAGTCCTTCCCAGGACCAGGTTTTCCTGGGGTGTAGAATAAGGACAAATGTTATGAGCGCATTCCTCCAGTCCCAGAAAGTGGAAACCCTGACCTAATACCTGGCCACCTTCCTCAAAGCCACTGCTTTGACAGCCAGACAATACCTCAGGCTACTGGATTACATAGCCTCCACTATTCCCATGCTACCTCTGGCAAGACTCCACATGAGAAAATTGCAATGGTACCTCAAGTCTATATGGGCCCAGCAGTCACACCCATTGGACTTCGTCATCCCCTTCCTCCATTGCCTGATGAAGGAGAGTCTGTGGTGGTTAAACCAGGTTATGCTCAACCCGAGACTTCCACTAAAACCCCTTTGCCTGTCCAGGAGATGTACACAGATGCCGCAGATCTGTGCTGGGGAGCTACTCTGGGCAGCCTGAAAGTGCAGGCTACCTGGTCCCACACCTTCAGGTGGGAACACATCAGCATAAGGGAAATGAGAGCAATCATATTTGCCCTGGTATGCATTCCCTCCCTTTCCATTACTTCAAAACTTCCTGCTGAAGATCCAGCAGGACAAATTAAAAGTAATGCTGGTTACTTCCTTTTGGCCAAGACAGCATTGGTTCCCCCTCCTTCTGCATTTAGCCAGTGGCATTCACCATGAGTTACCTCACAGAGTGGACCTTCTCACATAAGTAAAGGGATCCCTGATCCATCCCTACCTGGAATCTCTGAATCTAGCCCTGTGGGTGATCGAATTCTGATCCCTTCTAGGCACCTTTTCACTGAGGGCATGCTAGCAGTCCTGCAGGAGGCCAGGAAACCTAATACTAGGAGATGTAATTTGTCTAAATGGAAGAGGTTCTCCATGTGGTGTCAACAAAGACGGCTAGACCCTTTGCAAAGTAAGGCCCCCTTAGTGCTGTCCTATCTGTGTGAACTCGTGCAAGCAGGGTTGGCATATTCCTCTGTCAAATAACACCTTGCTGCTATTTCAGCCTGTCTGCCTTTTGATCCTCCTCTAGTCTCCTGTCTCCCTTCAAAGCTATTACTTAAAGGAGTACTACACTTCTCACATCCCTGGAGGCAGTTACTTCCTCCATGGGATCTGCATTACATTCTAGAGAAACTCACTGTTGCCCCCTTTGAGCCATCTTCCAAGGCATCTCTGAAACATTGTACCTGGAAGACTGTACTCCTTGTGGCCCTGACTTCAGCCAGAAGAGTGTCAGAACTCCAGGCCTTAATGGCAACACCTCCCTTCCTCGTCTTCCACAAGGATAGAGTGACCCTGAGGACCAACCCCTCCTTTATTCCCAAGGTGGTCAATGAGCTATCCTAAAATCAAGGCATTCACCTGCTCACCTTTTGCCCTCATCCCCAAAATGACACTGAGAGAGTCTTACATTCCTTTGATGTTCACAGACAACTTATATTTTACCATCACAAGACTAAGGCCATTAGGAAATCAGACCAGCTATTTGTCTCCTTCCACCCCAGAGCCTTGGGAAAGATGGTAACCAAGCAGACCATTTCTGTGTGGATCTCAATGGCTATATCCTTTCGCTACACATTCCATGGGAAACCACTCAAATCCAAAATTAAAGCCCACTCCACTAGAGCCATACCTTCATCTGGGGCCTTCTTCAAAGGATTGGACGCTGCTTCCATCCTATAGGCAGCTACTTGGTCATCTGTCCATACCATCACTAAACACTACAGGTTGGATCATGTCTCCAGATCCAGATTGGGGTTTGCTAGGACAATCGTGCATGGCTTTTTGAACACTAGCTCCATACCACCACCATCTTCTTCCCTGTGAACTTTGGCACTCACCCAAAAGTTTGGAATACTGCAACATGAGAATAGAAGGACGTAAAATAGCTGTGTAAAATCTTACCATAACCATAGGTGTCCTTTTCCATGTTGCAGTATTCATTCCCTCCCACCTTACCCCATTCTCTCCATCTGAACTGTCTCTTCTTGGATGGCACAGAGCCTATACAGCTATCCTGGGACTGGGGTTTGACCAGGATATTCAGTTCTGAAGAAAGGCACATGCAGACATCACTTTTATGGCCCACGCTCCATAGGCCAATGTCAGACATCCTACATACCTAGCAGTGACTACAAGCTTTTGTATACTGGCCGGACATTTGGGTAGCAAGAGTGTAAAACCCAAGAGTTTGGAATACTGCAACATGGAAGGAGAAGGACATCTATGGTTATGGTAAGATTTTGCACAACTATTCTTTCATTGTAGTGTAAGGTTGTCTATCCCTGGTAGCACTTATCCCACTGGTAGTGCTCTTGGTTTGGACGTGTACACTAGAGCTTTCAACTTGGGAAGAGTCGGAGAGGATGGAAAGCAGTAGAGATAGCATTGCTGGCACAGTAAGCAGGAAGAAAAATATACATGGCCATAGTCTATGAATCTAATTTGTACGTGTTTTTAAAAATTGTATACGCAAGTGGATAACACACCTTACAGATCAGAGAAGAAAGATCAATAAGTCCTGTTAGTTAAAGCAACCATTTTATTTTAAATCGTTCGCAGAAAAGGTGCTGTTATTTTTTCTTAGCTTTTTTCAAAAGAAATAAATGAATAAATGATTCTTGTCAGGCAGCTTGTGACAGATTGGCTATATTGGTTACATTATGAACCATCACAGAACAGCCTTTTGATTCACCATTTCCTGAAACCTGAGTAGCAAAGACGGGAAGTTGAAAAGCATAATCACCTCTACCCCCCAACATCCCTGTAAGTTGTGTACCAGCTCCAGTCTCACACCAGAGGAGAAATGGGCAAAACGCACATCACCATCAATACAGCACATCATGTTGAAACTCACTATGGCCTTAAATTTTCATAGTAAAGCTGCTTGCCAGAAAAGTCACCACAGGACTTGTCGATAAGCCATTTGTTTTCTGAAACAAACTTACAGTCTTAAAATAAATGCACATTTTATTTTAATGTATGCATGTAACTGAGATTTCCACTGGTCCATGACCCTTTTTTGGCCACTGTAACTATGTCTGTCATTTGCTTTGAGTGATACATGAAGAGAAGCTTAAGTAAATCTGGGGTTAATCAGTTTGTAGTAGAAGGAGTTTTAGAAGTGGTAACCACAAAGGGAACATTCTGTTTTCAGAGACAGAACAGTTATTGAGATAAGTATTCACGATGAATTAGTGGGTTCCTTCATGATTGTCAGTTTTCTATAATTCTATTGTAATGTAAATTAAAATTTATCTTTTCATTGTGGTGTGTAAAATATATGTTGATGATGATGTCTCAGGCTCTCTAAGCAGTATTGTCGATTTTTGTTGCAGCTTCAATGGAACTGGGTGTCTATGTAACCAGACCACTTGACTGAGGTGATGTGTATCGTTTTAACTTCTAATCTTTTCTGGTTGGTGACATGTAGATACATGACATTCACTGAGCTGTTATGTAGTCCTCGCCACATGAAGCGAGTTATAAGTACTGCATTGGCTGCCACATTTATTACGGAGTAGATTGCCCATCATTCAGGCATATTATTGGGTAAAAACATTTCTACTGTAACGTGGGGAAATCTTGTTTCAGTTTCCACATCTTGAAAAAACTACATCTATAAGTAAACAAGTGCATGCAGTGATAGCAGGAAACTCATCTGTGGTACTAGAGTCTTGTTTTTTGAGTAGCAGCTCAAATAATTGGAGAGTTGGCTCAGAGCACTGAAGAATTATGCATTCACTGTCTGCCTTCTGGGAGAGGTATATGGTGATCTTCAACATAGGTGGCTGTTCTGCCAGAAGATGAGGAGGTTTCAGCATGCCTCTGCAATGTGTGCGCGTGTGACATAGACATTCATATGTAGCAGGCCACTGCCATCAGGGCATGCAGATATGGTGTGTTCCATTTGCGTTGTGGCATATTGCATACAAGGGCTTTAAAATTACCACAAATCAATAGCCTAGAAAGCCCTATGAAACTAAAAGGAATATTTTGAACATTGTACCATACATTTTTTCAAGAATTCTTTGAAAGACCTTGGAGTGTAGTCATTTATTAAAATAAGGTCTGGTGAATTTAATTTACTGAAGAATGCTAGAATAGTATTTATATCCCATAGCATCACTGAGTACAAAAGGCATTAATGGTACAGTACAGTATAAAACTTGTCAAACTCAGTCATGTTTTCTACACAGCAGGCACAAATTCAGTTCCTCTGTGTTCAGGTTATATGCTAGAGAGTAGTAAGGGGAGAGATAGCAATACACATTATTGGCTGCTTTAAGAATGTGCCTTAACAGACAACTTACAAATTTAAGAGCATCTTGTACCATGTGTTCTGCCCCAACATCATTGTGGGGACAATTATACTGGTAAAAGTTTCATAACAAGTCCTGTTCTATGTGAATAAATCATGTTGTAATCTACAGTCCCATTTTGTATTACTGTAGCTAATGGCCGTCAATCATCATTATATTGTGTTTGCATGTATACATATTTTCTAATTAGTGTGTATGTAAATATATATATATATATATATATATATACACACACTTTATAATCTTGAAATACTGAAATATCGAATTTTAGTATTTTGAGACTATAAAGCCAAAACACCAAAAAAACGAAACCCAAAACCGCGACCGTTAAAGCACACACACAAACACAACTTCATCTACCTCCATACAACAACACACATACACATTTACTATAAGTAGGGGGCAAGCCCCCTTGCATCCCCCATGTGGGGGGATGTGCCCCCACAACCCCCTACTTATATATACTAACTCCGAGGTCGCACTAAACACCAACACACACAAAACCCACCAACATACATTCCACAACCCCCTCGCACAAACACTACCCCCACTCTCAACACTGACATACTCTCACCTGCATACCCTAACCCACACCTAACACTCCCTGACACACTCACAAATGCACAAACTGTCCCTAAAACCCTTAAAACCACCACACTTACTTAATGCTCCGTCAAAACTGCAGGTTCGACATTTCCAGGTTTGATATTCTGCAGTTTTGCGCTTCTGCAGATTCTACACTTTGGTCTTGAGATACTGAAATTCGACATTTCAGTATTTTGCGATTCCAAAGTGTTTATATATATATATATATATATATATATATATACATATATATATATATAAAATGTATGATCTGTGTGTATTGTGAGCTGCATTACAGTTAACTGTTTGCATTTCTGAGCCCTGAGTATTGTTGTTGACACTAGCAATGGGAGAATTTTAGTATCCTGTATTACATGGGTACACTAACCAACATCTGGGACATTTTCTTGGTCTTTCAGAGCAGCTATGCCATCTTCTGTGCCCTTCATTCCTGTTCTGTTACATGTCATGCCAGACTGTAGATCCGAGCAGCAAAATTTTGAAAATTGCCTTTAGAACATTACGTGGTAGTCCTGATACACTAGAGAAGCCACAATCGCAGGGCACAAAAATAAGTAAATAAATAAATAATATTACAGATAATCCTAATGCGCTTGTAGCCAGTGAAGAATAGTTAGCCACAGCCAGAAGTTAAAAAGTACAAAAATGCATTGTTTTCTATACAAAGGTAGATATTATGGAGCATAGTACTTAGCTGGTAATAAATTATGCAATTAAATGTGAGCTGTAATGTTTGAAGAGAAACTTGCTCTTGAGTTGACATAATGCATATTACTCAGTACTGTGTTCATGACTCTTTCCTTGTCGTTGGCTACTCTGTGCTATTTTCATGTGCAGTATTGAAATTCTGCAGTTGAATGAAACCATTATGGTTACAAAAATTACGTTTTTTATAACCACAGTAATTTAAAATCTTCTTTGCCCCCTGGAAAATACTATTTTTTAGAAACGCTATGCATGAAGATAACAGTTTTTAAAAACTTTGCGTGTAAGGGCATTTGGTAAGCATTATAGTGTTAAGTTGCTTAGTTAGGTGTTTATATATTCTTTTGAATGTTGCAGGACTACAGTGGTATTTTTCCACGAGCAAGCCTTAATGCTTCCATTCTTCTTTTTCTCTCTCTCTCTCTCTCTGTACATTTACTTGATGCTGTATGATTAACTGACTTATAATTAATTGTCCTTATGTGCTTTATACTGCTTGATTAACTGATAAATACATAAATAAGGACCCTTATCTTTATTTGGTAAACTCTATCCTCATTTTATCTAAGGCATGCCACTATACCCATTGCATATGAAGTGCATTTTATTGCCATGTTCCAATGTATAGCTTAATTAACCTGGTCAGGATTAATTTGTGTCACATAGTCCTGTAATAGGTTACAAGTCTGTGCCTGTTGATTCTTAATCTGGCAGTTCTAAAAAAGAAGTTTATTACAAATGATATATATATATATATATATATATATATATATATATATATATATATATATTATTTTTTTTTTTACTCTGGTCATGTTAATGTATAAATTTCTGAGAGACATTCAGGTCAGTACTCCATTTGATACCCATTCATAGAGGTTCATTTGGTCAGTCTTTCATGAGAAGATGTATATAAGAACTTGAAATATTACAAGGCATTATCTTTAGGTATGGCACACGGAGGTAGCAATGCTTTAAGAACTTACAAGAACAAAAAGACTACTGCAGCATGCTGCAGCTCTTGGCCTTGGTGAAAAGTGAAGACATCCAATGAGTTCAACAGATTACCTGTCTCACTACTTCCTGTCAATAACTACTGGTGGTGGTGCTGCGGTAGCGTTGTCACCTCACAGTTAGATGTTGCCCGTTCGATTCTCAGTTAGAGCATCTTCTGTGTAGTGACATGTGTGAATGGGCGTTCCTTCGTTGAAGGTTGTGCGTTAGGCCCGGCAAGCCAGTACGTAAAAATCTACTGCCAATCATTAGCGGACCGGAGTTCCGCTGTGGCGACCCCTAACCAGGAAAAGCCGAAAGACACAAAACATTATCTGTCAGGTGTCCTTCATTCTGAAACTCCCACCATTCAAGCATCAGACTGAATTTAGCTTTCCCTGACCTTTTTTCAACTCTTCTTAAAAAAGAATAAATTCTCCTAAGAAGTATACTTCTATTATATATTGTAGGCATATAGGTCCATTCATGGTGATGTACTCGCTGACATCTCTAACACAATTGTGTGGCAGATTTGTTCATTGATAGTAATACTTTTTATATATATATATATATATATATATATATATATATACACACACAGACACACACACACACACACACACACACACACACACACACACACACACACACACACACACACACACACACACACACACACCATGTGTGTTAAGTTTGCCTTTTTTTTTTTTTTTTTGTAAATACAAGTCTGAGTTTTTTATTGCTGTAATAAAGTTGAAACTGGAAAAGCTTTTTGGTGGTGTTCACCCAGCAATCAGCGGAAAGATTGATATCGATGCACAGCTTGGGAATTTTCTAGAAAATTGCCTCTGAAAATTGCTTATTTTTTCCCTTTTCATAAGGAAATACAGGTAAAGTTGACAGCTGCTTACTTGTACAACATCTGTAGATGTTAATATAAATAAGACAGTAAGGCAATATATGTTACTTTCAGTTTGTGGATGTGCCTAGAAGAGAGGTGCATGAAAATGATCTTCAGGATGTCTTAGACTTTGTTCCTTAACAGCCCAGGGTTGTCTAATGTTACTTGACATGCAACACATGCATGCCACTATACCTGCATTTACCTATGTTTGAAAAAAATTTTTTTTCTCCTGAGAATGTTTTGTCTTAATGTTTCACAGATATTATACTGCCAATTGTTTAGTTTGTAAGACGGACTGATTTTTAAGAAAATTCTGTTTCTAGAATACTACGTCACATTACCATTTTGATCTTCATGCATGTTATTGTTGAGATGATACATTGTTGTTTAGGTCTTAGATAAATTTTGTTTCTTGTACATCTTCCAAGAACTTGTGCAAGGAAGGCTAAATAAGATGTTTTGAAAATGCTATGAACAACGCACTATTTTTCTTGATTTCTTCTGTTTGCAGGACACCTTATGAATTTGCTTAAAGTAGTTGCTGCCTTCCTGATGAGGCAACTCATGACATTCCAGAATATGTCTTACACAGGTGCTGGAAGTTCTTGTATAGTGCCATGGTAGAGTTTTTTAACTGGCATCCTAAGGGCACTCTCCAGCCTGCAAATCATTCATAAGTGCATTTGAAACAAGTCTTTAAAGCATACAAAGAGTTTTTTGAGTGGTCAAAGTTAATTATCTGAAAGGAAAACAAACGAGCCAGTAGACATGAGGTTTTCCATTTTATGTGGAAATGCTACACCACTGAGTTGATTACTGAATGAATGTATTGAGATGTAGATTTACACAGTCTGCTACAACTTCACTTGGTCACTAACTTTATTCATAAAGTCTTTCCTCTGACCGTCCTTAAAGAATAAAGTTAATGAATAAATGAAATTGTACATATAAATGGTCAGCAGCACAACTCTATTGACTAACTTGTGTGTGCGTGCATATTATATTATATTATCATTTTTACCTGGATAAGCTGAGAAAATACAAGTATGATCTCTGTCATAATGTGTCATTTCCAGTTTTCATAATGTATCCTCTGAACTCAAGTAGTTGAATAAACATAGCTCAATAAACCATCTTTTCCATTGCCCCCCATGAAGATTTGCATAGGAATACCATGAACATCTCTCAATCAGTATGACAACAGAAACTGTATAACCTTGATCTGTACTATGATCTGTTTCATAGTGCTGTCTGTAATTGCAGTGAAATTCGGTTGTTGAGGCATACCATTTTATAATCATTAGCTTACTGATGTGTCTGTGAGACAGAATGGACATGAAGGGAGAACCAGCTGGGTATGCTGCTTGAATACAAAGGGTTTACAGTTATTGATAGATGTGCCTTTTTTTTTTGCTGTTCAATAATCTCAGGCCAACCTTATTGTGAATGTCTTAAAATATTACAAGTGGAATGAGAGACATTTGTTGGACTTTTAAAGATTCAGGTTATCATTCTGAGTTTGTAAAGCATATTTGGGTACATATCACTGTAAACCTAATGTTAATTATCTTGTTTGATTTGCCCATGAAGAATTGTTAAAATACTAGATGACTTGGTTATTTAATAATTTAGTCATCAGTGCTTCTTGGTTGGTTATTTAGTTAGGACTTAAATCTTAGAATTTAACAGAAACATTTTGTTATACATATTTGTTTGGAAAACTATTGAAGAGTTGCTGTAGAGATTTCAGTTTTTGTCTGTATTGAAGAATGGTGTACTGCTTCTGTACTTAGAAAATGTGTATTAAATAGTGCATAATGTTATTGAACTATAGATCCTTCTGATGCTTGTTCTAAATAAAAACTTAAGTTTTATTTCTGAATGTTTCAAGGGTGTAATTTATTGTAGTTGATAAAAAGAATAATAATTTGTCCATGTTGCATGGAAATACATTTCGTTATATTACTGAAGAGTTGATATGACTGTTAGATTTCAAATATTTTTGGAGGTAATAGTGTATTGGAGGATAAGGATCCATTTTATTAGGGTGGTTTAATGTAAAGGGGGTTATGACTGGTTTGCTGATTGTATGTAGGCATTTTGTTAATTCAAATGAGAAGCTGGAAGGATGAATTTCTGAAATCCAAATGGTTATGATGCAAGACGTTTTATATTTCTTCATAATACATAGGTAGCTTTAGATGCTGCCTTGTATTAATTGTTTAAAAATGTAGAAATGTGAAATATCTAACAAAAGAATACCAAAAGCAAACTTTGCCTTTCATGACCAAGGAGCTTTTAAAACAGTCAGTTTGCCCTGGAACACTTCTCTAGTTTGAGAAGTAACATGCAATGGCTTTCAAAAGTAGCTTTTAGCTTCTGATGCATTTCTGTAGTGCTTTCATCTGTCAGGCAGCATGAGCCTCTTACAATTTGGATGTTTTGGTGTGAGCTTTGCTATATTAAAACACTCCGCCAAAAATACTGCTTCCTTTAAACTAGCCCTTCATAATCAGCTTCGCTCTTCCTGGAATTGGAATTGTATACAGCCTCCTCATCTCATAACTTATTATTTATTTTCCTCACTTTCCACCTAGTATTTTTCTCTAAGCCTACTTCTAGTGTACCCTTGTTACTCCTCACCAACTTCCCCCAATCCAATTTACATTGCACTCTCATTGTCCCTTCACTTTCAGACATACTCTAACTCCTATTTCTGTTTACTCCCTGCCCTCATGCTTATATTCAGTGCACTGCTACTCCATATCCTACTCAAAGCTTACTCCCTGACTATTATATGATTTTTCAGTTTGTTAATGCAATATTTTCCATTGTGTTATATGATATGTCTGCAATCAGCCTTCTCCTCCATTCTTTATATAACTAAATGTACTACTAAGAATCTAGTTTATTCCTTGTATTTTAGTTATTTTTGTTTTTGTATTATATTATCTTACTTGTGGAGCTCTTCTCCCTGGGCATCCACTGAAAATGGGCTCTGTTTGGCCCAGTGGACTATCCCCGTAAACAAATGCCAATAAATTAATTAATCTGTTGTGGTAAGACTATGTTTTCTCTTGATCTCGGAACATAATCAGTTTAATTGTAATGCAGTCATGTTTTAATTTGAATTGTGTTTAGTTGCAACAGCATATTTAATCATATTCATTTGAAATACTAATTTATTGCATTCATGAGTAAAATCAGTTGATGTGGCATTGTTTTAATTACTTGGCAGTTCATTTGATGAAACTGGACATAGAAGGATAAAGCCCTAAGAGCCATGCAAGGACTTGGCAATATGTAGCTTGTGGTGGCTCATCTATTGTGAGGCTGGGGAGGTTTCTTCAAGTCAGCTGATTTTGCTACCACTGGTCAAAGGCATGGGGAAATGACTTTGGTGACCAGAGACAGTGATAGTAGCCCATGTCTGTATTTGCATACATGTCAGTGGAAAGACGTAGGATGCCCTGCAGTATAAAGGACAAAATAAAGGGGTCCCCTGGAGCCTGAGTCCTAAATGAAGAATGCTGCAAAGAAGGTAGTAGGATTCCATATAATTGTGTGGCCAGGGGCAGCTGTGGTTCACCCTGAAACATGGATGACCACAATTTGTGGGTGGGGTAAAGCCAAGTCTCCCAGGTTTTTAGAGTAAGGATTTGATCATGCTGCAGCCAGCAGATGCTTAGGTACAGGCAAGGGCACAAACTCCTCCCGACTACCTTGGATGATGGATCCTTTGGTATTTCAGTGAGGACAGAGCCATCTGCATTGAGAACAAATATGCACAAGGCCTGTGGGAGGAGGAAGATGGTTGGCAGGCATGGTGAAAAAAAAAAGCATTTTGAAAAAAAACTGGGTTTATAGAATTTACTAGAGGATTTTTTTCCAAAGGAGGATATTTTATCTTGATATTTTTCTTTTTGATACTTTGCCATAAAAAGGACAGCTGAGTACAGTTCCTAATCATTTGCTGAAGATTATTAACAATGGAATCATTAATTTAGAAGTTTTTCCTCGAATAGTTCTTCAATTTGATTAGATTTTGTTTGCCTTTTTAATTGATCATTTCTTTAGCAGTGCAAATAAGTAATTATTCCTGAACTTTGCTGCCTGCATGAACATCTTTGTGTCTGTGCCTAATTTGAGATTGATCCAGTCATTCATTATCTGATTACCTGCATTATCCTGTTGATGAAAATAGGGAAGATGGAGCATGTCCTGCTAAAGAAAGAACATACGACAGAGAACCATTCATGGACAAGATGTCAGTCTTTTTCAGGATAGACAATGCATACACTGCACACCTATAAAAAATTTAGAAGGTTGTCCATTCCACTTTAGTCACATGTCTGAGATGTGAAAGAAGAAAGACCACTAAGTGAAAGGCCTTGTGGACACAGAGGCATGCAGATCCTGTAAAAAGAAAGCACTACAGTATAGAAATAATAAAGCAAACCAAGAACTAAGAGTCAGAAAAGATAAACTTTGCAGTATTTTCCCACCCTGTATAAAGATCACGTTTCCCCATTGCCAAGAATTGTAGTGAAGCTACATAGTCCAGCAAAGGTTATGGATCTAATTGCAATGCTAAAACTGCGTTAGTAATGTTTAGGTACTGAGTATATGGAAGCTCATTTTTTAAAATAAACCATGACTTTTGTTTGAATCATTTGTAATGGTCTGTGTGGTATAGTGAGACATTAAAGAATGGCAACTTGATAGGTTAATAGTTTTTGTGCTAGTAGCAGAAGCCACAAAACTGCATCTGGCAAATCTGAATGCCTTTCATTTGTTTGTTGTGATGCTCTGGAATGCAACATTGGAGCACTTTCTTTTTGTTGTAGGTTATTGAGTAATAGGTCTGATGGCCAAATTAAGGTGTTAACAGAAATAAGGCAGATTGCATAAGAATTTCCTTTTTCCTGGGTGTGTATTGGACTTGGAGATGTTATGTGCTGAGATTCTCTGGATATAATCCTCTTGCATGAAGAAGGCATGAAGACGGTGACCATAAATAACTCCTTATTTAATATCTGGTTTTGCCATGTTAATTCATGTGATGGTAGAGTCCATCTGTTAAAATTGTCTCAAAGTTGTAGAAGTCAGTTTTTCCCTACAGTTTTGTATAATTTGTTTTTTTAGATAATATACTATTTTTTGAAACAGACGGTGTAGTTCTTGTCTTGCAATTTTCAGTGGTATACTTGCATCTTGATCTGTACAGCATGAATAGTTTTCATTAACTATAAAAAAAAAACACTAGATCGAGTTATGTAATTTGACAGAATGTCATCCTAACTATGTAAAACAAAATGTTGTACAAACTTGGGTAGTGAGACTTTCTAAACTAATTTCTACTGAGAAAAAAAACTTCTTGTGTTAAATATCTGTATATAGAAAGTCATTGCACATTGAAACAAATTAAATATTGCTTTAATAAAGTTAGGAATAGAAGAAATGATGATCTTATTGTAAAAGCTAGTAGAAACACCATTATTTCAAAAGGTGTGTTGAGATGTATTGTCAGTAATGGTCTGAAAATATGGTATAACTATGAGCTATAGAAATGATGCTGTAAGTATGTAGAATATAATTAAGAAAATTGATCAAATGAAATAAAGATGTTGCCAACAATGTCTGTGAAACTCCCTTTTTTTAGTACTAAGCTGACAGTTTGAAACATATTTTTGAAAAAGATGCTAACTCATAGGTTAGTACTAGGTTATCTGTCCTTATGGGGCATATTAATCTAGCCAAACCTCTCATCTCAATGGTAAGAATCAACCCCCTTGTGTTTGAGGTAAACACCTTGGCCATTATGCCAAGTCAAAACTCAGACGAATTTTGGAAAATCAATGTGTTTTTTTTGCCAGTTCTGTTGTATCAGTGAAGGCCCTTACATTACTCTGTCAAGCAATTAGTGGGCAATAGGTGTACCAAAACACTGTTGTTATTCACCAGCTGTGAGTTTATATAGTTTGATTTGATTCTTGTGAAGCATTTTATGGTGGGAAAATGGTCAGACAATTAGAACAGTACATATGAACACATGTATGCCTTTAAAAATGGGAAAACATAGCTGAAAATGCTTTGAAGAGACCTTCAGTTTTGTGCACAAAACTCAAACGTTTCAGTTTTTTTTTAATTTTATATCTTATTGTGTTAGATTGTAAGGGTGGGGATGCTAAATCTAATCTAGAATAACTAGAATTTCCTGATTTAAATTATATTTTGACAAGAACTGTATTAGACTTACAACATAAGAAAATCGCTGGTTACTTAATGAATGCATCTGATTTTTTAACATTTAATTTGATTATTTTTCTCGTATGTAATTATCTCAAGCTTTTAAGATTTAGTGTTTGATTATTGTTTTTTTTATTATTATTATTCTACATTCTGAAGACATCCAAGTAATTGTAAGAGACAGAAGGACTTAATATTAACTGGTTTCTAAATGTATCATACATTGTTTAATAGTACTGGTTTTGCTAGTTACTCTTGAAGTGTTTTTTTTCCACATGAGCTGAACAGTGTTGTTCATACTGGACTACAAGCTAATGAGGATTGCACATCCCTTTGTCCACAGCTAGAGTCAGAATCAGGCTTCCACAGATGCCTTCATGGCTGGAATGCTAGCAAGGACAAAAAACATCTTCATGGCTGCCTGAAATTGAATAACAGCATCCTCTAGACAGTTTTTTTGTCCAGCCCATGTTGAACATCCTGGATAAGGCAATGAATGGGTCATGTTCTGTTGGGAAATACATGATAGTTGATAGGAGTTGGGCAAAAGTCTCAGAAGTTAACACATATCTGCCACTTAAAATTTGTGGTCAGTGTCTGGATATCTCACAGAATCTCTGTATTTTTATAAATAAACAAAACAATAGGACATGGTGTTCTAAATATTAAAAAGGAGTGCTCTTAACACTTGTGGCCTTAAATGAAGCATTTGTTAATTTTTTATATAATTCTTATAGGTTCATAGGTTCATACTAGGCTATCTGCCCGAGGGCATTTATAAGCCTAGCCCATAGTTTTGTGGCTTACGCCACCCCTTTAGTTTGGAGAAACTATGCCCATTATTTTGCTATGCCTCTGTTGAGCAGTGACACTGAGGTAACCCCTGGGGTGTATCTGCGATCTCCCATCTATTGGTCAAGATTCCTCTTGAACAAGGCCAGCGAGGTGCTCTGCCTCACATAAACCGGGATTTTGTTCCACAGCATAGGGAGTCTTTGTGTGATGAATCGATCCCTCCAGCACGTCCTATTAATAACCGTGTCGAGGTTTAAGTCTCCCGCCCTTGTGGCTCTGAGGGATCTAGATTTTTTGAGATGAAGCATGTTCATCAAATCTGGGTTTGACATGGCCTTGTATGTCAGGCACAGGTCACCTCTGAGCAAGCGGTAAGCAACTGAATATAACTGGAGTTCTTTCAGTCGGGCAGCATAAGACAGATTTTTGAGACCCTTTATCCTTTTGGTGAGGAACTTTTGTGGCCTCTCCAGCTGCTGCAAGTGTCGGGTCAGATACATTCCGAATGGGGCATTGTACTCAATCATTGGTCTGATGAGTGATGAGTATAGGGAGACTATGACCTCCCTTGATCTAGATGTGAATCCCTTCATGATAAGGTGGGCAATGTAGAAGGTCTTCCTAACTACTTTAGCAATATGAGTGTCGAATGAAAGGCTACTGTCAACCTGGGTTCCCAGGTCCCTGATAACTTCTTCTGTGATCAGGGGATTGCCACCTATATGGTAGCTAGGGGTAACCTTGTTTTTCCCGAAGGGTATGACTATGCATTTCTTGGCGTTTAACTTTAGGCCATGGCTCTGGCACCAGTTATCCGTTTCTATGAGACCCTTCTGAAGAATATCTGTGTCGGATGTGTTTTCGACTACGGCGCCCAGTTTGCAGTCATCTGCAAACTTTGTCAGCCATAACCCTCCTGTGTTTGCTTGTACTTCAGAAAAGTAGATGCCAAACAAGAGTGGGCCCAGGACTGAGCCCTGTGGGACACCACTTGTGACAGGCTTTGAGCCTGACATGGCGCCAGCAACTCTGACCCTGTGGGTTCTGTCACTCAGACAGTTTGCAACCCATCTTGTAATGTATGGGTTTACATTTAAGTTGATGAGTTTTTCAATGATACCCGAGTGGGGTATTGTATCGAAAGCCTTCGCCAGGTCTAGGTAGGCTGTATGGACTGCCTTTCCTCGTCAATGGCCTTGGTGACTGTTTCGAAAAAGTCAACCAAGTTTAAAAGGCATGATCTGCCTTTGACAAAGCCAAACTGGGTTGGATCCAAAGTCTGCAAATTCCCTATGTCTTTATTTATGAGATCCATTATGATCCTCTCCATGGCTTTGCAGATAAGGCTTGTCAAGCTAATGGGATGGTAATTTCCAGGGTCGGTGGAGGCACCGCCTTTGTGGAGTGGGACCACAGTCGCTGTGCGCCACTCCCTGGGTATGTATCCGGAGGTGAGACTAAGATTAAACAGCTGTCCTAACTGTGGGTTTAATTCCTTGTTGAGTTAATGGAGCACACAGCCGGGGACATCATCAGGTCCCATGGATGCTGTGTTCTTTGCCTTGGAGAGAGCAGTTCTCACCTGGGAGTTAGAGATGTTTGGGGGGCTACAATCATTTGGTATAGATATCTCTCCTTTAGGGGGGCAAGTTTGCACTGAACCTGTCAGCCAGTATGTTGGCAATGTCTGTAGGATCAGTAATCTTCACATCATTTTGAACTAATTCTGAGCATATCTGGGAGTTTCCTCCTAGGTTTCTGACATAGCTAAAGAATGCCTTATGGTTGTCTTTAGAGTCCTTAGCTATTTTTTTCTCAAAATTAGCTTTGGATGATTTTATGAGAGCTCTTAGCTTTTTACTTATAGTGATCAGCGGTGTCTTACCTTTTAAGGATTTTGCTCTATCTTGTAGTAGCTTTCTCCTTTTGTTGTAGAGTTTGTTTATGGCTGGGGTCCACCAGACTGGGCGCTTGCCTTTGGTACAAAGAGTCTTTGTTTTGCTTGGGATTGCCTGATCCATGCAGCCCTGCAGGTGCTGGTAGAAGGCATTTGTGAGTGATTCAGCGGTTTGAGTAATGTTTACCGGCTCCGGGACCTTAAAGGAGACCACACTAGTCTGTAGGAGTGGGAGGTCCGCTTCGGAGAGCTTCTTTACTGAGGTCTTTTTCATTTCGGTGGGGGCGATGGATGAGGACCTCCAGCGAGATTAGTTTGTGATCTGATCTCACCAGTGAGGTGTATACTTCTGGTGTTGAACATTGTGCTCCCATGTTCGTGATGATGAGATCAAGTATGTTTTCTCCTCTTGTGGGGATGGTGACTAGTTGTTCCATGGCATTTGAGTTTATGAATTCCAGGAACTTTTGGGCTAGAGTGTTTGGGCTTGAGTAGTGTTCCCAGTCTATATTAGGGTAGTTGAAGTCACCTAGTATGATGGTGTTCGGAGATACATTTATCCCCTCCAGTGTTTTCAGGAAGGCCATGTGAGGTTCCTGAGTTTGCGAGGGTGGCCTGTAACATGCTACAAATTGCAGAGCAGTCTTGCCTATGGTTAATTGCACCTGGATGGTTTCCGATGCATCGTGCGTTGCCACCAATCTTGAGGTGTGGGTGTCCTTGATGAATATGGATACCCCCCCTCCTTTCTTGGTATTGTCTGGATTTTGGGGCCGGAACGCATGATATGAGGTAAAACCTGATAGTGCTGGGGTGCTCTCAGGAGCCTTGAACCAGGTTTCTGTCACAGCACAGACATCGATGTTCTCCATACTGAGAAGGGCCTCGAGTGCGTGCATCTTGAGGTTGAGACTTCTGGCATTGAGCAGCATTACCCTTAGTTTTTTTTCTTTGTTGTGTTCTAGGGTGGTAGGTTTAGAATTTGAGCCTTGCCTAAAACAGGCACTATGGAGGTGGCAAGAGCCTTTGCCAAAATCCGGAATCCCAGGGGTGACAAGTGCAAGCCGTCCCTTGCGAAGCAGCGTGGCTTGTCCAGCATGTCATCCCAGGCAGACAGACATTGGATCCCCTTTGAATGACACCAACGTTTAAGCCAATTGTTAAAGCTGATCATCTTATCTCTGTATTGTGGCATCATTCTTGGTGAAGGTAGGATACTGCTCAAGGTCAGGGTCATACCTGCTTGGGCTACATAATCAGAGAGCTCCTCTATGTCTCTTTTCATGTAGTCCAAGGAGGTACGTCTCAAGTCGTTAACACCAGCGTGGACAATGATTGAGTCATCCTTGTACCTGCTGTTGAGATACCTGAGTGCATGCGTTATGTGGCAGATTCTAGCACCCGACAGGCAGCTTACTGTGACCTTCTCCTTACTCAGTCTGGTGAGCGGGACATCAGTGTGTCTGACTATGGAGTCACCAATGACTAGTGTGTCTGGCATTGTGTTTGGCCTTAAGGGCTGTGACTGCTTGACACTCTGACTGTGTGGTCTATGTGTTGCAGGTGTTGTGTTCTGAGGTGGTAGTTGTTTGGGTGTCTGCTTTGGTGGCATCTGCTGTTTTGGTAGATTTTTGATCAGAGCCTCCGAGTATGTCTTTGTGTGTTTATGTGTATGATTTGAGGTTGTGATGGTATTATGTGAAACTGGGTCTATAGTGTGTGTGGTTACCTTCTCCTCCTGTCTGGTCTTGCCAGTCCTATGTTGAGAGAGCTCAGCCTCCAGTTTGGCCGTATAGTTGCATCTCTCGCATGTATTTGTGTTTTGTGGGAGGAGGAGAGGGTTGTCTGTGTACATGAGGCAATTGTAACATTGCCTCAATATTCCCAGGTTCATCAGCTGAGCAGGAGAGGACATTAGCAAATGATCCCTCAACATGCTAGAAGGAATAGACAGAAAAACTTAAAAAAGGTTCTGGGGGTGTGGGTGACCGAGAAACGGGGGTTTGCTTTTTTGGGGTACTTTCTATAACAAGAGTGCTGTATCGAGGTGATAAGTACTGTAGGAGCAAGTGCTTGGCTATACAGATAGAGAATAGTCTACTTGGGAGTCAAGTAGAGATAATTTATAGTTATAGGATACACTAAATAGAACAGTAGTATACTTTGAGGAAGGTAGTTTTAAGGGAAAATTTGAAGAGTGGACTTTAGGTAGCCCTAATAGTTTAAATCTGCTTAACCGGCGCTGCAACGGAAGCAGCTCGCTCTAAATCGCGCTAACGTGCGTTTAGCGTGTTTTATAGCAGGGGGCTGAAAGGAGCTAGGAATTGGCCCAAAACGACCAATGGACTACTAGTTTCTGGCTGAAACTTCACCAAATCAGACAAAAAGATTGCTCAGTGCTTCCCACTCCCACTGGTAAGCAAAGAAACTTCCCTCCTTCCAAATAAGGCAATGGATCAGTAACAGGAACTAAAAACAAAGCCCAGGGATCAGCAACTCTGAAACTGGACTACTCTAGTTCAGTAAGGCGGGAAAATAAGAGATTTTTTGTTTTTTTGTTTTTTTTACAGAGACAAGGAAAACAACAGACAGTAAATGCTATAAATCGGCTATCGCACTTTAGTGTGTAGCCTACAGAAACAATTTGCAACAATTAGTAACTTAAAGTGCAACAAACAGTGTACAATGCAGAAATCACTTAAAGTAGCAGTAAAACAGGTGAAAATGCAGTCACTAGCTTAATAACAGTGGGAAAGCCACACAAATACTTATCTGGTAGAAAGTCACTCTTTTAGCTCTCTGCTGCTTGGATCACTCTGCAGGCCACCACGAGGATCTGTGCTGAGTTGGTACAAGCT
This sequence comes from Protopterus annectens, assembly GCF_019279795.1. NCBI lineage: Eukaryota > Metazoa > Chordata > Ceratodontiformes > Protopteridae > Protopterus > Protopterus annectens. Next base: position 406,530,006 of record NC_056748.1, on the reverse strand, counting down.
GAAAAACGCGCTTTTAGCGTGTTTTATATCAGGGGGCTGAAAGGAGCTAGGAATTGGCCCAAAATGACCAATGGACTACTAGTTTCTGGCTGAAACTTCACCAAATCAGACAAAAAGGTTGCTCAGTGCTTCCCACTCCCACTGGTAAGCAAAGAAACTTCCCTCCTTCCAAATAAGGCAATGGATTAGTAACAGGAACTAAAAACAAAGCCCAGGGATCAGCAACTCTGAAACTGGACTACTCTAGTTCAGTAAGGCGGGAAAATAAGAGATTTTTTTTTTGTTTTTTTTACAGAGACAAGGAAAACAACAGACAGTAAATGCTATAAATCGGCTATCGCACTTTCGTGTGTAGCCTACAGAAACAATTTGCAACAATTAGTAACTTAAAGTGCAACAAACAGTGTACAATGCAGAAATCACTTCAAGTAGCAGTAAAACAGGTGAAAATGCAGTCACTAGCTTAATAACAGTGGGAAAGCCACACAAATACTTATATCTGGTAGAAAGTCACTCTTTTAGCTCTCTGCTGCTTGGATCACTCTGCAGGCCACCACGAGGATCTGTGCTGAGTTGGTACAAGCTGAAAAACGCGCTTTTAGCGTGTTTTATGTCAGGGGGCTGAAAGGAGCTAGGAATTGGCCCAAAACGACCAATGGACTACTAGTTTCTGGCTGAAACTTCACCAAATCAGACAAAAAGGTTGCTCAGTGCTTCCCACTCCCACTGGTAAGCAAAGAAACTTCCCTCCTTCCAAATAAGGCAATGGATCAGTAACAGGAACTAAAAACAAAGCCCAGGGATCAGCAACTCTGAAACTGGACTACTCTAGTTCAGTAAGGCGGGAAAATAAGAGATTTTTTTTGTTTTTTTTTTACAGAGACAAGGAAAACAACAGACAGTAAATGCTATAAATCGGCTATCGCACTTTAGTGTGTAGCCTACAGAAACAATTTGCAACAATTAGTAACTTAAAGTGCAACAAACAGTGTACAATGCAGAAATCACTTAAAGTAGCAGTAAAACAAGCGAAAATGCAGTCGCTAGCTTAATAACAGTGGGAAAGCCACAAAAATACTTATATCTGGTAGAAAGTCACTCTTTTAGCTCTCTGCTGCTTGGATCACTCTGCAGGCCACCACGAGGATCTGTGCTGAGTTGGTTCTTAAATCGTGTATTCATATATTCTTAACAGGCATACTTGTACTTGGCTGTATATGGAAACAGTCATCACTCTAAAAACCACATCCTTAAAAGTGACTACCTCATTCTTTTAATTTTATACTCATTTGATGGGCTATAGGATCACGGTGTTGTGTATTTTTTATTAAGCTTATATTAAGAATTTACAAGTGATCACATGTACAAAGTTGATGTTTGTGAGTTCTGGCTGATCAGAAGTCACTGCAGCCAAGGAAAATTGCAATCACTGCTAGATAGTGTAATGTCTTTCTTGCTTCTTTGAGGTACGTTAACTTCAGAGTAAAAATAGTTTGGAGGGTGCATGGGGCTTGTTTGCGACACTGGTTGATTTTGTGTCACACTTTTTCATACATTGCGTAAGTCAAGTGTATGCATTATGAGAATGTATGCATCTTGCACTAGACATTTTGAGATCTCATGATCAGGCAGTTGTGATGTGTGGACCTCTGGCATGCAAATAGACTGTTTCATCAGTGGCATAGCTACAGTTTGTGCCGCCTGGGGCTGTCTTTGAGTTTGCCATCCCCCTCACAAAATCATGATAAAATGGGCCCTCCATATCAAGTTCTCCCCCTCGCAGCCATTCCAGTGTCCCATTACTTAGCTATTTCTCCCCATTTACCATAAACACTGTAATGTGTATACTGCTTTATGCTTTCCTTCTGCAGTGATTACTTGGATTTCATTTAAAACTTTTATTTAAATTTTATAGCACAAACACTGATGGACATCTGCTAAACAAAGCAATACAGCCTCACAATAAAAACAGACTTGGCATTAAAACTTCTCTTTAAACTCACATTCATTGGAACCCACATTCAAAGAATATGTGGCCAGTGGTGGATAAAGTTTACCTTTGGGCTGTTTTCAAATCATAGGCCCCTTGCAGATATATTTAGGACCATGCAAACATACATATGTTCTTTGATTTACCTTCCTGATTTGTATTAAATTATATTCCTTGTATAATACAACACACTGGTTAGAGAGTGTTTTAAATGTATTGTTTTGAACATTTTTCCAGCAAGCAGTGAAACAAAATGTATAAACCAATAATGACAAAACTGCCCAATTCAGAATATTTGCATCATAAAAGTCTACTCGCATTTATGTTATTGCTATCCACCAGTATCAGTAAATATGCACAATCTCTGCAGAGGTAAAAGTCATCTAAATAATTCCACATTAAAGAAATCTGTAACTAATGAAGAGGTTGCTGCTAGCAAACAACGTTATATTTTATTGTTTCATCTACAAATAAAGTGCTTCTTGCCCATAAAGAATAAATTGCCCATGTTTCATTAAAAAATGATAAGCTAGTAATACTGCAGTAAGGAATGGATGGCCAACTGATAACAGGTTGATAGTTACTAGGTATCTCTGCCAAAGGAGGGCATTCTCAGAACTGCAGCATCCACCCCCTTTAAAGTACAACACACTAGAGTATCAGCAATTTAGCTACTTGCTGTGGAAGTAGAACCCACAACTTTTTGCATCAAATACTACCTGTTGTGCTACTAACAATGCAAACAGATTTCGCATAAGCAGCAGTAAACTACTCTTCCCCTGAAGCTCTCTCAGCTCCTTGTAAAATCCAATTGACACTCATCTCTCATCTCCTTGTAAAATCCACTTGACACTCATCTCTCTCAACTTTGCAACACAATAAATCTGGAAAAAGCCAAATTTTATTGGATGGGGGGACAAAGACCCGAAACCAGGGACACATTTTAAACATTTGAAATTCCAGTTTAAACATTGCTTGTATAATCTTAGAAAGTTGCTAGAAGAAAAAATTTTGTTACCATGCATTTCCTGAAAGATAAAGACTGAAACTTAAATGGCTATCATTATTTAGTGAATTCATTTCTCAGTGATTTGCCAGAAAACCACAATTTTTAAAAGGAACATGCCAAAAGAATGAGCTAAACATTCTGTGAAAATCTGGACAGTTGAGAGCTATGGACCCAACTCCTTGAATCATAAACAAGTGATGGTATGGGTAGAGAATTCAGTCTCTTGCTCGGGTTTGAGCCTGAGTAACACTAACCACCAGGTATACCTAACTGGGGCAGTTTACACACACAGACACACACACCCTAGCATCATAAACTACACACACACATGCACACACCCTTTGCATCATAAACTGCACTGCATTGAACACTCGTAAACTGAAGCAGTAAACAACTTCTGTGTATTAACCCCACACCAAAAAGCAGCAGTAGTAAACTAAATTGCCTTACTTGAAGAAGCAGCTAACATTAGTTGGTGAAGAATTTATCAGACAGGATGAAGCAATTTCAAATAGCACTGGTGGACAGGAAGAACAGGATGCCTGTGCATGCCCAACACAGGTGTGATGCTACAGGGCTGTGTTCTTAAAGAAAAATGTCCTTCAAAAATAGTACAGATTTTTAAGTAAATGCGACAGTCCCAAAGTGCCACATGGGGTGGACCCCCCCCTGGGCTATGCAACTGTGTTTCATGTCATTCAAACTGAAAACCATGGAGGTGAATGCTGGTAATAGTAATGCACATAAAGTACAGTTTAGTGGTTTATGCAGCTAATATGGAAATGTAAAAGAAAAGTAATGATAATTGGAGTGGGGGACTGAATATGCCAGTTTATCTTTGTACAGATGGTCTGACTGAAGTGTTTTTCTAGAAAGCATTCTCTGATTGTACAGGGCTACATTAGATAAAGACAGTCAACTTCTAGGTCTCCCTCACTATGTAATTGCTTTTTTCACTTTTGACATTTTCCTAACTGATCCAAGTTTTTAGGATTCTGTCCAAATCTCTGGTTTCTTCATCTAGATTAAGATTGAAAAGTTCTGAGATCATTGAAATCTAGTCTAATGTAGAACTGAGTAGATCATGTGGACCTGAGGACTTAAGCTTACACCTAAGCCTAACCGAGCTTAATGGTCATGAGTGAGAAATGTCTGATAGGTCTTCCTCATGCCCAGCTCTATGGTCTAGGCCCTCAACTTTATGGAGTACAAAGAGCTGCTGTTTAACTTGACCTTGTTTTAGTGGGAATGGAACTTCAGGGAGTGTGGGCTGATGCTAGTACCATGCTAGATCTGGACTACTCATTGCTGTAATACGAATCACAGGAGCATCACTTTGTGCAGGCCTTCTCTTGTCATGTGTGTGAACCTGCCTAATCCATAAATGAGACCCCCCCCCCCCCCCCCCCACACACGCACACACACACACACACACACTTCCTTGGAGGATTCAGAGGATGAAGATATATTAAGATATTGAAACTTTGCTTCAGGAAAAAAAAAACCTTGGGGCTCTTGAAATTTGGAATCAGATGCATAGTTGCCGTCATTCCTTTCCCCCAGAAATATCTGCATGAATAGTTGGGGGAAAAACAGATGGCACCTTGGAAAATCCTTTCATGTGGAGTCCATCAGTAAAGATATTATGTACGCAGATTGGAGGCACAAAGCTTTTGTTCCCATAGCTCTCAAAAAGGTGGAAGCCAAGTAGATATTCTCTGTTAAATGGAGTGAGGTCATCACCAGCCAATTTAGGTCAGACTCCTGCATGATGTCTTTAACCAAACATAAAATCTTGAGACCACAGCCCCTGTCTAAACTAGGGATAAGGATGATCAAGGTGTTCTCCTGTGCTATGCTGGACTACAGGCCGCTCAAATTTCCATCTCCTCTTTGAGTTTAAATACTTTTTGTTCGCTCAGACTGTGAAAAGCTTTCCACACTAGTTGAGTCTCTGGACTCAAGGAAGAATTGATTAATACTCTGCAACTTTAATGGTGGGCATAGCTTGATGATGCAGTGGCTAGAATTACAGGCTTGGCTGGAGCTCTGATGGTCTATTCTTGATAACCTCATTACACTGATGATGGACCAGTTTGGCCAGTACAGTCAGGATGTTGTTTATGATCTCCAGAAGAACAAAGTCCTTATTGCAGTGGGGGGACTTCACATCCCCCCTCGTGAGATTCCCTTCCTGTTTGTTACACCAGTGTATCACGTATGGAAAAGCTTCTTGGATTATCAGAGCTGGTCCTTGTGTCAAGCTGTCCTCCTCTTACACTGATAGCTTAATGGTTTTGGAAGATGACTCTGGCATCCTGGCAACCACAGCCCTGAGTTTCTTCTCTGGCTGGCAAAGGGAATTGGGTGTCTTCAATTTTCATTCTAGGAAGGTTACACTGGTCACATATGACATCTCTTAAGAGCTCTTAGGTCCTTATCCAGAAATAACTGCTGGCTCAGTACAAAGCTCTTGGATCAGGACCACACTCAACTCGGTTTTGCTAAAATGATGATCTCCTGTTAAAATATGTTCAGTGATGCTATTCCAGTCTCTCCTTTGTTTGAAAGGAGACAGGGACTTCAGTCTTTTTCTGGACCAAACTGATTTCAGTGAGCACATCTAGTAATTCAAGCTCCCACTGATGGCCCATCATGTTACCTGGTTAGTGTCCATAGACAATAATACATTGTGAGTGTCCACATATGATGACCTTTGGTGGCTTGCTTCTGGGGGCCTCATTATGCATATAAAATGTTGCTTTTTTTTTTTTTTTTCTCTGCACACAGTTTTTGCCAGCAGTCTTTGAAAGAAAAAGAGCTTAATATTTTCACCTACCCAGATGACTGGCTGGTGGTTGCTTTTTCAGTCGACTTACTTGTCATATTTCAAGGTATGAAGCTTTCATTGCTGAAGTATCACTTGGACACCATTAACTTGGAGAAGTCCATATCAGTCCCAGTTCAGAAGACTGTTTTCTTCAGAAGTAAGCTGGAAAGAGACGGACTCTTTGGCAGCATGGCTGTTTGTGGAGTAAGAAGTTGTAGTCATGATCTTCATAGTGCCTTTTCTTTAATGGAGCTTGAGGTTTTTTACACCAGTCTGTGGCTGTAAGTACAGGGTTTACACAAGCTGATTGTTCTTTTCATGTCAGACCAGTGCAGTGTGGTGCTGGAGTTGAACAGTCTCAACCCAGAATGTCAAGGTGTCCTTTTCTTAAAGCTGAATTGTTTGCAAGTCCTAAATACAGATACTTAAGCTGCATGACTTAGAACCTATCCAAGCTCCTCTTTAGTCCATTGGAAGTAATTCTCACATGGAGAGGGGCTCTTCCTCATTCATAGTAACTTTGTGGTCTTCAGACCATGACAGTGAAAGCTGCTTACAGGGTATTTACCTGTTTGGTCTAACTAGTGGTGTCTTTTAATACCTAATCAAATATGGTTTTGTATTATTGCGCCCCCTCAAAGTGTAAAATAAGATCTGGCATTGTGTCATAGACGGGAGGCATCACTGTATACGTAGCTCATTTTCCAGAAGTTAGTATATTAGCAGACAACCTAAAATGCTACTTAGGCTTATGGGCGTCTTGTTTTAATCATGTCATTCACAAGTGAAACTCTAGGAGCAACTTAGTTATACTTGAAAGAATGACACCGCCCTCGTTTTCTGCTGAAATGCAGCAAAATAAGAAGGAGATGGAAGCACGTGCTTTCTTTAAACCAGAGAATGGGAGATCTCTGCACCTTCTATTCTCCTCATTTCAGTGTTTCCTTGTAAATTCCGGGAAGAAAAACCAAGCTTTGTACTTTTTGCCCTTAATGGTTGAAAAGGGTGTGGTTTTAGACTCTCCCATCCCTTGCACTTCAGAAATTCTCCTTGGTTCACTACAAGCAGGTTGACTTTGACCAAGTTGGCAACCAGCTAAAACTCAAGGGCCTGAAGCTTGATTTAGATCGTGACATATTGACTTTGCTGGACCTCAGAGTTGAAATTTTAGAGATGACCAAAACTGTCAGAAGCTTCTTGCTTTCTAGGCATACTCTGCCAAGTGGAATAAGGTCTCCGCTTAATATTCTTCACTAGCATAACTGCACTTTCATTCAGACAGGAAGCATAATGTAAGATATATGTATGTCATTTTAAGGAAGGCATTAACCATTTTATAGATTATACTATTATTGTTGTTATTGTTACTGTTACTATTGTCATTGTCATCATCTTATACCATTAGATACCCCCAAATAAGCAAACAAATACTAAGTAAAAGGTCTCATTTAGTCTATATGGAGGCTTACAACTGAATGTTGGGTCATGTTTCTCAACAGTCATCTCTTCTAGGTTTATGGCCATGGTATTGAACTGTGCTGAAGCTTTAGGGTATTTTGCATGGGAACTGTGTACATCAGCATCTGTAAATAACAGCACTTCTGACTGAGGAAGAGGCATAGTAACAACAGGTGACACTGGTTATACATCATCTCTGGTCAGTCCAAAATTTCTTAGTTGATCAACATGGTAATGCCAAATTACTTCAGGGCCACCTCATCTTTGTCGGATACAAGTCTTGTCATCTTAGTACATCGGTTCCTGTAACAATCACTATCTCTCCATTATCCTGTCATTCCACAGTAAAACTGTATGTAGGTATTTTTTGTTGTCTGATTGTCTTGCTTGATTTGTCAGTCTGGCAGTCTAAATTTTCTGAATCAAGTCCACCCTTGACAAAGAGGACATCTTATGAACACCATGGTTGGACTGAATGTAAACAAAAAAAGTGGCCAGTTTTGACTTAAGGGGTAGCTTGACCTTTGCCACATTTAAAAGCATTCATTTAAGGATTTGCACAAACCTCTCAGTAAGTCTAACAGTTGGATGCCAGGAGGCTGATATAATATGCTGAATATCATTTTTACAAATTAATATCTTAGTCATCTGCTGTACTTCGAGACTTGTTTCATTTGCTGTTGCTCCTTCTGTCTGGTATTTAAAAAAATGCATCTAAGTACATTAGTGATATAACAAGAAAGAGTAAAGTTCAAGATGAAGACCCCTGTCCATTTTACAGCATGCGACATCTACTACCAAAAACACCTGTCACCATAAATTGTTTGGCAACATAAACATGAATCTGCTGCTGTAGTGATTTAGACCATTTACATGAGAAAAGAGGTGTGCATCCAGACTAATTCTGGACCATCTGGTAACCAGTACATTTTATCTCCTGATTAATCATTGGCCAACACACATCTTTTGTGTAGGGTCTTCACTTTCTCTGCTACAAGATGACTTTGATAAAGTTCTTCAAAGACCCTGGGCCATAATGGAGTCAGTATGGTGGCCGTTAACTCTGCACCACAACCAGTATTTAAGGTAAATTCATCCCACCTTTGATAATAGTTAGCTAGTAGGGCTTTCTATTTGTTTTTTTTTCAGCTATTTTCTATCAGATTTTGCACTTGATATGATTTTGGAATATTTAATTTCTGTTTTTGTCATCTTTGCTGTAACTGTCAAGCTTCCAGTTTGACTGAAGGAGAACATATCCACTGTTTCCTCCTCTTCATGTTTGTTACACACAAGTCTCCAATTATCAGAGATGGACCATTGTTAATTGCATGATATGCAGTATGTTTATTCTTTTTCATTGCAGAACAATGACCATCATTACATTCAGACAAAAACAAGAGACCAGTGACTGGTCCATCCCTGTTTTAGTTGCTCTCTTAGTATCAGGCCTTTGTTTGTGCATACATATATATATAGCTATCTATACAAATATAGATAGATCTATACACGTGCAAACACGTGCTTGACTCAAAAACTAAGTTTTACAAATACTTTACTGAAGAATCTTGAACAAGAAAATACAAAAAAGTGCTCATTTTCTATGTTTAGAATTCACTACTACCAGGTTGTTGACATATTTAGAGAAATATGACTGACACTTCAAATAAATGGTGTATTAACATTTACAGTCCCTTTAGCTGACGTAGGCATTGGCCAAGAATCAGTGCAGTTATGTTACTCCTTATGCAAGCTTTAAAATGCAAGTTTCTAGTAGCTGATATGTTGCATGATTTTACTGCAGGTATTCACAGGCAGTTTTAGATGTTTAAGGTATCATTGGGATACTCTTGCCTGGAGGGCATCATAAGGGTTAAATTATATCCTTAATGTGTTTCAGAATACTAGTGTTTGTAAATATAAGAGCAGCATTTCTCACTGCTAGTAATAGTTTTTTTTTCTCAGTTTGCCATATAGGTGAATATGCTTGAGGGTGCACTGTTTTTCCATTCACGTCTCAGATCTTTTTTTTAATTTCTAGACTCATATTTCTTGACTACTCCTAATCCAACAAGGATGCACCACCATTTTGTATGAAGCTTAAGTTGACCATTATTGTACCTCCTATACTCAGCCAGCAGATATTGCCAACATACTGGCAGACAGATTCAGTGCCAACATTAACCCCCCCCCCCCAAAAGATCAATCACAATACTGGACAAATGCCAGGCACCCAGCATTACTGGAGCACAGATTAAAGCTGCATTGTCCAAGGCCAAGAATACAGCTTCCATGGGACCTGATAATATCCCTGGCTGTGTTCTACATAAACTATAAAGTGAACTGGTACCACATCTGTGTGCCCTGTTCAGTTACAGCCTCACCTCAGGCTTTGTCCCTACCAAATGGCGCACTGCTACAGTCATCCCTCTCCATAAAGGGGGAGTGACTACAGACCCTAGGAATTATCGCCCCATTAGCCTGATGAGTCTGATATGTAAAGCTATGGCGCACATCATCTTGGACCTGATTAACAAAGATATAAGAAATTTCCAAACTCTAGACCCCACACAGTTTGGCTTTGTGAAAAGGAGATCATGCTTGCTCAACCTGGTTGACTTCTTTGAGTCAGTCCCCAGGGCTGTGGATGAAGGTAAGGCAGTGCATACAGCCTTCTTCAATCTGGCCAAGGCCTTTGATACCATTTCTCACTCGGAAATTATTGATAAACTCACCAAACTAGACATCAACCCCTATATCACTAGGTGGGTTGCAAATTGGCTCTCAGATAGAACACACAGTGTGACCAGTCATGAGTGAAGTCCCACAGGGATCGGTCCTGGGTCCTCTCCTGTTCGGCATCTACTTCTCGGAAGTCCAGGCCAACACAAAGGGACTCAGGCTGACAAGGTTTGCAGATGACTTCAAGCTGTGAACCATTATTAACTCCCCAAGTGATGCAGACATCCTACAGGAAGGCCTCACTGAGACCATTGACTGGTGTCAAAACCATGGCCTTAAGCCTAACACCAAAAAATGCGTCTTTTTGGTAAAAACTCAGTTCCCACTAATTACCACATCAATGGGAGCCCACTAAACACTGAAGGCATAATAAGGGATCTGGGGACGCAGGTTGACAGCAACCTCTCCTTCGACCACCACATTGCCACTGTGGTCAGAAAGTCCTTCTATATGGCACATCTCATTACCAAGAGTTTTGCATCCAGGAAGAAAAAGGTCATAGTCTCTCTCTACTCTTCTATCATTAGACCAATTATCGAGAATAATGCCCCATTTGGCATGTACCTCACTAGACATCAGCAACAGCTGGTGAGGCCACAGAAGTATCTCATGAAGAGGATCATAGGCATTAAACACATGTCCTACACACACAGACTCAGAAGACTCCAGCTATTCTCTGTCTGATATCGCCTACTTAGAGGTGATTTCTGCTTGACTTACAAAGCCATGTCTGACGCAGCTCTATTAGAAATGCTACATGTAAAGAAATCCCAGTCCCTCCACACCACACACTCCAGAGACCTCAACCTCATTACCACAATCAGCAGAACATGTTGGAGGGACAGGTTGTTCTTCATGTTTCACTGTTGTAGTCATTACGTTTGGATTATCTGCTTGCAGGTAGCCCTCAGTCAGCGTGATTAGCAAAGTCTTGGGTCCTGCATCGGTTGCTGTCCCTTCTTCTTGTCAGGTCATCAGGGGTATAAAACATGCAGCCAATGCCATTACATCAGTCTTTCTTGCTGGGCAGTGCCCGAAGCAGAAGCAGTTTGCAAGTGCTGGTTGGCCGACTCCTGAAATTTTCATTTTCAAGTTTCAGAACCAAAGTCTTCGACTAAAGCTAAGTACCCCATTGGGGAAACTTTTTCTTGCTCCTTACCAATGTCAGTAAAAGTTAACAATTGCATTATTTGTGGAAAGCAAAAACCTCATAAGGATTTTCATTCGTACTGTATTCCTTGCCTAGGCCCTGACCACGAAGTACCTTGCTGTCGGTTTTGTGCTTTATTTAATCAGCGCACTGTCTGATAATCAGAAGAATCAGAATCCTGGTCAGAAGATTCATAAACAACTTCAGTCCTAGGCCTCTTAGAAAGGGGGGTTGGGTACCCCTGGTTAGAGTTAAGAAATCTTCAATCATTCTTATTTGTTTTTTAGGCATAGAGGCCTGAGCATGTGGTCTGTTTTTTTAGGCATGGTTCGAGATTTAGGCCTAAGTGAAGAAGGAGATGTCAGTTTAATATGGAAGGCCGTAGGCCTGAATACACCCTCAGAAGCCGGTGACTGCACAGCGGCTCTGGACCCATCCAAGGTAGAGACATCCGTGGGTTCCATAGTTGAAGCATCTCGCGGTATACCGGACTCCGAATGGGTCTCAGTAGGGGACTGTGAATCAGAAGTAGCAGGTATCAAGGGCTGCGAAAGCGCCTCACTGAGTACTGGCAAACTGGTGACTGGCTTAGAAGAAGCGTCGTCGGCAACTTTGGACCTTGACGGCCTGTCTCTGTCTTTATCTTTGCGTTGTTTTGGAATCCCGGTAGTCGGATGGCTAACCGACATTTCTGGATAATTAAACCGAGAACCGAAATATTTAGAGGCGAAAATATACTGACAACGGATAGTGCGCTGATTAAATAAAGCAGAAAACCGACAGCAAGGTACTTCTTGGTCAGGGCCGAGGCAAGGAATACAGTGCGAATGAAAATCCTTATGAGGTATTTGCTTTCCACAAGTAATGCAGTTATTAACTTTTACTGACATTGGTAAGGAGCAAGAAAAAGTTTCTCCAACAAGGTACTTAGCTTTAGTTGAAGACTTTGGTTCTGAAACTCGAAAATGAAAATTTCAGGAGTCAGCCAACCGGCACTTGCAAACTGCTTCTGCTTCGGGCACCGCACGGCAAGAAAGACTGATGTAATGGTATTGGCTGCATGTTTTATATCCCTGACGACCTGACGTCATGGAAGAAGGGACAGCAACTGATGCAGGACCCAAGACTTTGTTAATCAGGCTGACTGTGGGCTACCTGAAAGCAGATAACCCAAATGTAATGACTGCAACAGTGAATACACTTGAACATCTACATTTATGGTAAGTGTACACAACTGTACTTTCCTCACCCAGAGACTGCCCATGCTCTGGAATAGACTTCCCATACATGTCAAGCAGAGCACCTCACTGACCTCTTCAAGAGAAATCTTGATGAGTGGATGGGTATTAGAAAGTTCACCCTGGGGATCACTCCAGTGGCTCAACTTGATAGAGGCACTGGGAACTAACGTTGGGTGGCATGATGCTAGGGCACTTCCATGGGCTAGGCTTGTAAAGGCTTCAGGGCCATTAGCCTAGTACACACCTATGAACACCTGTGAACCTATGACTGTCGCAAGCAGAACTCCCAAAGGCTTAACGTAGTACTAGTGTATATATTCAGAAGATCTGAATGTATTCAGAAGATCTGAATAGTAGTTTGAATGAATGAATCATACACCTGTGATGGACTGAATGACTGTGGGGGTGGTGGGTGATGGTGGTGGGACAGCGACAAAAAAGGTGTATAAATGCAAGGAAACAAACCTAAAACTAGTTACCCATTGACAAAGTTTGTTAATATTAAAAATAATATATTTATTCAGAGACACCACCTACATATGCTATCACCATCAAGAAATAACTTAATACCAACACTCTAAATACAATTCAACATTTTACCTCATAATCCACAAAGGAGGGGTCACAACTGACCCTGGTAACTGTCGCCCCATAGGCCTGACTAGCCTGGTCTGCAAGGCTATGGAGCGCATCATCATGGAACCCATTAACATAGACATTGGGAACCACCAAACACTTGACCCGACACAGTTCAGCTTTGTTAAGTACAGATTATGCCTTCTAAACCTGGTTGACTTCTTCGAGACAGTCACCAAGGCCATAGACGAGGGAAAGGTGGTTCACACAACCTACCTTGATCTCGCCAAGGCGTTCGACACCATTCCTCTCGGGTATTATAGAAAAACTCACCAGCCTGAACATAAACCCCTACATCACAAGATGGGTTGCCAACTGGCTTACAGACAGAACTTACACAGTAAGAATAGCAGGCTCCAGGTCTGACTCTAAACCAGTCATAAGTGGTGTCACGCAAGGCTCGGTTCTGGGACCCCTACTGTTCGGCATATATTTCTCAGATGTACAGGCAAACACAGGGGGACTATGGCTAACCAAGTTCGCTGATGACTGCAAACTGGGAGCCATAATTGACTCTCCAGCTGACACAGACATCCTTCAAAAAGGCCTTACTGAGACAGACACCTGGTGTCAAAGTCATGGCCTCAAGCTAAATGCCAAAAAATGCATAGTCATCCCATTTGGGAAAAACAGAACACGCATGAATTACCACATAGGTGGCAGCCCCCTTAATACAGAAGAGGTAATAAGAGATCTGGGGACCCAGGTAGATAATAATCTCTCCTTTGACAATAATATTGCCAAAGTAGTTAGGAAATCCTTCTCTGTGGCCTATCTAATTACTAAGGGGTTCGCATCTAGAAATAAAGAGGTTATAGTTCCCCTCTACTCGTCACTCATCAGACCCATCATAGAGTACAATGCCCCATTTGTGATGTACCTCACAAGACACCTCCAACAGCTGGAAAGACCACAAAAGCACCTCACCAAGAGGATTACTGGCCTCAAACATATGTCCTATGCAGCCCGACTGAAAAAACTCCAGCTGTACTCTGGCATATCACTTACTCAGAGGTGATCTCTGCCTGACTTACAAAGCCAAGTCCAACTCAGAATTTATGGACATGCTCCACCTAAAGAAATCCAAGTCACTTCGAGCCACGCGCTCTAGTGAGCTAAACCTCGCCACAACAATAAATAGAACATGCTGGAGGGACAGATTCCTGTCACAGAGACTCCCCATGCTTTGGAACAAAATTCCTAACTACATTAGGCAGAGTCCCTCACTAACACTCTTCAAAAGAAGCCTTGACGAGTGGATGGGTAACAGAAAATACACCCCTGGGATCACTTCATTGGCTCTGCTTGACAGAGGCTCAGTTAATTAATCAATGGGGTGGCGAAAGCCGACACACTCTGGCTAGGCTTAAAACTGCCCTCGGGCAGATAGCCTAGTACCTACCTATGGACCTATAAATAAATACTTATGGCTTCCTCGGCGCAAAATAAACCCCAACTTTCTCTGTTATTTCTTTCTGACTCAGATTGTTCTACTTCTCTTCTCAGTTTTTCTTTTGTTTTCATTGTGTTTCTCTTCTCCTGGTGACTGAAAATAACTAGTACCATCAGGATTTTGCTCTAAGTAAATTTGCTGTCAGTGTTGTACTCCTTGTTTCAAATGTGTTATCATCCAGTCTGTATGCATGTTAACTTCAGTTGCTCCTCTAACAAGTGTATTCTCATATAATCATTGATTCATAATTTCCAGTGATCACTTGTTTGTATTTCCCATGGACTCCATCTGAAAAGGGCCTATGTTGATCAGCACTCTACTCTAGTTAAAAATGCTAAATGAAATCTAACAATTTAACATGTATTTGCTAGCTAAACAGTGAGGACTGGAAACCTCTCTCTCAAAACTTGCAACTAGCCAAACTAAGAAAGCTGTTGAAAAGTCAGAGGCAAAATGCCTGCAACTCACCCACAGCTGTAGACTGTCACACAACAAGGAAGTTAAATTGGATTTCTTGCAGAAGCTGAAAGGAAGATGCACACTGTTTTATGCTTGAACCACAGGTGCCAGTTAATTTATCAAAAAGCTGCCCAAAAAAAAAAAAAAAAAAACTCAACTCTAGTAAGCTGCTTGCCACTGTTAAATTGCACATGCATAGTTCTTCAGCACTTTAATCCTGATTGCAAATGCAGTGTTAGCATTCACTCTTGAATGCCCAAATTGCAAATGCAGTGTTAGCATTCACTCTTGAATGCCCGAATTGAAGTCCTGTGAAACTGGCACCTGCTATCATCTCCCATAACCCCTTGTTCTCGAACCAGCTGTCCCCTTCACCTCACCCTAGCTACACTGGAGAGCTTTGATGCGGTATACAATGTCTAATTCTAAGCTGCAGCCTCATTCTGTTCACTGAAATAGTGCACTCATACAGAAAGGTAGTAAAGTACATCAAGGTGCAGGTGGTGCTTTGTTTCCACATGAAACATTTTTTTTGCTGTGCAACTGTCTCTAGCTGCAGCTGATGTGTGTGGTCAGGCATTTTGCCCACAACCTTTTTGTCCTTGATCTTTCAGCAGAATTCTACCAAAACTGGGTACTGCCTTTTAAAGAAATACTTTGGCAGTTATATTGAAAGCCTGCATTCAGTACACTTCTGAGTGACTGGAAAACGGGATGATGAATGAAAATGAAGGTAAAATTGTGTTATAATGTAGGCACACAAGGTGCGCATTGCAAGCAGAGCATACTACTGTATCTCAGTAGGTACATATACTTGTGTTTATGTTGGGAGGAGGGTGCAGTTATTTAACCCCCTGACAAAGTTCTTTAAGAATAAAACTGAGTGGTTATTTTCACTGTTAATTTGATGCTTAATGATTGCACTTCTGAGCATTTGCTGCTCATGCATCAGACTATAATCATGGAACCTAAAGGACATGTTTTTTATCCTAAATGTTTTAGCATGAATCCTTTAGTACACAAAATATATATATCTATTTCTGTATAACATATGTATATATAAATAAATAAAGAGAGAGTGAGAGAGAGAAAGTTTGTTAAACTTTCAGAATAAGTATTGAATGCTTTTGTCTCGGCACAAGTTTGAATAGTCGGATGACCACAGTGTGCTGACATTACTTTATGCAAGACTGAGGTTGGGCAGGGACTGGGAATTTGCCCTTTTCCAACTGTTGACAATTTGAGTTGGTATGCATTACTCATAGTAGTGGAAGTGATGGGCGCACCTCCACCCTCCTTTGGGTGGGTAGGGGACCTGTCAACCTGTAAAAAATAGTTTTTATTATTTTATTTAGATCACTATTTTTACATTTGAAATTGAGTGTTCAACTATGTATATTCCAAACACGCATGTACGCATGCACACACACACAGCAAACCATTTAAGTGGCCATGATTTCACATTACAGCCATTTAAATGACTCAAACATTGCACTCATGCCCAGATGCCAAGTACCATTGAGTTATGGGGGATGGGCCAACACTCTTCTACAGTTCCAATCAAGATAGCAAAAACAGTGATGCATAAAGATTTAGCAACAGCAAAAAAAAAAAAAAAAAACCCTCCTGCACCATCATGTAGTTGGCTTGTACCCCATGCTTCATTTTTACTTAAGTATGCAAAGTCTTTGGTTTCACTGTTCTTAGGAAAGAGCAGTTGTGATAGAACCTGAAATATGTTCTTGTGCCCTGTCCGCCACATTCTTTTAATTCTCTTTCCTGAACAGGCACTAGCCTTCAGCATTGAACAGTACAATACACAAAATTAATCCCTCGTACGCAGCATACTTGACCCACAACTGCAGCATCAAAGACTCACTTCATTACAGTAAAACATATTATTGCAATATGCTATGTACTGTTAATGTATTCTTCCAATGGCTTCACTGACATAGGAAACAATATCCTGATGTGTGTGTGTTAATGTCTCTGTACGCATATTGTGTGGCTATGTAGACACACGTACACACAATTTCTTTTGTTTTACCAGATGCTTCCCTCTTCCAGTGAGCCAGCAACTGCTTTACAAGAAAGATGTGTGTGCGTCATTGTTCAAAAATATTGAGTGAAATGAAGACTGAGATTCATGTTTGCTGCAAAAGAGACAGTATAACAAGGTCTTCAGTAATAAAGCACCACACTGTCTGTATACTAAACTGAGTGAATTAATCTGGCCTGGAACTTGTGCTGTAAGGTCTTCAGTAATGTTACTGAGATAACAAAAAGCTGTGGAAAGGGTTACAATATTTAATGTAGTGTGACAGTAAACTTGCTCCCCTAGATTTTTACTACTGCAGCATGTTGGTGAATAAGCAGAATATTCATTTGCAGAAAAAATACATTATAAAACAGAGAACAAAGGAAGTGGATGGGTCAGCAGTCCCTAGGAAGGATGTGTGATGAGGGTCATAAATAATAACAGGAGAAATAAAGGAAAAAAAGTGTAGAAAGACACACACACCTCATTCACAAGGGGGTACTGTAATGCTAACATTATTCACAGCAAGGATTTAACTAGACAGGATGCTGTCACTGGCTAACTTGGAAAGTTAACATGAGCAGACATGTCTGTGTTAAGGTAGCTGAAGTAGCATGGAGGAACAAGGAAATGACCAGCTGAGTCAAACACAAGTACTTCTGGTATCGGACAGCAAATCAAGACTTCTTACATATGAACAGCGAGTATGAAGGAGGGGTGGTAGGGAAAGACTCCCATAAATCGGAGGGGTGTTAAAAATTTTGGTAAAGGACTGCAACATTTGATGCTATGTTCCGTACTACACTGTAAACTTGCATTCTTCATCAGTGTTAAATTTCTGCCAGAGGTCACGATGTGAGAAAAGGCCGAGCAGAAGTCTAGTCTGTAAGTAACTCTTATGAGTTACTGAAAGACAATGCTGAAGTCTAAAACAGAGCATATAACTACAGTGCATGTGTGTGGATAGACCTTTATATATATATATATATATATATATATATATATATATATATATATATTTTTTTGTAATATATACACATATATATGTGTGTGTGCGTGTATATATATATATATATATATATATATATATATATATACACACACACACACACACACACACACACACACACACACGTAGGAACCCAGACTGCAACAGTGAAGACACTTGAACATCTACATTTATGGTACGTGTACACAACTGTACTTTTCTCTCTCTCTCTCTCTATATATATATATATATATATATATATATATATATATATATATATATATACATACATATATGCCAAATTATTGACAGACCATAATATCAAATGACAGAGTATCTGTTCATAACTCAAATGGCAGAATATCGATGTTCACAACATTGAACCAGTTCAGCTATATGTTAACAAAACAAACAAAAAAAAAAATGAATTTTTTGTAAATGGGCAAGCCCCCCCCCCACATGGGGGCTGCTCCCCATACCCCCTGAATATTATGTATATACCAATTCTGAAACTGCTGCACATTGGAGAGAGGGCAAATCTCAAATACCTAGAAATACTGGCATTTAGCTGAAGAGCCACTTCAGTGTTTTGAGTATGGATGTTCTGATGTTCGATATTGTGTCTTGTCAAAAATTAAGCATAGACCCATTTGCACTTATTTTGGGTATTCTAGTTGCTGTATAGATCTACACCATAAGTAGACCAGTATTTTTATGTGCATATTTTATGCAATTATGATGTATATTTGTTATACTGTAGTACTGGAATCTGATGATGTATAATACAGGGTATGTCCTTATTTCATTAAATCTGGTGCTAAAGTCAATGTGACCTGTCTGGGTCTCTCTTCACATGAAATATCTGAGATATGTGATGATATGTTGCCCTTTCTTTTATTGTCAAAGCTGTTTTGATTATAAGTACCTTTTTACTTTTCATTTTTTCTTTGTAAATATTCTCTGATGTAAACCTCTTGTGTATATAATTAGAGTTATTTCTGCAGCTAATAGAGTGTGGGGTAATGGGTTGTACTGATTCTTATGTTACATTTCTACATATGCTGGTTTGTTTGCACCTGGCAACAAGAATCTTGTTGTAGCTCAGCAAACCATGATTGATAAAAATAGCATGTGATATCAGGAACACATGCTTTTTAAAGCAGTGTGAATATGCTGCATTAAAGAAATTCTGCCTTGGTTGCTTGGAAATCTGGTTATCTTGAAATTAAAACATAAGGAAAAATTTGAGTGATGGACTTGAGCTGATGTATTAACACTTATTACTGTATTCTTAAATGTAACAGTTATTTTCTGTAGGACTTCTGTGCAAATTAAGGTGTACTGAAGCTGGCATGTTTAATAGTTTTGTGTAGGTAGGTTTCCTAATGGATAACATCTCCCTGTAGCTTGGCTGCCTTACCACTTGGTGTGAATCGACTTATGACCTTGTCCGTCAGAGTACTGTTACTGTGTACTTGTTAAAAAATATATATATATATTTTTTTAGGGGGATTAGCAGTCATGTTACCATATGCAGATTTGCTACTTAGTGCTACATAAAATGACATTAAAGAGATGTACCCTCTGGCTTGAATTGTCCTACTTAATAATGTCATTGTATAATTACAAATAGGAAGCATATACTTAGAGGAGCTCCAGGCCTTGAACCTCTAATTGACTGCATCTGTGAAATAGTACTTATAAGTACATTTAGTTAAAGTTACTATATATTAAACTTTGCAAGAGAATTACCCAGATGCGGCTGGAACTGTAAAGGAACTGCAATTTATTTGCATATTACTCTGCTTTATGACTGAAATGTTGCAGTCTTAATGTTGAAAGAACCTTCAAGTACTGTATTATCTAAGTAGCCTATTCAGAACAAATAAATGAACATTTAAATGGGAAACATTTCTAGTATGCAGTGAAGTGTGATAGGATTGTCTCACTTTACATTAAATTGTTATATCCTTGATGTAATTTTGATATTCTGTAAGCATTTGAACTGCACATGAACTGTGGATTGGATTGTAGATGAAGACAGGTTACCACTCATTGTTACATAATACTTCTACGCAGTTTTTTCAGCCTCCTTAACTTCTTACTGTCATATGACTTTTGTTATACTAATGTGCTGTATGAATGACTGTGAAGTTGCATATGGGACGTATTTTGTGGGGCCATTTTTCCCCTGTGTTAAAATATAAAAGTGTCTTTTAGATATTAGGAATGACCTACATGAAATATGATGAATTAAATATTGTGAGTTAGAAGTGCTGTGACACATTTCACCAGGAGTGCAGGTATTTATAATTATTTAGAACCTGGAGTTAAACAGTGCAGTTTCTGTCGAGTACTCTTAATGTAATGGTATCTAGTAAGAGATTAACATACCTTTGTATTGTCTCATTAAAATTCTCATTTTGACTAACATTCATACTTTATCTCTGCTACTGGTTAATAACAATTTCTTTGCTTACCTGGGGAACATATCTTCCTACATTCACATTTCTTAATGTCTCCCTGTCTCTCAAATTATGTTGTAATTTTAATAGAATATTGAGTAAAATTTCAGTTATGTCTGCCAAATTTAGAGTTCAAGTTTCTGCATTTCTGTTCCATTTAAATATTCTCTCATTTCTTGAAAATATCTTCCATTACACTGATACTTTTGCATTCATTTCAATGTTATACTTAATTTGTGATAATTTGTTTGGTTGATATTCAATGTGGCTGTGTTGATACATTGATGTCATTATTATAATAGTGATATAATATCATATGTATTTTAAATAAAGTCCCAACCCTGTTTCTAAAGTAGTAGCGCATCTTGCAAAGAGTTCTGTCTTGTAAGGTTCTGTGTAACTAAACTTAGTCAGGAGGCAGTCATATGAAAATATCTCATATTCACTTCTCGACCCTAATTTCTGAACTTGCCTTGTGAGGTAAATTTAAATCAGCCATCATAATGAAATAATCCCTCTATGAGAGATTAATTTTCTATCTTTATGCAATATAGTCATTATTGCACTTGGACTAAATAACTCCTAAGTACAGTATTCTTGGAGGGGTTCAGGCGCCTAGGCAGCGAGACATTTCCCTGTGGTACATTTGACTGGTGACACGTGGCTGAAGTGATATTCAGCTGCAGAGAAGTATGGCTGTTTGCAAATTCCCTGTGGGCAAAGAGAAGCATACACTGCCATGCCCACAGCTTTAATAACCAAATACACAGGCGGAAAACAATGTTCATGGTCCCCAAGGGAACATGAAACAGCAGACAATATGGCAGGCATCAGCAGCAGGCTGGCCAGAGGGCATGTCAGTGGCAGTAAAAATGCAGTGCACAATGGGCAGTGCCTTTATAATTGGAGTGTGTGGACCACTTCCCCCTTCACAGTGTCTAGGGAACATTACCTAAAACGCATACTGGAGCATAAATGTGACTACAGTAGCCTTCAGGATTTCCTCTATGCTGTACCACACTTCTACATGTTGTAGTTATATAAGTATACAAGTTGTAGTTATATAAGTATGTACTCTACAATGAGCACAACACTCATTACGTCTTCTGCCACCATACCTTTGGCTATTAAAGCTGTGAACATGGTAGTGTGTGCTTCTCTTTGCCCACAGGGAATTTGCAAACAGCCATATTTCTCTGCAGCTGAATGTCACTTTAGCCATGTGTTGCCAGTTAAATGTACCACAGGGAAATGTCTTGCTGCCTAGGTGCCTGAACCCATTCTTGGAGTACTGCAGCATTAAAATCCTGCTTGCCTTCTCTTAAGTCCAGCACTACCATTTAAATTAACTCATGCTTTTAATCCAGCCTGACTTTTTAATTTGTAATCTGTTTTCAGCATAAAAAAATCCTACTTTCCTCTGTTTTTGCTGTTAGATTTGCAGCTATAGCCTTCTAATTCATTTTTTCTGCAAGATAAAATCACACTTCACTTTCTGTATGACTGTTACATTTGTTTATAATACTTGTATTCTTCCTTTATTGCCTACATCTTTATCATTAACTGTGTTTACTCCAAGGGAAAGAAAAGCTTTGTCTTGTAGGGGTGCACTTATGTTTTTATTATTGATGTAAAATGAGCACTGTTCATTAAATTTTTAAATATTTGATTTCAAAATAACCAAGAGTCAATAAATCAGTCTTTCATGTCCTTTTGATTTCACTTGCTGTAGGCTACAGGAACATCGTGCTCCAAAGAAGAAGGCAGGTATATAGCAGAACCACATTTGCCCTATCTATATTTAGAACTATACACTGCTTTTCCTCATGCCTTTGTAAATTAAATTTGTACATTTTAAATGCAACCATTATTGTGTGACACTCCTATAAAAATCAGATTGCATTAACCTCTCTTGATTGTATTACAGTGTTTAATAAAGTAGGAAATAGACCAAATATTGTATATAGAAGAGATGTATAATTTAAGGAATTATTTGAAAAATAAAAAGTATAAAACAGGAAAAAAGACCCATTGTAATGATAGTGTGGTAACTGCACTCAATGCCCATACATTTTGGTCACAAGCAATACTTTTGAAATCAATAGTAGAAAATTCAGTGTCAACGGCCAGTGTTCATGTGAATCTAAAGGGGTTGTCTATGCAGCTATTTCCTCCCTATGTAAAGCATTTTATATTGGTAAGACCTCCAGGAGGTTAAAGGACAGGATTAATGAACATTTATTAGACATAGGAAAGAAATCCACAAATGCTTTGTTTGGGCATTTAGCAGAAGTAGAAGATCACAAGTTTTTTTATAGTAGTTGAGCAGATAAAAACAAAATATACTAGAGGGTAAATTATGGAGGAACACCTTAGTGTACTTGAGTTGTGATGTCAGCTTTGTCTTAATGCAGATGTTTCCAGGGTTAAATGAAGCAGTTTCACTTAGTCCTGTTTTAAAGTTAAAATGATATGAAAGTTGAAAAGTGTGTTAAGTAGAAGTTCTTTTTCTATAAAAATGTGAACTTTTTTAACATTAGTTTATTTGATTAATGGCCTGTTTTAAGGTTAATTAATGTACATGAAATGGTATTCATTATGTGGTTTGTGTTAAGTATTTAAGGAAAGTTAGTGTTTGATGTAGTTGGTTCTGAAGAAGGTCCTAGAAAAGTTATGGAAAAAAAGCACTTAACTTTTTAAATGTATTTCAGTTTTCTTTTTAATACTGTAGAGGTGCATCTGTGAAGTCTCGTTTCATTTAGTATAGCACAGTGGAAGTTTTTTTTTTTTTTTTTTAAATCATTTGGAAGGACACTAATGGTTGAAAAGAAAATGTAAGAAGGAATTTTTCCAACCCTCATTCGTGGCTTATTGCTGTAGGTTTTGTTTTAAATGTATAGGACATGTGTGCAGCACCTGTCTTCTTCAGAACTATATTACCAGTAACAAAAAACATGGTTTAAGGTACATTTTCAGTGGCAGTACTACATAGTTTTACCACGGTATTGACATTTGCTCCCGGTTTCATTCCATTGAGTTATTTAGTAAGGAACATTACATATAATCCCTGAGAGGTTTATACTGTGAGCCCTTTCTTGTGTAGGCATGCTCCAGTGATTGTTGGAACACATACCTCTCAACCTTCTTGATTTTTGCAGAATGTCCATACTTTTCCTTCATATTTCTGGTCTGTTCCTTATAAAGTTAGTGGTTTTCTGGACAATTGTTGAAGCGTGAAGACATTAAACAATAGCATACATTTGAGTTTCATGCATCATATCCTTCAGAAATTGCATGCTAATGCCAAATCTGTTGTTCTAGCAACTTTCTAAGTTTATAAGATCATGTCTACTTATCCTACCACACTTTACTAATCTGGGCCTCCTGTTGCCTTGAATCTAACCACTGCTCTTCTGACCATTAATCCCCCTGTTTTTTACAGCATTATTTCTTTTCTTTTTTGATTGTTCCTTCATGCTCCCTTGATATGATACTGTGGCTGTGATGATGTATTAGAGTATAATAACACTAATGCTGCTTTACTGTATGTTTGGATAACTGAGTGGACCTTAGTTGCCCAATTGTTATTCATATCTAACCTAAGTAAAACTTAATAATATGAATTAGCATCTGTCTCCCCATCTTATCTATGGATTTGTAAACCTACTTGTATACTGTTATGCCTGTTGAGTTTTTTTTTTTCCTCTTCTGTCTCTTCATGTTCATGTATGTATTTTGTAAACCTACTTGTATATTGTAATGTCTGTGGAGCTTTTCTCCCCGGGCCAACGCTGAAAAAGGACATGTATCCAGTCGGACTATCCCGGTCAACAAATGTAAAATAAATAATAATAATAAATATGTCCCTATTTTTGGGCATTTGTCCCTTTATTAGTTTTGGCTTTGCCCAGATTTCTTGTGCTTAGAGGTTGAGATGCATGTCTGAGTGTTAATTGTTTTGTATTTGTAATATTCTGAGCACCAAGTAGGCTCACTTTTGTATAGGAGATAACCAAGTTCTTCCCAAGGGAATATTTAAATTCATGTTTTTGGAACTGCCTTAAATAGCTTGTAAGTGCAGCTTTCCACCCACAATATCAGCTGCCTGACCTCAGTTCAACTGATTTGGCATCGAACTGAATTTCATGTCCTCCGTGCCCACTCACTCTAACACCACTTACATGCATTCCTGCAGAGCATTACATCAGTGTTTCATCATTAGCTAATCAAACCCAGAAGGCCTAACATATAGAGAGACTGCATGGTGATACTGAAGTAATAAAGTTAGAGTTACCTTACAATGCTGCCGTTAACCTACTTCCTTTGTACAGCATATCAGTTTCAATTGCTGTTATGAATATTGACTTATTCCATTAGTGATGTGATTTTAACATTCTAATCATTCTACAGATATGTTTAAGTAGTGTAATCACTGCTATTTCCATCAGTATGATTCTACTTAGTACTTATTTTGCACTTGTATGATAAAGTTTGCCACATTTATTTTAAACACACAGGATGAAACCAGGGCAGCAGAGTTAATGCACCGTGCATCCTGTTTGTGGCAGTCACCGTATCACAATGGGTGTGTACGACTGCTGTGAAGCGTGCAGCAGTTTGCTTACAAACTGTCCTTCAGTCTAGTTGCTAAAGCACTTCTGTACAAATTGCATTTCATTATGATCTCAGCAAGACATAGTACTTGCTTGAAAGCGGTAAAAGGATTTTTAATTCATGTAAGAGACTCATGCCTTAGACCCTAATAATAATAATAGGAAGTGTGTGTGTGTGTTTGTGTTTGTGTAGATGGATCCTTATGGAAAGAATGAATTATCACATCATCAGACTTCAAAACAATGAGACTGGAATACTGAATGTTCAAACGCTGAACTGAGAAAACCAAAGGAACCAAGCCAAGAAACCACAAATTAAATTAGCGCTTTCATCCACTTTAATCTCATGAACTTCATCAGAAACTGAATGTTCAAAGTTACAAGGTCTAACATCAGCGAAAGTTAGAACACCGAACAGGCAAACATCAGGTTAACACTGCACTACACCAAAAACAGAAGCTTTTGCAGGATAGCAAGCCCGCCTGCACCCCACACCCCCTGCAATGTGTATATACCATCATCACCAAGATCGCACTGCAGCTGAGAATGGGCAAGACTCCAAACCCAGCTGTACCACAGTCTTGCACATGCTTCACCTGCCATGTTTGATTTTCTGACTTTTGCTGATGTCTGACTGATATGAGGCTTCATTTGTTTGAATGTTTGCCATTCCGGTCTCATTGTTTTGATGTTTGTGGTGATTTGTTCTTTTGATAGAGACCCATATATAAATAGTTGGCTGGACCAGTTGCTCATCTTTTCATATTGAAGTCATTTCACTCTTTTTACATCTGAAACTGATATAAATGCTAACAAGAATTCTGAAGTTTGTAGCTCAGCTGGTAAAAACACTGTAATTCAAAGTCCTTTGTATGCATCCTCCCTCTAGTCAAGTTGGATTAGCTAGGTGGACAGGTATCAAGGTTAGAATTTGGATGTACATTACAGCTGCAGGTTTGAATCTCATCTTTTCCAGTCTGTACTCAAAGATGTAAAAGCCCATGTGTAACATTACAACTTGTGTATTGTGATTATGTAATGTTATGCAGAAGTAAGTTTTCCACAGTGGTTGGTATAATGGTTAAGGTGTTTACCTTGCAGATGCAAGATACAGGATTTGGTTCTCAGCTTTGAAGGGAAAGTAACAGGACTTAAAATGGCCTGCAAGGGCAGCTAGCCTAGCACTTACCTATGTACCTAAATAAAAGGCAGCTGAATTCATAGTTGTAGCATTTTACATGTACGAGATGCAGGGAGGATGCAGTTTCAGATGTAATAGGATGAGGTGCATGATTCTTCAGCAGGGTCATGCCACTGCCAGAATCTGAATCATGCACTATGTTGTAAAATTTAAGGCATTCTGAGCACGCTGAGGCTTGGTATGCTTGACATTAATTTGGAAGGGGGGGGTTGGTACAATGGTGTTTACCTCACAAACACAAGCTACAGGGTTTGATTCTCACCTTTGAAAGGGAAATTGGCTAGGCTTAAAATGGCTCACAAGGGCAGCTAACCTAGTACTTGCCTATGAACTTCACTTGAATTGTCAAAAGGATACTCTCCAGAATTGTATATAATGTTTTAATTTGCTTTTTCTCATTGTTCTCTTTGTAAAATATTTTTAGTACATCTCTGTGCCTTACAATATCGTTGATTATTTTTGAAATGTATCATTTTCAGCTGTTTCTTATGTAATGTGTTTGAAATTTTTTTTTTAATTTTCTCTGTTAAGTGCTGCTTTTCTCCCTGGGCCTGTGCTGAAAATGGGCTCTTGTGACATGGTCAGACTTTCCTAGTAAACAAAAATGAATTGAAACTTAAATGATAATACATGCCAAGTCAGCAGTGATGATTAAACGTATGCAGGGAAATATGTTATTGATTCTCAGTATTGAGAGACCTCTCTGAAGTGCTCTGATTTCACCTAGCTCATTCACATCAGCCTGCGTGTTTAAGTAGTTGGCCAAGGATGGGTGTTGGAAACAGATTCTATGTCAATCATGCGAAGGAAAATGTGTTCACGTGGTCGAAGGGCAGGGATAGCAGCACTCACAAATAAGGACTCCACTGAACATAATACCAACAAGCAATGCACATTCGCTCTAACGGGAACTGCATTTGTGTGAAAATGTGCACTCATTTAGGTTTCTGCATAGCAGACATTGCATTGTACTTTCTACCAGTGGAAGAACTTCATACAAGAAAACCGAAAACAAAAAAAATATCATAATACTCATTGCACTGATGACTTTATTCTTATACACTTCTGTCCCCACCCCATGCCCATGGGTGCTGGTTATTTGGAAATGTGGACTAATGAATGGACCGGTACGGAATATGGATTTAAAGTGAATTCCTCATCTTTATGCAGGCAGAAGGTCTGCATACAGAAGATGTCTAGATATTAAATAGCCATTTAAATAAGGTGACATTTTTATTTGTTTATTGGTGTAGTGCACTGATCACCATGGAAAGATTTCTGGGACATCCCAGATGAATATGATCACAAAAACCTCACAGTATTAAGTAAAAGTTGATAATTTTGCATGCACTCAAAGGAGACAAGTATGGCAACACATAAATAACAGCTTTTACATAAAATACAAGTAAGGAAGTATGAAGACAAAGTGGACCTAACAAAAACATTAGGTTTGTACAACATAGACAAGGTAAAATATTATATAAAATGAGTAAGTCATACATTCAGTCTAAAGAAAAAGGGGATCAAGTTTATGTACATGGTATTTTCTAACAAGACTCCAGTCACTAAGTAGACATTCTTGACACGAGACAGGACCATGACTACATCCCATTTTACCTGCTCTTAGTCCATTTTTTATTACTTCTATTCATCTGCTGACATTATCATTGCCTCCAAAGAACCCACCCATTCCTGACTATGAGAACCTGACATATCCCTTGAAAAAGGGAGACCCTTCCTTTCAAAGAAAAGTGACTTGAGTCAACTGCTAATATGGTTGGTAACCCCCTCCCCAACAGACAAACTTTGCTACTGGTAAGTCAGAAGTCAGGCATCATATTTACAGCTTTAAGGCAAGGCTTTTAGATATGCCGATTCATCAGTAGGAAAGGTCTGTTTGCAATTCTAGCAAAGACTGGCTGTCCAGTACTGCTTAGCATTGTTAGAGCTTTTCATGAAGGCATGAAGGGGATCATCATGTATTATGGATCCACATCTGAACCTTTTGAGATTCTTAGTGGAGTAAAGTAGGGGTATGTACTGGCTCCAACATTGCTTGGTATCTTCTTTTCAGTTCTGTTGAAATTTGCTTTTGGAACTGCTACAGAGGGTATCTTTCTCTGAACCAGAATGGATGGCAACTTCTTCAAACTATTGAGAATTAGATCAAAGACCAGGGTGCTTAGGAGGTGTCTAAGGTAGTTCCTGTTTGTTGATGATGTAGCTATTCTGGTTCACACTCAGCAAGAACTTCAGTCACTCCTGACTCTCTCTGCAGATGCATGTATAGAATTTGGCCTCACAATCATTTCACAGACCCAGGTGATGGGCCAAAATGTGGGCAGTGAGTCATCAATCATGGTGAGTGACTATGAGCTGGAGGTTATCCATGAATTCATGTACCTAGGCTGTACAATCTCTGACAACTTGTCACTTGATAGATCAACAAGCACATTGGCAAAGCTTCCAAAATGTTTTCCAGGCTGACAGAGTGAGTATGGGCTTAATAATAAGCTCATTGTGGACACCAAGGTGCAGGTTTACACAGCTTGTGTTTTGAGTACATTACTGTATGCCATTGAAACATGGACTTTGTGCTCAGAACAGGAGCATGTGGCTCAATTTATTCCATATGCATTGGCTTAGGTGCATACTTTGTATCCCGTGGCAGGACAAGATCCCAGCTGTACAGTGCTTGAGAAGATGGACACCTTCTCCATGTTCACCCACCTGAAACAGAGATGTACGCATTGGTTGGGTCATTGTCTCATGCATGACAGATGGCAAATACCAAAAGATCTCCTTTTTGGAGAGCTGGAGTCTGGAAAGTGGCTGAAAGGGTGACCCAAATTGTGCAACAAAGACATATGCAAGCATGACCTTGCTGCTCTCTCCATCAGCCTGAACAGCTGGTATTCTCTTGCTTCACACGATTGCTTGGAAACAGGAAGTGAAGGAATGCTTACTGTGTGTGAAACCACCTTGGCAAGGAGAGCAGAGGATAAGAGAGCCCTCAGGAAAGATCCGTGCCCATAACAACAGGCCAGCATCTGCCTACTGCTGCCCAGTGTGTGGAAAAGATGGTCACTCCTGGATTAGATTGCACAACCACAGAAGACACTGCTTGAATCAGTCCAATAGAAGCACAAACCCAAGATCCTTTGGGACTGAAGGATGCCTGCTACTAGAGAAAAACATAACTGGGATTAAAGAATGCCTGCTACTAGAGGAAAAGAACTGGAAGGGAAAGCATGTGATTTCATGTACTCCTTGTGTACATTCACACATGCACCTGCACAAATGCACACACATACATTTGCATTGAAACTCCACTGACTATATCAAGTCCTCAGCAGACTTCTCATAACATGCGAGTACTTTTTTGTCTGCACTGGGAAACAGCTGGTTGTGAGCAGCAGCCTATAATCCTCCCTCTCTTCCAGGGTGAAAGAATGGATATACATTGCTTAAGACCCCCCCTCCCAAAGACTTACTTTTCTAGAACCCAAACTTCAAAGATATTAGAATTTTTTCTTGTTATTACCTTACAATTTCTTACAGTTTTTTACCCTCCTTGCAGAGAGGGTTCTGACAGATGGTAGTGGTGGTGATGTGGAGACCATTTGTATGCTTTACGTAAAGCAGTTTTCCTTTAGTATTGCAAGATGCAGTCCAGTAGACTTGTATATTTTACCTGATTGACATGTGTGGTTGAGGTGGGGGGAGAGAATACAAGTGTATCCATAAGTAAGAAAATAAAAATGTGTATCTTTTCCATTGATTAACATACAAATTTCATGCAAAATTGTTATTTTCTGTTAAATTAACAACTGTTAACCTACCTACTCGATCACAATTTATTAGCACCCTGTCAACATGGCTTTAGACCATTTCATAGCACCACCTCTGCTCTCTTATCCTTCACTAACCATATTAACAGTAATCGTAATATTGATACTCTATCCTCAGCTGTTTTTATTGACCTGTCCAAAGCATTTGACATGGTGAATCACCACCTTCTTATAGACACACTCAAAAACCTGTCATTGGACAACCATACTATACAGTGGTTCCAATCATACCTACATAACAGGCAACAGGCTGTACTATAGGAAAATACTTTATCTTCCCACGTCCCAGTCACTCTAGGGGTCCCGCAAGGATCTATATTAGGCCCATTACTCTTCTCCATCTTTACAAATGACCTTCATTCTGTAATTCCTCAAGCTGACTGTGTCCAGTACGCTGACGACTCCACACTCATATGCGCTGCTGCTTCTCAATCAGAACTTCAGTCACTAACCCAAATGACCTTTAGTACAGTTGAAAACTGGCTCCTACAAAGACGTCTTATCCTTAACCCCAAAAAAACAAAAATGCTACTATTTACCCCCACCCGCAGAACCTCCCTACTTAACTTTACTATTACTTCAAATAATGGAACTATAATATCTCCTGAACCAACCACCAAACTACTTGGGGTACTAATAGATAACAACTTGTCCTTTGAACCTCACATTAATAACACCATAAAAATAGTAAACAAGAAACTAGGTTCCCTCTGTAGAATAAAACCCTTTCTTACACCTCCAGCCAGGGTTACTATTGCTCATACCCACCTCATCTCTACCTTGCTCTATGCCCCCCCTATCTATACCAAAATATGTAGAAGTAATCTGAGTAAACTTACATCCTCCTACAACAATATTGCCAGATTTGCAGCTGGGTCCTCCTATAGAACTGATCACTGTATCAATCTGAATCAGTTAGGATGGTTAGAGCTGCCAAATTTAATACTTTTCAATCAATTAATAGTAGCCCATAAGATCCTGTATTTACCTCAAAATACACCCATACTTACATCCCTAGTCATCCCCTATAATAACCTCAAGACCTTACGCTCAGCTAATAACCGACTTGTACAAATATCAAAATCCAACAACTTAGCTGGTGACACCTTGTTCTCCAATACAGTAGGTAAAGCCTGGAACATACTCCCAAGCCAGCTAACCTCAATATCCTCTGTCAGCTTATTTAAAAGCAAGCTTAAACCCTACCTCAAATCACACTGGCTATGCCCCTGTGTTAACCCAGACTAAGTACCTAACTATTAACTAGACTCCCACAATTCCTAGCCTTCCATGATCATGATCTTGTGTTGTCTCACTAATTTTTAGTGAGCTTAACCTTCCTTAGGATTTTTTCTCATGTAAATAAGTATATACTGTGGAATGATCATACACCTTCATATAGTATCACAACCTGTGTGTTAAATAACACTAGAAATCCATCCTTGTTTGCTGTTCTTCTATACTCTATCTATTGATCTCTAGTGTTTTTCTTAGGTTTTTGTTGGACCTTAGTATCTCTTATAAATTACTAGGTGCATCTAATTTTGTGATATGTTATAAAGATTTGTACTACATTTCTAATACAAATGTATTAGTCTTATTCATCTATTCTTAGATAAATTTTTCCTTTTTCCTACTGAAATATAAAATATATAATCTTAGGCTTGTACTATAATTGTTAAAACTTCTTATGTACCAAATTATACTGTTATTGTCTTTGTCTTGACCTTTTATGTTGTTGTAATTTGTGGAGCTTTTCTCCCCGGGCCTCCACTGAAAATGGACATATATCCAGCTGAACTAGCCCGGTCAACAAATGTAAAATAAAAAAAATAAAAAATAAAATAAATATGCCAATTCTAGGGAGCATAGGGGTGAAACTTAAGCAGCAACACATAAGTTTTATGATTGATTACTGTTCAGTACTCTTGTGGAACCAGCTGTGGATGGTGGGGGTAAGTGGCTTTTAACTTGCCTAGCCTTCAGAGGAGGGTTTTCAGTGTGCTCTGCTGCAGAACTGCCTATTAGTGGTGCCTGGATTTGTAAAAAATAAAAAAAAAAAGTGAATGGCCTTGACCGAGCATGCATCAGCCTGCATGTGTGCTTGCTGCAGTGGGAGATAGGGGCATGTGGTGAATTGAGAATATATTGTATGTCCGGGAATGATTGCAGTTATGTTCATACTGGTTGATGGAGGAATAACGGGAATTTCAGCAAGTAGAAAACCATGCTGGCTGCTTAGATGACATTTCTCTTTTCTGAGACACCATGACAGCACATTGGGAAGGGGGGTCATCAATGGACGGCAAGCAGTGTACAGGAAAAAAAATAATAGTACAGATGATGATCGACAAAGACCTAGAAGAAAAAAAATTTCCACTTTTCAAAACAGTTTTTCTTTTTCTTAGTAATACATTCCTATGGTGTTTTACTTCTTAATAATATGAGAGCTGTAAGAGCTAAGGCTTTCTGCCAAATTGTTTCCCATTGTTGCTATCTTTGGGCCATTTTCCATGCACATGACCTGCAAGCGTATCTGGCCATGAGCTCTTCTTTTGGTGAAATCTGACCAGCATAAGATGAAGCCATCTACTTCCTGGGCTTGTGCCACTTCATCTTCCTGCTTGACTGTAGTGACTGGTTTATAAAACAAAGCTTTTTTTTTTTATTTATTTTATTCTCCACAACTTGTATGGTGACTGCTGAGGTTCACATCACTAACTAAGGGATGCAGCTCACCTAGAATTGTAGGGTACCTCTTCAAATGTAATTGATACTGATGCTGTCATGAATACCACAACTGATGACAAAAGTACAGTTGTGTACACTTAACATAAATGTAGGTGTTTGTGTGTATTCACTGTTGCAGTCATCACATTTGGGTTATCCTTGCCTGGGTAGCCCTCAGCCGGCCCGAATACCAGAGGCTTAGTATTTCTGATTCGGTTGCTGTCACGTCAGGACTGACGTCAGGTCACCAGTAGTATAAATTAAGGCAGCCGACGCCATTACATCAGTTTTTCTTGCCCTAACTGTCAAGAGCCCCCAAGTGGGAGCCAGGATATGGTGGATGAACCCCACCTGTAGAAAGTAAATATCAAAAAAGTTCCTTGTAAGGAGAGAGAGAGAGAGAGAGAGAGAAAGTGGGATGGAGGGAGGGAAACAAGGACTGCAACAGTGAATACACTTGGACATCTACATTTATGGTAAGTGTACACAACTGTACTATGTTCTTCATGTTTCACTGTTGCAGTCATCACATTTGGATTGATTCCCAAAGCTGAAGAAAAGGGTGGAGGCAGTCGAGATGACTGGGGGCTGGCTAGGGTGCTCAGCGAGACTGCAGTGGCAAAGCCTGCCCTCGATTTGGAGAAGACAAGGCAGGTGGTAATGCTTGTTGAAGGAATGAACAGATGCCCATGTTGCAGCCACCAGGATGTCCCTGGTGGTGACTCCTCTGGGAAAATCTGCAGAGGTGGAGGTTGCTCTGGTAGAGTGAGTCCAGACCACCTTAGGGAGAGGTTTCACATGTTGCTTGTAGCAGAAATGGATGCAATGTGTTATCCATTTGGAAATGGTTTGTTTGGGTACGGCTTTGCCCTCTGCTCCTGCAGCAAAGCTGACTAACAACTGATCAATCTTTCTGAATGATTTAGTCCTGTCTAGATAGAATCTGAGCTGTCTCTGCATGTCTAGAGAGTGCAGAATCCTTCCCCCCTTGTTTTGTGGGTTAGGCAAAAAAGTGTGCAAATGAATCAATTGGTTGAGAGCCACACTGGACACCACTTTTGGCATGGAGGGTGGGTTAGTCCTGAGGGAGACCTTGTCAGCATGGAAAATGATGAAGGGCTCTACAGCCATTAGTGCTTATAGCTCGGATACTCTTCTTACTGAAGTGATGGTCAGAAGCAAGGCTGTCTTCCATGAGAGAAACTTTAACTCTGATGAAGCTGCTGGTTCAAAGGGGGGCAGGCAGGGTGAGCGTTTCAACACAAAGTTTAGGTCCCAAGCTGGGGTAGGTGGCCTCAAGTTGCTAGCCCCTCATAGGAAGTGCTTGATGAGAGGGTGTGAGAAGAGGTTGCTCAGTGCTGAAATGAGCAGAGGCATGAATTTTAATAGAGGAAAAGGATAGACCACTGTGTAGTAGGTCAGCTAGATAATCCAGGATGAGAGATAGGAAGGGCTGTGCCGTATCGGCTCTATTAGCCTGGCTCCAGGTGCAGAACCTTTTCCATTTGTCAGCATAAGATTTCCTAGTGCTAGGGCATCTGGCCTCACGTATAACATCTAGAACCTGTTTACTGAGATTGGCAACTTGTACAGTGGTCAGGGAATAAGCCAGGCTGCCAAATCGAGGGTCTGCAATTGGGGATGCATTAATTCTCCTTCCCTCTGGGTCAGGAATGTTGGTATTGGAGGGAGATGCCATGGTGGCAGATGTGACAGCTGTGCAGCAGTGGTGCTGGTGTGGCCAGTTTGGGGCAATTAGGATAGTCCTCGGTTTTTCCTCCCTTATTTTGAGCAGTACCCTGGTAATGAGAGGTAGTGGGGGAAACACACAAACCGAGAGGTTGACCCACTGGAAGGATAGAGCATCCACTTTCCAGGCCGTGCAGTGAGGCTCCCTGGTGCAGAACTTGCTGAGCTAATGGTTGGAGTGGGAAGCAAAGAGGTTGACTTTTGGGGTGCCCCATTTCTGAGTTATAAGGGTGAAGGTTCTTTGGTCTAGCTGCCACTTGTGTGAGTCCAGAAGATTTCTGCTCAAGTTGTCTGCCAGAGAGTTTAGAGAGGCTGGCAGGAATGTGTAGTTGCATGGCTGAGGTTGTGTGCCAAAGGGTCATGGCGAGCCTGCATAGAGGGTAGGAGTGAGTCCCTCCCTGCTTGTTGATATACCACATCACAGTGGTGGTGTCTGTTTTCATCAGTAGAACCCCTGGGGGAGAGAAGGGGTCTGAAAGCTGTCAATGTGTGCTGGAGAGCTAACATCTCTTTTTGGTTGATGTGCAGATGTATTTGATGTGGGCTCCATTGGCCCTGTATACACCTGCCATCCAGGTGTGCACCCCAGGAATAGTCTGATGCATCTGTGGTAAGGGTCTGGGCAGCATAGGGTTGTGAGAAGGGTAGTCCCTTGTGGTAGCATGCTGCTGCCCACCAAAGAAAATCTTTCCTTAGACAAGGTATCACTGGTATAAGAGTTTCCAGGTCTTGAGAGTGTTGACAGTCGGGATGACCATTGAAGTTTCCTCATATGCAGTCTGGCATACAGAATGAATGGAATGTAAGAAGCCATGAACCCCAGAGCTTGCAAGATTTTCCATGCGGATAACTGGGGTCTGGTGGCTAGTTGAGAGAAACAGGCTGTCAGGTAAGTTTGCTTTTCTGGTGTAAAGAATGCCATCTGGGATGCTGTGTCCAGGCTTGCTCCCAGGAATATAATTTGTTTGGGTGGGCACTAGCTTGGATTTCTTTTCATTGATAGTGTATCCTTGGGAGGTCAGTAGGTCCTTTACAAAGGCCAGGTGCTTGAGCAGCTCTTCCTGACTGTCTGCCTGAATTAGGCAGCCATCTAAGTATGGGTAAGTTTGAATATTTCTTTGCCAGCAAAAGGCAATGGCGGGAGCCAGACATTTTGTGAAAACTCTGGGAGCAGTAGATAAGCCAAAGGGAAGCACAGAGAACTGAAAGTGCAGTGATCCTACCCTGAAACATAGATATTTTCTGCATGATTCTGTGATTGGGATGTATAGGTAGGCCTCTATTAGGTCTAGGGTGGCTAGCCAAGCATCCTTGGAGAGCATAGGTAGTCGTTACAGGAGGGTGAGCATTTTGAATTTTGGTATCACCAGGAAGGTGTTTAGAATGGATAGATCGAGGATGGGGCGCTAGGTGCCCTCTTTTCTGGGTACCAGGAAGAGCCTGGAGTATAAACCTTGGCCTATCTGTTCTGCAGGAACATGCTCTATTGTCCTCATAGAGAGCAGGGGAAAGGACTTGCTTTTTGGCCTCTGCCCACTGGTTTGGAGGAAGATCTGGGAACCCTTTTGGGGTTGGTAGTGTGTGGAAGGAAAATTTTATATCCCTGAAACACTATGTTGAGGACCCAGCAGTCATTAGTATTGGTGGCCCAGGTGCTTGCGTGGAAGGAGAGTTTTCCTCCCAGGGGCAAGTGCAGGTGGGTAGAAAGAGGGGGTGAAAGTGTAGAGTCATTGTGAGCTCTTACCATGAGGGGGGTGGCTTTGCACTCCCTGGTTTAGAAGCGGAGGTACTCCATTGCTTTGATCTCTGCATTCCCTATAGCTGTTGCGTTGGGGGGGGGGGTCTGCTTTCCTGGGGTCTGGGCTGAACTGACCTGGATGGGGCAGGAAAGGACCAGTGCCTTGGAGGAGCAATACCTACTGAACCTGGGTGGCTGGACCTGCAGGAAATCCTTAAATGTCTGCATAGATTTAGCTTTTTCTTCCATCTTTTTTAAGACCTCCTCTGCCTTGGTGCCAAATAAGTTGTCTTTGTGCAAGGGTGCATCCAATAGTTTAGATTTGACATACTTTGGCAAGGGCGGTTTCTTAAGCCAAGCATGTCTTCTAAGGACAGAACTGGTGACTGCTGCCCTGCAAGATGCTTCTAGGGCATCAAAACCACAGTGTAGGGTGTGCTTAGTTACTTGACAGAATGCATTAACTCTTGTAACTCTTTATTTTCTGCACAAGCAGGAAAAGATGATATTTTTTATTTGAGGAGTTCCATGGTATGCTGCTGAAATTTTAGCATATGGAATTGACAATTTAGTACTCTAATAGCAAGAGTAGTTGTATACTTTTTATCCCGTCTGTCTAATGCTCAGGAATCCCTATCTGAGGGGTTGGGGATACTTAGCATAATTTGCTTTAATTCCTTTAGGCCCTTGGGAGATAACCTCAGGGTCAGCAGTAGGATTTTTGAAAAGAAATTTGTGAGTCAGGGCCTCTGCAATACCTGTCAGGTTTCCTGGGAGCAGGAGGGAGGGTGTCAGGAGTCAAACTAGATTCCATGAAAACATCATCCACAGCATCCAAGACAGGAGGAATGGCCAAGGGTATTTGCTGTAGAAGATACAAGAATTCCCTGAGTCTCTTATTTAGACTGAGGGTAGTCCTGACATTCCCATTGAAAATGCTCCCTTAAAGTATGAAGGGTTTCCCCAAAGGAAAAATCCTCGGGTGGAGAGGCTGAAGGAATGGATTCCTCTGCATCAGAATTCTCATAAGCAGAGAGTGGTTGCATGTCTTCATATTCAGAGGCATCAGAGTCGTCGGACCCCTGATCAGATAAAACTACTGGGGATAAATCTCTTTATCTTTTGGAAGGGGTAGCTTGGCTTCCCCTGATCAGCATTATAAGGTCTTCTGCCATTTTAAGCATTTGAGACTGAGGCAAGGAAGCAGGTGCCTGAGATGGAGTCATTGGTTTCTTGGGTGTGGTTCATACCCTGGGCCGTAGAAACTCAGCAGTTTTCGAAAGAACAGTAGATGCATAAGAAGTCATCTGTTTGTGTCGAGAATCGGTAGTGCAAAGTACTTCCTCAGAAGCCGGTGCCTCCTCAGCAGCTCTGGACCCATCCAAGGTAGGGACAACTGCAGGATCCTTAATCGGTGAAGAGTTTTGCGGCATACCGGACTCCGAAGGGGTATCGGTAGTGGCCTGCAAATCCACAGAAGCGTGGGCAACAGGGGCTGCGAAAGCACCTCACTGAGGACTGGAGAACTGACAACTAGCCTAACGGAAGTGTCATCGGTAGGTTTAGACCTGTGCGGTCTGTCTCCGTCTTTATCCTTACCTTTTTTTGGATGATCTGATCTGCTGTCAGATGGCTTACCGAAGCCATATCGGAATACGAAAACTCAGGTAGCGGCCAACCGGCATTCATGCGAACTACTTCTGCTTCGGGCTCCTGTGCAAGAAAAACAAATGTAATGGCATTGCCTTACTTTATACTACTGATGACCAGACGTCAGTCCTGAAGCAACAGCAACCAACACAGAAATACTAAGCCTCTGGTATTCGGGCTGACTGAGGGCTACCCAGGCAGGGATAACTCAAATGTGATGACTGCAACAGTGAAACATGAAGAACATCCTGATTTACTCATTAAAAAAAGGTAGGTATAATGAATCAGGATTTCAATACTAGAACAAAGTGATTGCCCCTGGAGACCACTGAGGCAGGTTGTGTGTGCAGATAGCAATGTACTTTAATGCAGAAAGAAGTTAAATGAATTGAGTCAGTTAAG
This sequence comes from Protopterus annectens, assembly GCF_019279795.1. NCBI lineage: Eukaryota > Metazoa > Chordata > Ceratodontiformes > Protopteridae > Protopterus > Protopterus annectens. The sequence goes on along the minus strand of NC_056748.1, from coordinate 406,491,613 downwards.
GGGTAGAATATGATAGACCTAATGTTATGTACATTTCTGTACGAGCCTTGCAAAGGCTAAAGTACATATTTAAATCTTTTATTTTCTTATTTTGATAAGTTGTCATTACAGTCCCTGACAAGTAACAGTGTTCAAGGTCTGAAATTAAATCACTAAAATTGCAGTAAGATAAGAGAGACCCAGTAGTAGAAACCACATTTTCTGGATCAGCAATGTTGTGGTACACAGAGCAAAAAAGTGCTCTCTTTATGAATAACTATAACTTTTAAGTAACACCACCACACTTATAATTAAGAAACGTTTTACAGTTCATTTTCATATTATAAACATTTTATAACTTTAATTAAAAACAGTATAAAATACACAAAGCACATTGCACAGAAATAAATTGCACTTCCTTCATAGCACAGGATTATCTTTTCTTATATTTTTGTTGCTTCAGAAAAATATTTCACCTGTGTATATTTTATATATACAAGAATTTATAGCCCTCATAAGTACTTTTGCACAAATATATGTCCAGGACTCTTTCAAAAGCATACATTTGCAATGTAAGTTTAAAATATGTGGTTAGTTTGACAGCTGATGTTCTGTCCATACTTTAGAAAAGATTGGTACACTGCTATCAACACATACTGTGAAATAATCATGAACTTCATGGTAATTGTTTACAATAAGTAACTATGCAATGGTAGTTACTTTCAACTAAACATAAACAGGTTCAACATACAATATGAAATTATATTGCAGCATCTATCATGTGAGATGTTCATTAGAACCCTTGACATGTATGCTTCTGCTTTTCTGAGAGCTACTAAGATAAACGTACCTAATCTGCTAGACTGGCGCATTTCTTTATTTCAGAAAGCCTTTACATATCACTAGTAAAATATATTGACACATTCATAAAAATACTGCTTTGCCTATTAGGGAAAGAAACATGTTCTGTAAGAGACAAGCCAACCTTCATGTATTTGTGTTACAGGACAACAGACACAATCTAAATCTGCTGGTTTCTCCTATGACATACTAATTAATTACTTTCTATAAGGTGTATTTTCTTAAGCTTTCTTAATGATTTTATTGTTTAAAATGATTAAACTTTAATAACTATAGTTGTACATGTTCACTAAAATATACTAATTATTTCATTTGCTATTGTTTGTATTTCAAACTATCCCAACCTTTGGGCACAGAATGGTTAAAAGTGTCATCTAAGGTACCTTAGAACTCCATTGCTTGACCCTGTCAGTTTGCAGTGATTAAAAGCATACCCCCACTTTTTGTGGGCTGTGGCTGCTCGCCCTTTGAAAATGAGCAGTAAACATATTGTCAGTATGATGATGAAGCTGGCAGTAAATCAGAGGCTCCTTGCGTGATACTAATGGTTTATCACTTGCGTTTTCTCTTAAGCAGATGAAAGTCAATGATGTGTATGTAGTTATACCTTAGGAATTATGAAAGGTCTCTACTCATTTTGAAAAATTGTGCTTTGTCCAGAATTAATATGTGCTGAAAATAGCACTTCTCCTCTGTTCTCTTAAAAAAAATAAACAACCTTACAAACATAAGGCTTGCTCTCTGCATCTCTCTCTGCCTTTGACAAACAAAGGTTACAGAAAAATCAATCATTTCAGCATTGTGTAGAGAAACGACCCATGATTAAGAAAGAGAATTATATGGTTTGCTGAGCTCATAGAACTATTTGATTTTCATCTTTACCAATATAAATTCAAATGTTCATCTATATCCTCCTTTATGAACTGCAGACAGAAGAAGAGGTGTGATTTTTGTGTTCTTCTGCAGGTGTATTCTTAATACAAAAGGCTGATTTGGTATATGCATTGAAACATAAATACCATATCTTGCGCTCAAGGCATTGCAGCTATCAGTGAGGATCTCTGGCTTTGTTTAAGAGAACTTTCTGAATCCCTTGTTCTCATATGAGCAAACATTTACAGTAAGTTTGCATTTATTTAGGCTACAGAAACCAAAGTTTCCATCTTCCATGTTTTTTTGGGTTCAGTTTTGGATTTCTGCTTTGGGGTTGCAGAATAACTCTCCTGTGGATAAGGCAAAGGTAGAACCTGAGTTTCCTCTACTGGATGAAGCTTTTTAAGAACTGGTTGTAGTTTATCTTCTTGCTGTTTAAAGTCCAGCTCAACACTGTAAGAAAAACAATGCAGCAGTTATTTATGTTTATTAAGAGAAACTGGTAGTGCAGATGTGTTACGTTTGTTAAATAATTTTGTATTATACCATATGAAACAGTATAGTTCTTTTCATATTATTATTCTGAATGCAGCTGAAACTGAATAATCATGAAGAAACTTGAGAAGCACATAACCACTGGATGTATTGACAAGATATGATAATCACTAGCAAAGGTTTCTCTGTACAAAATGCATAAATATTCATAGCCTCTCATTTATCAGAGATATGCATTTACGAAAGAAGTAGGCTTAGGAGGTTTCACTTATTAGGCTTCAAGTTGTGTTCATTCTACATTTAAAGAGATTGCCCTTTGTTTTTATAAGAGAGTATCAGTGAGGCAGTAAGAAATATGATCAATTTTACATTGTACATTTGACTGTCTTTTGCATAAGAGGAGTCACGATGCAACAGAATAATCTGTAGTAAGTTATGTGCTGCAAAATGCAGTCTTAGTTTCTATAATTTTCTCATAAACTGAATAAATAAATGGTTCATTGTGGTTAGTATAGGTGGTCAGTATTAGTGTGCATCTGTTGCAGGATAGCATTGCTGGATTACATGCCATTCACCCTTTACATGTCACAAAATAAACTCAACCTTTTACAAAACAGAGAACAATAGCTTTGAAATAAATACTTTTCAAAATTCTGCCCAAAAGTGAATTAAAATCCCACTTAAATCTTATGTTTAAAGTGAGTCAGCAGTAAAGTGTTACAATAAAGAATTGCAATCCTTACACCAGAACTTCTCTGAAAATGGTGCAAGCTAAATAAATAAATATTTCTGTTGACTGGAGAGAATGGATGAACAGAATGCTGTAATTAAATCAAAAGGTGCTTCGACAAAGTATTAGTTTAAGGGTGTGCACACTTATGCAACTAGCTTATTGTACGTTTTTTTATTTTTTATATTCTTTCCCCAGATTTGTTTGATTTTCAATTGAATTGTACAGGTTATAGGTCACATTAAATGTGGGAAAAGTTTTGAAATGATTCATTGTGATCTTATTTTTTATATCACAAAAACCTGCCATTTTAACAGGGGTGTGTACACTTTATATCCACTGTGTGTGTGTGTATGTATGTGTATGTATATATATATATATATATATATATATATATATATATATATACACACACACGTATATAACATATATAGATATATATAAATATACATATGCACATTTAGCTAGAGAGAGGGAGAGAGCGCACGCATTGGTGTCTATGCATATGTTATATACATATACAGTCAGTAGAGCATTCATATCTACATATATCAGTTTGTGTAGTATGTGTGTGAATGTACTTTGTGTCTGGGACAATTCTGGGCAAAGTAACAGTCAAGGAACTGTTCTTTATCACAAAAGTATGACGAATGCCATGCTAGAAGTAACGGCTTGCAGTTGGGGTAGGTTTTATTGAAGAATGATAATCACTCAGAAGCATTCTGACTCCTGGTGCCACAGATGGAGAGCTTCATTGCCTTTGTGTACTTTATTTTGCTTTAATACCTTACCTGGAGATTATTATGCTTAGGCAATTATCTAAAACCTTAGATTTCAGGGGGAAGTTTTGTAATATATATTTAATTTTATCTTTATTTGATGAAAGATAGCTCCTGTCCTTGAATTTGCAGTGCTCTCTCAGTAAAGGATACAAGGCAAAAGTTGTGTTAGTTGATGTCCTCACTCCATACTAGCTGTTTATTGAATTTTGTTTTATCTTCTTGAGAAATGCACATTAATGCCAGGGCTTGCTGCAGTACCTCTATACCAGTTCCTGTAATCTTAAATCATTTTGCTGTGGACTAAGCACCGAGGGAGATAGAAAAATAGTATAAGGTGTACACAAAAGTGAGTTGAGTGCATGATTTGCCCCAAATTACTTGCATATCCAAAAAAGATATAAAACAAAAATTGTTCTTGCAGCACTAGGTGATATTTCCCTGCAGCCACCGCAATGGTTAACTTACAAGTGTGACAACTAAGGAAGAATAGCATACATTCTAGTGAAAAAATGAAAGATTCTTTCAATAAGTAGTAGTGTGGTTGATTGCTGTGGAAATGATAATAAGGCATAATTTCTCATAGCTTTCAAGAGTTTAAAGATAGATGCTGCGTAGCAGCAGAAACACAATGAAATTGGAATGTTAGTCTTCCATTGCTCATCAGCATTTAATTTTCTCAACACTGGCATTTATCCAAAAAGAAAAAGATATTTTTTTCTCAATATTTTTTGTTGCCCTGTTGTAACAGAGCCTACCTCTGGAGATACTTCTGTACTGTTGTTTTGTTCTGATTTGCAGAGGTGGCATATTAGTGTGTAAAAAAAAAAAAAAAAGTTACAGTACTTTGATTAATAATTTTTCTCATGGGAAATAAATTTAGTCCTATAACTAGGTATGCTCTTGTTTTTCAGCAGGCTTCCCTTGTAAATGAATTCCCTGCTCTGTAACTGTTAGTGGCAAGTAGATTTTTAAAATGACGGTTTTCTAAGAAATCATTACATTTCTTTTGAAATACAGCATGGAAATGCAGCTGAGAACCTTATTTTCTTATCACTTCTCAAGGATAGCACCTCACACTTGCTCAAGGATAGCACCTCACACTTGCAGTACTTCACATCGTGCTACAGACTGAGGTGCCTTGTGTCTATATAGAGCCCATTTAAATTTTAGATCCTTTTTGATTTCGGAGGAAAGGCTGCAACATGCTGAGCTACCGCCAACTGAGGCAGATGAGGCTTCTCTATAACGCTTCATCTGAAGAAAGGCACACACAGGAGTACAGCCCGCCCCCCTAACTTATGCTGTACTGCAGAGTCAGTATTGGAAAATTAGTCCATTTACCTGGTGCGGGAATATAAACCATAGCCTTCCGAACCAGAGTCCAAGTAGTAATCGCATTTATAGGTGACTATAATATCATAAGACTCTATCAACATGAATTCAGTCACATGTCTGCCAGAAAGTCTGGGATTGCCAGGACTGGTAATGGACTCTTAAAAGGACACCCCCCCCCCCTCCAAGTACCTCAGAAAAGCATTTAACAGTGTTGATTATTCTGAAGAAGTCATAGTTAAAAACTGACGAAAGAACTCAAATAAAATTTTACTTTTTCCTGGTTGTCCAGTTCTCTTTGAATTTTCTCATTAACAGAATGTGTCTACTCAAAAACAGTACCTGCCATGTAGCCAACCTTTGTTAGAAACTGCCCTATGGTTCTTTTAAAACCTTGTTCCTATGCCATTTAAACACTATCCCTAAATGCTTTGATGCAGGATGATGCACCCGCATTTATTCACGTTATTCTCAATCTGTCAGCTACATCTAGTTGATGACTCGTTAGCTGCCATTGGAAGTATATAGGCATATGCCATCATGTGTGTATATATTGTAGAAAAATGCAATAGAAAACCACTTAACTTTTTCATGTTAATGTTTGTTTTCAGGTTTACTTCATACCAGCTGTGTATGTATTGCATGATAATTCTTCATTATTTCTGCTTATGGTTTTGGCCATGGCTGACTTGGACCATCTCACGCTATGCACTTAAGCAAGAAATACCAGTTTGTCTGAAAAGCACATGTTCTGACGTAAACGTTTTTGCTCATTGACAATACCTTCGTTTAAAGTTTAGGGGGTGGACAGTAAGTAGTCTCAGTGGTACAGTGCTTTATGAATAAAGAGTATGTTAAAAATAGGGACATTCTGACAGTATTGGCTGTAGATATTTTCCATAGTGTTTGTCATTTGAAAAGCATTACATGTGTAGTACCTTGCTAGGAGAGATTACATTATTTTAATTGTTTCTAAAACAGCAGTTCAAAATTAGAAATGTGCAGTTGTACTGAATAAGTGAGTATTATAGAGTGTATGGGATTCCTAGCATTCCATGGGTTGTTTACACTTCAGTCACAAGCACCTCTTATACGAATGATGTGCTACTGTTTAAGTGATTAGATCTTAGAATCTGTTTCAGATGCTGCTGCTAGCACCCCCCCCCCCCCAAATTGTTACACATTGTATTTTACAGTACAAATATTTGAGTAAATTTACAGTTTCTATAACTCTTTCCTGAGGGACCCTTAGCACTTTGCTTTTTATGTGCTTTTCTCTGATTTCATTTGCAGAGCTAATGTAGTTAAGTATGTGAGACAAACACACCAACAGTACTACTTTGTTTTTGCTGATGAGACGACTATATGTGTTGACAGAAACCGTATTTATAATCATATACACAACTTTGCTTCTGTGAGAGTCATTCATGCAAAACGTGTCTTTTGTAGAACAATGCACTGCTGTAGGTGCAATCTCTCTGTTACTGAATTTCCATTGCAAAAGGAGCACTAAGCAGACAGTTATTAAGAAATCAGTCACTTGATAGTACCTAGTAATTACATAGTAATGTAATTCCAACTCCAGTAAAACAAATGATTGCTTCAGCTATCTTTGATAGGGGAGAATACATTCTTTCAGTTAGGTTTCCTACATTAAACAATGTACTCTGAGACAAATGAAGCCGTTCTGTAATTAAGTAAAATACTTTACCTGGTTTGTATTTATCCTTATTTCAAACTGATGTTTCAGGTGTAATTGAGTGCAGAAGTATTTTTACTGTTCTTTAGTGTAGGGGTGAGGGAAGTTTTCTGTAACATCTTAGGTTCAAAGTATTTGAAATTTTATTAAAATTAAATGTTTGATTTAAGGTAAGATTTTTTTTTAGAAACAAAATTACATGGTTCAAAGAGAAAAAAGTGAAGAGGTAACTTGCCTTTATTAATATCATTCAGATCCTATGGAAACCATACTTGTTTGTTTAACAGGGTGCTGAAAGGTATTACTAATATTAGATTTCAAAATTTGTGTTAAGACAGAGCGAAGGTATTTCTCATAGCATGTTTTTTGTATTCTATTTTCTATCATGTTCCTGAGAATTATCAACAAAATTTGGTTAGTAGATGCATGCGCTTGTCAGACTGTTGTAGTACTTGCATCTCTGGCTTCATGGTTAATTGGCTGAATTGGGTGTTAGTATACATACATGCATGCATATATACTTTTTTTCTAATGTATGCAGTACTAATAAAGTAAGCAATTGCTCTTGAGTTGAAATGAACTCATTACAACACTCTGGGAAGACCCCAGAGAGTTTTTGTGGTATATTATAGAGGTAGATTGCCAGATAGTACTACTGCATAGATACTCCTGCTGCCCAATTGTTCCCTAGCCAGGGTTTGAACCCAGGTCAACTATTTGGTAATCCTGCACTTAACTTCTGTGCTATTAGACCAGGAGGCACTAATGAAGGGCATGTTGAAATGTCTTATGACCAGTCCTGGCTTACTTGCTTTACCCCCCCATGAATATATTACTATTCATTGCTGATGAAGTTATGTGAAACCCAAAATGTCATGCAGTTTCATCAGTGATAAATAAATCTAATCTTAATGATCATAAATGCAAAACAATGTACATTTGTGATCATCCCTGTAGTTACCCACAACATAATAGAAAACTAAACTAAATAGAAGTGCATAAAAAAATGGGCAGTACTGTACATGCATACCCCACCTTAATTCTGCCCACCACACAGCCACAAATTGACAGATTTTTTGCAGGGGAATGTGCCCCCCTGAAAATTAAATATACAACCAATATCACCAAAAACTGATCTAACATAATGGTCATAAATATAAACAGAGGAACATTTGCTATCTCCATACTCCATGCACTAAAAATAGATGGAAACTAAACTAAACAAAAATACAACTTTCAAAAAGCTAGTATGTGAGTGCTTTAGCCCCCCCCCCCCCCAAACCCCCAGGACTTGTATATACTAATTACGTGCTTGCAAATCTTCAAAAGAAAGAAAGAAAACAGGGAAATGTAATGACTACAATGTAATTTCACCAACTATACCAACATTTATTTCACTAAAATTAAATAATTATTCAACTATACATGCTGTAACCCCACAGTACGTATACTACCACTTTCTAAAATACCATGAATGCAATCTTTATGCCTTTAAATTATTTGCACTCTGTAAATGCTGCATATTCAGAGAAAGTAGAAGATGGGTGGCACCTGGTTATATCCACCCTGATTTGTTTGTTTTTGTGCTGAGCCACAAGGACATAGCGTCCGCTGTCTGAGCATGTAGGTATTAAGAGTATTACCACCTTCTGCACTTAAATGCACGTCCATTTTCCTTTACATACAGCCTACAGTGATGCATGGATTGCAGGTTGCTTAGTTCAGTTATAAGTTTTCTTCATCTGCAGAAGGTTGGAGTGTGATGAGAAAACATGCGATAGGAAAGTGTTGGTTTTACAGCAAGAACAATCATCTTCCCTATTCTTATTGTAAGCAAGTTTTGGACAAAGAATGGAAAATTTGTAGTCTGCCTTATTAAAATGTTTTCCATGGTAAACTTGAAAAATTGTAGTCTGCTTCCCTGCCTCAATTCAAATAGTTGAATTATGATAGCTTTTTGACTGATTTTTCACTGAAGAAAGCATATTCCAGACTTCAGTTGTTTAGATAACTTAAATGTAATTTCAAACAACATAGAATGTTTTGGGCACACATTGACCCCAATACATTCTAATTAAAATAGGTGCTCACCTAAAAGATGCCATTTATTTGTGTAGCAGGACAAATTTTGTTATTTCCACAAGGTATTTTTGGTGTCTGTACTTTCTAGCTTCATAACCATCAAGCTCTGGTTTCCTTTTCCATTTTCTTTCATCTCTTCTTTGGGTATCTGTTCAGAGCAGGTGTGGGCAAATGACAGCCAAAAATCATTGCTGTCATCTGCTAGGGATAGGGGATTTTTTGGCTCTCCTAACACCCTGACTCTGTTCTCTAGAAAATGTCTACTCCAAGGCAGGCGTGGGTGTATGATTTTGCACACATTATGCTCAGGTAGACTGCATGTAATTCATTGGCAGTCATGCATCCCTCTTTCTCATGGGCTTTCCCATAGTAGAACTTCTGAAGTAGGACTGTGTCATCACTGTCCTTTGCCCCAAGATGTGTGCTCCCGCACTGGGTACTAACACTAGTACCTCTCCAACCAAATATAGCACCCAGGCTGCTAGTCAGTTCTAGAACAGGGGTGGAGGATGTTCTGGCACCTGCAGAATAATACTAGGTTATGCACAACTCAAATGATCATTTTTCACATTTTAGCATACTAACCTTTAGGCTTGAGTTTTCTGTTAGACTGTCTTTGATGTACATGGAAACAGAAGGTCAAGTAATGGCCCCGACAAGAGATACTGCTTCATGCTTCCATAGTGAAGGATGCAGTTCCATATGTTACAAGCTTTGAATCTATTATACACACAGTCAGGACACTAACATCCAGTGAAAGTAACATAAATTTAATAGGAGGCCATATCTGTGAGCATAATATGCATTAATGATGACTGCATCCATCTTATATGTAACAAGCAGGTGTATATGTGTGACACTTCAAGAATAATATTGCATTGTAGTGTTGTGCTCCTTCAAGAATCCTTCCCTGGCTTAGTGAGAAACCAGTATTTGATGATGTATACTGACAGCTTAGAAGATGCCATCCATTTCATCAGTTTGGATAGAAATGTGAGGAAAGGAAATTGGACTGTATTTCTTTTCTTTTTTGTGGAGCTTTCAGTTCCTGTTCAATGACTGGCCAAGGATAAAGGGATATAGGATAAGTTAAATATCTACAATACAAATTGATACTCTGGCAGTCAGAGAAGCTAATATTTCAGAGAGTTTTTTTTTTTTTTTGTTTTTAAGTAGAATCCCATTCTGTCTCCTACAGTTACTGAGAGACATAAGTAATAATGTAGTAGATGTGATAGAGAGACAGTGAGATAAGAGTGCAAATTTATCCAGCCTTCTTGGGAATGTGGTAAGGCATGTATTTCTTGGGGAGAGTATTGTGATATGACTTGTATGATTTAACATCAGAATTGTGAAGTCATTCTCTTGCTTAGCTGATATTACATCATAATTAACATATAAAAACTTGTACTATTTAGAAGGGTTAGTACATTCCTTTTTCATTCTGTGTGAAGCGAGATACTTATTTTTTTGGTCTGGGACATTTCTTTCTCACTTGGGCAAGTACTGGTGATTTATGTTAAATATTTAGTCTGTGGGGCTTTATGACTGGACTGTCTCTGTTTGCTACGGACACCAATTTCGTGACGTGTATTTGGTTCAACTGGAAAAGTTTGGCGCTAATATATTTTTTTGGAATATGCTAGTTATTGTGGTGTTTTACACTACAAAAATATATGTTGGGTCCTTATTTTGTAAGCTGGCTTTTGAAAATGAACATAACTCTCATTACATTTAAATATTTTCACTATGCGGATGTGTGGTCTTTGTGAAAATACTTTCTGGGCATAACATTTGTGTCCATGATGATTGTTTGTTTGTGAAACGGGGGGGCTCCGTGAAAGTTTTTTCTTGTCAGCAAATTTTCTCCTTGTATAGGGGGAATGTTAATGTTAAACATTGGTTCATGCCATAACAAAGGTGCTTTTGGAGCATTTGTACCGTGAAATATAGTTTCGTTAAGACTGTTGGGCAAATTTAAGAAGGCCAGAACAGGTGAATACCGTTGGTTCTTTGGAAGTTGTGAACGAGTGAGGGTGGCCTAATGATTAAGGTGTTTGCCTTACAGACACAAGGTGCAGGGTTTGAGTCTCACAAGGGATAATTGGCTAGGCTTAAAATGGCTCACAAGGGCGGTTATCTTAGTACTAACCTGTGAAGTTAGTAAACCAATACATTAGGGTTGGGAGGTTGGCATAATGGTTAGGTGTTCACCTTGCAAACACAAGGTGCAGGGTTTGATTCTCACATGGGGTAATTGGCTAGGCTTAAAATGGCCCACAAGGGTAGTTAGCCTAGTACTAACCTAGGAACATTAGTAAAGAGGTGAATACCATCCTGTTAGCTTTAAGTAAAAGCTAAACGGACTTTTGAATATATAGACATGAACTTTAAATTTTTTCTTGAAAAAATTAATGTTTTTGAAAATTCAGGGAGCCTTGTGTTATACATATAATAATTTTATCAATAGCAGTTAGATATAAGATATGTTTATTACATATGAAAGTAAACGAAAGTTTAATATAAATGCTTTATCGTTTTAAAGCAGGGACTGCATTAATATTTGCCATTGGTTGGTAGGATTTATATGTGGGCATAACAGCATTTTTATGTATGCATAGTGAATTGTGAATGTTTGATTTAACTGGTGTATAGGTCAGTTTTTCAAGTATGGATTTAACAGCTATTCTAAAGGGGCTGTCAGTGGATAAGGAAGCCACTCTGGTTTGGGATGGGGAATACAAATGTGATGAATAGTCAAGACAGCCAATAATTCGGACCAGACTTGTATTTCTTTGTTTGACCAGCTTATTAAACACATGAAAAATATGAGATCTTTTGTGTGACATTTAAGACTCTTTAAGGCCTATTTAGACAAAGGGATCACTCCCATGGACCTAAGAGTCCGTATTAAACCTTTAGTTAGTCAAGCGGATGATATGTTATTGTCATCTTGGGCAGATATTCAGAAAAAATCTTCTTTACAATTTGTGGAAAAACCTTACATGATTTTTATGAACGAAAGATAGATTTTATATATCAGAAGTTGCTCTTTCTTGTGAAAAAGTTAAATCTTTTGAGGGCTCTGTTATTTATAAAGAATGTTTCAATAAGGTGAGAGAAGAATTACTTCTTTTTGAACAAAGTTTAAAAGAAAGAAAGATAGGCAAATTCAATACAGACTCAAGTAAGAATGTTAGATTTGCTCAGAAGGACTTTGTTTACTGGGCAGAAAAGAAAAATAAATAAGTCTATTTTGAAAAAAATCTATAAGTGATACTTCAGGAGAAGACTCATCATATACGGATACAAAGGTAGATAGACAGCAAACGCCACCGGCTACCAAAAAGTCATGTATGGGAATGCAGGACAATTTGTTTAATTCTGACATGGCCCCTTTACCTTTAAGAAAAGTCGAGGGGGGTAGGAAACATAAGTCCAAAAATAGGAATTGATGGATCTCTGGAAACCAGGCTGAACTTCCTGAAACCCAGATAGTGTCTTCCAATAATGTGACTGACATCTCTTCAGTGGTTTTGTCTGAATCTGAAAGTTTGTTGGGCCTCGGTTTTATTCCAGGGTTTTTTGTCCCTGAGGATGTCTTATATACTTTTTGCAGACTGCTTAATTTGAAACTATACTTTTAGAATGGTGAATTTGCTAGTAACAATAGTGGCTTTAAGTTCAATAAATCAAAATGTATTCCACCTATGAATAGGAATGTAGAAGTATTTCAGAAATGTGTACTTAAGGAGTTACATTTTGGGCTAAATAGTCAATATGTGTTTCTCCTTTTAATTTATGTAGTGAAGAAAGGAATGCTTTGACACAGCTGAAAAAATAACAAAAATAAAGTTATAGTTTGAGCTGATAAAGGTGGAGCAACTGTTATTATGGATAAATCTTTATATGTCACTGAAGCCAACAGTCAGCTGCAAGACAACAGATGCTATGCATGTATGCCTTATGGTACCACTTCTGATTTAAAAAAAATAAATTGACATGTTTCTAGAGTCTGCTGTTAGTGAGGGGATTATTGATAAACATACAATGTTCCATCTGAAAGTTAAAAATCCATCTTCTCAATATTTTTACCTTCTCCCTAAAATTCACAAGGACATGCAGCAGCCATCGGGTAGACCGATTGTATCCGGTAAAGGCTCCCTAACTGAACCTTTGTCTGCCTATTTGACTGTTTATTTAAAGCCATTGTTATCAGGCGTGAGAGCCAGGGTAAAAGACACTACTGAATTTTTGAATATTTTCAGATGCCAAATTAGAGTCTAACTGGTTACTATGTACTTTAGACGTTACGTCTTTATATACTAGTATTCCTCATTGGGCTGGTCTGTCTGCTTTAGAATATTGACTAAACAGAATGTCATTATATAGCCCGGGTTTCAATACATTTTTGTTATGCTTAACAAAGCATGTGTTATCTAAAAATGTTTTTTTCTTCAGTACCAAGTGTTTTTTGCAATTGGGTACAGTGATGGGTGCATCGTTTGCACCTGTCTATGCTGACCTCTTTATGGGGTATTTGGAACAGATAATGTATGATACACATCACAGCATTTTTCTTGGTGAGATTGATATCTGGCGTAGATTTTTGATGACTGTTGAATGGTGTGGAAGTCAGATGCTTTATATTTACAGGAATTCATTCAATATTTGAATGAAAACAAGTGGGGCATCAAGTTTACAGTAAATTATGATGCTACATCTATTTCTTTTTTAGATGTTAGTGTTTAAAGAATCTGATGGAATTTTGTCTAGTAAATTATATAGAAAAATCCACCATTCCAACACTTTACTCCACACATCCAGTTGTCATCCTAAGCACATTACAGCAAACATACCTAAATCACAGTTTATGAGACTACATAGAATATGTTTCAATACCAAAGAATGTATACATTTTGATAATGACCTTGTAGGTCATTTTGTTAAACAAGGCTATTCATTGGCACAGGTTAGGCAGACTAGTAGGGAAGTACAATCATATTTAAGAGGAGGGATTTTGAAATACAATGATTGTGGCCCTTGCTCTAGCAACAGAATTAGATTCACTACCTCCTATGTTAGGAACACTCATAGATTTTTTGATATGATAAAACAACATTGGGGGATTTTATTAACAGATGACAGGTTGTGTGAGTTGTTAGGTCAGAGATGCTCTTTTTCTTTTCGGAAAGGGAAAACTTTAAGTAGTTACTTTAGCCACTATAAACATTTTTTACCCTCTGTAAATTCTGTACAAACTACTATAGATGGTACACAAGTGGTGGGTTGTTACCCCTGTGGCCATTGCTCTTTTTGTAAATTCATTTGTTCAGCTAAGGAATTTTCAAGTAAGAACACATCTAGGGTTTTTTCTATCAGAATGTTTGGCAATTGTAATAGTGACTGGGTTATATATATGGCTATCTGCTCTTGCACAGCCTTTTATGTATGTAAAACTTCCAGACCATTAAAATTGCGAATTTCAGAAGATCTAAGTAGCATTAGAAATATGTATCTGGCTAATGCCTTGTATAAACATACTATTTATACACAAGACAGCAATGTTTAAATTCATTATTATTGCTGGGGTGTTAGGACATAGATCAATGAAAAGTGGTTGGCATAATGTTTTGAACAAGAAAGAAAAGTCTTGGATAGTAAAATTGGGGGGATTGTTTCCACCTGGTCTTAATGAACATTTGTAATTGTTTAATGGGATATAATTATTCTATTATGTTTTGAAATATAAGATGAGGAATGTACTGATGTGTTTTACATTGAAAAAGGCCTGTGGGCCGAAACCGGTCTGTTTTTTGTACATTAAAACTAGACAGTTGAGTGCTGGCTGTTTTATTTTTTGATATTGCCTTTTGAGACTGTACACTTGCCGTCCTTGCAGAGGTTTTGGTTTGGAGAATTAGCTGATATTACATCATAATTAACATGTAAAAACTTGTACTATTTAGAAGGGTTAGTACATTCCTTTCCCATTCTGTGTGAAGCATTATTTTTGCCTTTTACTGATCCAGTTATTAAGAAAAAGACAGTTATTTGTCTGTCCTGGTTTTGTTTATTGTATTCTAATTTTCCTTTTTATGTGAATGCGAAAATATATTTTTGGAGTTGAAGCTGTAACTTTCTTGTGGAAGTTTATTTATTTATTTGACATTTGACTACTAGGAAAGTCTGACTGGGTCCAGGGAACCCATTTTCAACAGAGACCTAGGGAGAAAAGCTCCAAAAAGTGAAAAAAACATGTTGTATGAGTAAATATAGTTGTTACAGTAAGTCAGAGACTAAAATGAACATGAGCAAGTATAAAATGAAATAATTTAAGTTACAGGTCTGAACTATTACTAAATATAATACATTATTTTAGAAACAAATGGATAGGGTTATAAGAATACATTTGTTTAGAAATATCAAAAGAGGATAGGTTGCAATTAAAGACGGTGTAGATCATAAGGAAGGGAGCTAGGGTGTGACAAATTAGTGAGGTAGGGAGAAAACAGAGGGGTATGGGTCTTTATAGACAGTAGAAAGAGAAATAAAAAGGTAGTAAGGGGAAGGAGACTCGGGTCTGTATGTAGTAAAAAGTGAAAGAGGTAGTATGAAAAGTATAAAGATAAACTTACTTATTTTAAGGCTAGGGAACAAGTGAAGTACGTTATGTGGTTTTCACATTGGACAACTGAATGACTTGATCTAATTGAGATCCTTATGTGTAACAAAGTAGTTTTCACCAAGTTGAGACATGCAGTTTTCATGTACTGTTATGTAACATTACTACAATCTGTGCAGTGTAACAGTTTGTAGAACAATGAATCCTTCTCTTTGTTCAAGACCCTAAGAGTGGTAAAATGAGAATAAAACCTCTCTGTAAATAGTCTTGTTAGAATGGGCACACTTGGATGCTATTTACCAAAAAGTTTGGTAGTAATATGAAACACAATAGCCAAAAATATTCTTGACCCTAGTAAAACGTATTTCATTCCTAGCTCATTTGTTATTTGAAGGTCAGTAATTCTAATGACCAGTGCAGTTTATTGCATGTAGGCTAGACCGTGTCTGTGGCTTGTTGACTTTGGAATGATGTCATACGTACTGTACCAGATGGCAAAATGCAAAGAATATTTATTACCCAGTACCCCATAAGATGCAATTCAAGAGTAAGAATCAGGGTAAGTCAAATATGTTTTTGTAGTTGGTGCATTACTTGCCACTTTTACATTTATTCTCACAACCCCAGTAATTAAAGCTTTACATATTTGGTACTTCAGGTCATGCAGCAATTTGAAGTGATAACCCCTTTTCAAAAGAGTTTGAATGATGCCATTTACACTTTAATTTTATTATTTTAATTGATGATTAATGTCCGACATTGTTTTGAATCAGGAGTAGTTGTATGTTGCACAAATATTCTTTGCATCATGTTCTTTATTTGTTCTTTTGTTATGCATGGATTTTAGATATGCACATCTTAATGCTTTTCAGCACCTTGACTGTCTTCCTGGGTCTTGAACAAAATAGTCCATTGAGTTGAGTTCCACCTACCTGATCAACAAAATGTAACTAAAAGTTATACATTGTACTGCTGTGAATTTAATTGCTAATTATTTTCTTTAAAGATTCAGGATTTAAAACAGATATATTTTTTAATTCTGTCTCATTTTTTTTTTCTAGTTAACAGCTAGTATAACAACAAAAATAGGCTATAATAATATAATTAACACTGAGAAGTTGAGGTCAAGTAGGTTCTTTGACAGAACAGTGATTGAAATGTATCTCAGTTTAATGTTATTGTTTTTCAGAGGTTAAGTAGCGCAATAAATTTACAAGGTAAAATTCTTCCTGCTAGTGGATTATGTATACTCAGCTCATGAATGAAGATAAATGATAGCTGCTGAAATGGTCATTGCAGTCTAGTACTAAGACACTTTTAAGTGTAAACATTTCAGACTTGACTCATGCTTAGCACTGCTATTAATATTTAAATTGAATTCCCATTACTGCAATGCCTTAAAGTTTTGTGTTATGATGCCTTTCTTAACCATAGCTGCTCTTTCATAATAAGCAGTGTAGTTTTTCTTCTGATGTAGAACTTGTATATTGTTAAATTTAATAAGGATCATGGAAATTTTTTTCTTTGTTGTTAAGAATGGAAATATAAAGATAGGAGTTAAAGGAGAGGTTCCCCCTCCCAGGGAAAAATAGCAGTAGCAAGATAAAAGTACATGTTTTGCCAGAACTGTAGCTGGCCTATTTGGTATCCAGTGCTACTCCCTGATTTGGTGCCCATCAATGAGGAGCAAAAAAAAAAAAAAAAATCTGATGTACCACTCTTCTCTCCTAAGGAGAAGGACCAGGTCCTGATGCCCTCACATTCTATGTCAGAACAAATTTAAATATCCGTTCTCTGTTCTGATACAAATTTGCTCTTGAGGAGCACCAGATCCTAAACCCTCAAACTCCATTTGGCCTTGCATTTATGTGGGTAGTAAAAAATGGCCATCCCTAACAGCTTGTATCTGGAGTGGCTGCCCCTTCTCCCCACCCTGTAGGTACACTTCTTTGTTTTGCAAAAGGGTGGACAGTTTCTGAAAGCACACACCCAAAACAGTTTGAAACATGGAAAAGTAAAGGAAAAATGAGAAGAGATAATCACTACATTAAGTACTGGCTTTAGATTGTATGTAAGGAGACAAAAATTATTCCTATGGCTTTCTTGTGTAGAATCTCCAGGTATTTAAATGTCAATCAGTCAATCAAGTAAATATTAATCCCTTAAATCAACTGTAGATACTTCCTCTCTAATGCAATCTTATAAGATTCTTAAGTGTTAAAAATGTGGTAGATTTTATTTCTGCTTCTGAATAATGACTTTTTTAGGGTTTCAAAAGCAGGTGTGATATCTGGTGGATCAGTAACCATCATACCTGTAAACTATCCAAACTTTCACAGAATGTCACAATGTTCTTCGTGTTTCACTGTTGCAGTCATCACACTTGAGTTATCTGCCTGCAGGTAGCCCTCAGTCAGCCCGAATACCAGTGTCTTCGGATTCCTGCGTCAGATGCTGTCACCTCTTCCATGACGTCAGGGGGTATAAAACATGCAGCCGATGCCATTACATCAGATTTTCTTGCCGTGCGGGAGCCCAAAGCAGAAGCAGTTCACAAGGGCCGGTCGACCGCTACCTGAAATGTTTGTTTTTCGAGTTTCAAACCTGAAGTCTTCTAAAGCTAAGTACCCCGTTGAGGATTCTTTTTTCTTGCTCTAACCAATGTCAGAAAAAGTTAACAATTGTCTTGCCTGTGGAAAGCAAATACCTTGCAGAGATTTTCATTCTTACTGCATCACCTGTTTAGGCCCAGACCACGTCGTTCCTCGCTGTCGGTTTTGTGCCTTGTTTAATGACCGAACTATTCTTCTTCAGGCTGTCTTTGTTGCTAAATTCTTTTGCTCTCATTCCCCGTATTCCGAAATGGCTTCAGTAAGCCATCCGACTACCAATCTGAAGAAATGCAAGGACAAAGACCGAGACAGACCACATAGGTCCAAAACTGCCAACGACACTTCCGTTAAGCTAGTCGTCAGTCCGCCGGTACTCAGTGAGGTGCCTTTGCAGCCTCTGATACCCGTTTCTACATATTCGCAGGCCTCTGCTGAGACCCATTCATAGTGCGGTATGCCACGAGATGCTGCTTCGATTATGGAACCTGCAGATGGCTCTACCTTGGATGGGTCCGGAGCTGCTGTACAGGCACCGGCTTCTGAGGGTGTATTCCAACCTTCTGATGTTCGTATAAAAAAGCGACTACTTCATTTCAGACTAAAATGACAGTGTTTCTCTGGCCCAGAGTTCGCACTAAGCCTAGAAAACTGATGACCAAAGCGCATACTCAAGCTCCCATGCCACAGAAACAAATGGTTAGAATGGCTTGAAGACCTTATAACTCTAATTAGGGGAAGTCAGCCTTCCCTCTCTAAAAGGCAAATAATTGATTTCCCTTCTGATTCAACAGACCATGAGTCTGATGACTCTGATCCCTCTGCTTACCAGGACATACCCTTATCTACCTATGAGGATCCAGATGCAGAGGATTCCATTCTGTCTGCGTCCCCTCCAGAGGACTTTTCTTTTGGTGAAACCTTGCACACCTTAAGAGAGCATTTGTGCTGGGAATGCCAGGACTACCCACAGTCAGTCCAAAAAGAGACTCGGAGAATTTTTAGACTTGCCTCAGCACAGGCCTCTAGCTATACCCCCCACCCCCATCCTAGATATTGTAGATGATGTTTTCATGGAATCTGGTCTTACTCCTGATACTTACCACTAGCTCCTAGAAAGCCTGACAGGTACTACAGGGTACCTGACTCTCTCAGATTTCTCTTTAAGAATCCCACTGCGGATCCAGAGACCATTTCCCAGGGACCTAAAGATATTAAGGCTACTACAGCCAAAAATCCTACCCCTTCGGACAGGAATTCGAGGGCTTTAGACAGATGGAGCATGAAGGTATATACCTTTGCAACTCTTGCCATCAGGGCTTTAAATTGCCAGTTTCACATGTTGAAGTACCAACAGCATATTATGGAACTAATTAAACAAAAAATGTTGTTGCTTCCAGATTTTGCAGAAAGTAAAGATTTACAAGAGTTAATATATTCTGCAAACCAAGTCAGTAAACAGTGTGGTTTTGATGCCTTAGAAGCATCTTGCAGGTCTGCTGTCACTGGGTCTGTACTAAGAAGGCATGCTTGGCTGAAGGAACAAATCTTGCCAGACCATGTCAAAGCAAAATTACTAGATGCTCCATTAAATCTGGAACATTTGTTTGACACAAAAGCAGAAGAGGTTCTTAAAAAGATGGAGGAAAAAGCTAAATCTATGCAAACTGTTAAAGATTTCTTAGAGGTACAGCCACCTAGATTCAGTAGGCATTGGCCTTCTAAAAACTGGTCCTTTCCAGTCCCTTCCAGGTCTTCTCAGCCCAAACCCAGGGGCAACAGACCACCAAGGCTACAGTCTCAGGGTACGCAGAGATCTAAACAATGGAGTGCTCCCCCCTCAAAAACAGGGAGTGGTAAGCCACTCCCTTATGGAAAAAATTCTCAATGACTTGTCTATCATCCTTCCCAGCCATGCCCAAGTACTTGCACCCAGAGGAGGAAAACTCACCCTGCATGCAAAAAACTGGATGTCCATTACCCAGGACCGATGGGTCCTAAACATTGTATCCCAAGGATACAGATCCTACTTCCACTTACTGCCAAACCCAAGTAGGTTGCCAGACCTTCCTCCAAACCAGTGGGCAGAGGCTCAAAAGCAAGTACTTTCTCTTCTCAGTATCAGGACTATTCAACCTGTTCCAATAGAGCAAAGAGGACAGGGTTTCTACTCCAGACTGTTCCTGGTGCCCAGAAAAGAGGGCTCTTAGCACCCTATCCTGTCCATTCTCATCACCTTCCTGGTTGTCCCAAAATTCAAAATGCTTACACTATAATAGCTGCTTCCTATGCTAGCCAAGGACTCCTGGCTAGTCACCCTAGACCTAAAAGAAGCTTATCTGCACATCCCCATAAGGGAATCTTGCAGGAAATATCTACATTTCAGGGCAGGCTCTATGCACCATCAGTTCTCTGCACCTCCCTTTGGCTTGTCTACTGCACCCAGGGTATTCACAAAGTGCCTGGCTCCAGCCATTGCAAACTGCAGACAGAGAAATATTCAAATGTATCCATACTTGGATGACTGCCTGATTCAGGCAGACAGTCAGGAATTGCTACTTCAGCACCTGGCATTTGTAAAGAGTCTTCTAACTTCTCTAGGGTACACCATCAATGAAAAGAAGTCACATCTGTTGCCCAGCCAAAAGATTGTATTCCTGGGAGCAAGCTTGAACACAACTTCCCAGATGGCATTCCTTACTTCAGAAAAGCAGGTTTATTTGACAAACTACTTCAAACTAATGGCCACCAGAACCCAGCTATCTGCAAGAAAAATACTGCAAGCCCTAGGGTTCATGGCCTCATGTATTCTACTAATTCCATATGCAAGACTGCATATGAGGAAACTTCAGTGGTACTTAAAAAGTTTCTGGTGCCAACATTCTCAGGACCTGGAAACAATTATTCCTATCATTCCTTATCTAAGGGCAGAGTTCCTTTGGTGGGCAGAGGCTTGCAACCACAACAAGGGACTCCCTTTCACTGAACCCCTCGCAGCCCAAACCCAGACAAAAGGCGCATCAGACTATGCATGGGGGGTTCACATGGCTTGGCAAATGCATTCAAGGCAAAAGGAGCCCAGGACAAATTCACCTACGTATCAATCAGAAAGAAATGTTAGCTGTACAGAATGCTGTGACAGCCTTCAAATACCTTATCCTTCCAGGACAACTCTTGATAAAGACAGACAACACCACAGTTATGTGGTACATAAACAAGCAGGGGAGAACTCATTCCTACCCACTCTGCAAGTTAGCCATGGCCCTGTGGAACGCAGCTTTGAGCAACCAAGTGCACATGCAATCTCAGTTCCTACCAGGCAAGCAAAATTCACTGGCAGACGACTTAAGCAGAAATCAACTCGACCCACATAAGTGGAAACTGGAACCCAACTCATTCAAACTTCTAACCTACATGTGGGGGACACCAGAGGTGGACCTCTTTGCCTCCCAACAGAACCATCAATTGAGCAAATGTTGCACCAGAAATCCCCACAGCCAATCATGGAAAGTGGATGCCCTATCCTTTTACGTGGGAAAACCTCTCAATTTATGCCTTTCCCCCCTGCCCCTCCTCTCAAAAGTACTACTCAAGATCAAACCGGACAAACCAAGGACAATCCTTATTGAACAGGACTGGCCCTGCCAGCACTGGTACCCACTCCTACGCAGCCTGGCATCAGTGCCACCCTGGCACCTACATCAGACCCCCTCCCTACTGTCCCAGCAGGAGGGACAGATTTTGCATCCTCATCACCAAATCCTAAACCTTGCAGCCTGGCTTAGTCCCTAAATACACCATCGGCAACCCTCAGAAAATAGGTGCTAGACGTCATCCTTGAGGCCAGAAGGCCTAGTACTAGGAAATCCTATTCAGAAAAATGGAAAAGATACTGTTCTTGGAGCCGGTCTCAAGGAAAGGACACAGCCGTGCCCGCCTTACCTCAAATCCTAGATTACCTAGCAGAGCTGCTCCACAAAGGCCTATCCTTCTCTTCTATTAATATTCACACCTCGGTTATCTCAGCTCATTATGATACTGAGCCCACCTCTCTTTTCTCACCCTCTGGTCAAACAAGACCCCCAAGGAGAGCTCCCACCCCTGCCTGGGACCTTAACTTTGTACCAGAGAAGCTCACGCCTTCCCCCTTTTGTGCCTGCTGCTACAGCACAGTTAAAATTCCTCTCTTGGAAAGCAGCCTTACTTCTAGCCATCACTTCAGCAAGAAGAGTGTCTGAGTTACAGGCACTAATGACTGTGGAACCCTTCATTCTTTTTCATGCTGACAGGGTTTCCCTCAGGACTAACCCATCCTTTATGCCCAAGGTGGTATCCAGTGTGGCTCTAAACCAATCCATCCATTTACCAACCTTTTTCCCTAATCCTCAGACAACTCAGGTACTACCTTGACAGGACTAAGCCTTTTCAGAAAATCTGACCAGCTGCTAGTTAGCTTTGCTACAGGGGCAGAGGGCAAGGCCACTTCAAAGCAAACCATTTCCAAATGGATAGCACACTGCATCTATTTCTGCTACAAATACCATGGAAAACCTAACCCACAGGGGATCAGAACTCATTCCACTAGGGCTACCTCATCCTCTGCAGCATTTCTCAGGGGAGTCCCTACCAGGGACATCCTGGAAGCTGCAACCTGGAGTTCTGTACACACCTTCACCAAGCATTACGACTTACCTGTCTTTTCTAAATCCAGATCTGGATTTGCCACAGCAGTCTTACAAGGCCTGCTAGCCAGCCCTACTATTACTTGACTGCCTCCACCCTTCCTCTGCTTTGGGAATCATCCCAAATGTGATGACTGCAACAGTAAAACATGAAGAACATAGTACAGTTGTGTACACTTACCATAAATGTATATGTTCGAGTGTATTCACTGTTGCAGTCCTGGTTACCCTCCCTCAAGCCCCCTGACTCTTCTATGCTTTCTACCTATCCTCTTTTTGGCCATATCTTGCGGCTGTGATAGTTACTTTTTACTGGAGGTGTTCCACACCATGTAATTGCTTCCTATTTTGGGGGCTCCTGACATCTGGGGTAAGAAAAACTGATGTAATGGCAACGGCTGCATGTTTTATACCCCTGACGACCTGACGTCATGGAAGAGGCGACAGCATGCAATGCAGAAATCCCAAGACTCTGGTATTTGGGCTGACTGAGGGCTACCTGCAGGCAGATAACCCAAGTGTGATGACTGCAACAGTGAAAACACACTAACATCTACATTTATAGTAAGTGTACATCTGCCCTGTTAAGGGCAGATCTTGCCTCTTGAACCTGGTCAATTTCTTTGAAACAGTCACCAAGGCCATAGATGAAGGGAAGGTAGTCCACACAGCCTACCTTGACCTTGCAAAAGCCTTCGACACAATACCCCACTCGGGCAACATAAATAAGCTCACCAGCTTAAATATCAACCCCTATGTCACAAGATGGGTTGCAAACTGGCTTAGGGATAAAACCCACATGGTCAGAATTGCAGGTGCCATGTCAGACTCTAAACCAGTTACAAGTGGCGTCCCACAAGGCTCAGTCCTGGGACCTCTCTTGTTCGGTATATATTTCTCTGAGGTACAGGCTAACACAGGAGGACTATGGCCGACAAAGTTTGCAGATGACTGCAAACTGGGGGCCATAATCGACTCGCCGGCTGACACAAGCATCCTCCAAAAAGTTCTCACAAAGATGGATAACTGGTGCCAGAGCCATGGCCTAAAGCTAAATGCAAAAAAGTGCATAGTCATCCCCTTTGGGAAAAACAAAGTGCCCACAAATTACCACATAGGTGGTAATCCATTAAGTACGGAAGAAGTAATTAGGGATTTGGGGACCCAAGTAGATTGCAATCTCTCCTTTGACAATCACATTGCCAAAGTGGTTAGAAAGACATTCTATATAGGCCACCTTATCACGAAGGGGATCTCATCTAGATCAAGAGAGGTCATTGTGCCCCTCTACTCATCACTCATCAGGCCCATAATTGAATACAATGCCCCATTTGGGATGTACCTTACCCGACACCTGCTACAACTAGAAAGACCCCAAAAGTACCTCACCAAGAGGATCAAGGGACTCAGATGCCCTACGCAGTTAGGCTAAAGAAACTCCAGCTCTACTCAGTTGCTTACCCCCTACTCAGAGGCGATCTGTGCCTGACATATAAAGCCATGTCCAACCCAGAATTAATGGACATGCTACACCTCAAAAAATCCAAATCCATGAGAACTACATGCTCCAGTGACTTAAACCTCAGCACGGAAATAAATAGAACATGCTGGAGGGACAGATTCATATCCCAGAGGCTCCCCTCACTCTGGAACAAAATCCCAATCCAAGTCAGACAGAGCCCCTCAATGACCCTCTTCAAGAAGAATCTTGACGTTTGGATGGGAGATCATAAATTTACCCCTGGGATCTCTTCTGTGTCACTGCTAAGACAGAGGCACTGTAAACTAACCTTAAATGGGCTATCTTCTGTGACCTAGTATACAGAGGCACAGTCAACTAATCTAAGAAGCCAAACACACTCTGGCTAGGCTTGTAAATGCCCTAGGGCAGATAGCCTTGTATCAACCTATGAGCTGAACTATTTTTGCCTGACATTTTTGGTCTATTCCTCATAAAATGTGGGGTTTTCTGACAATTCACTGGGATGATCAAAGGATTTAAGTCACTAAATAATGACATACATTTGAGTTTCAGACTTCATTTCCTTCAGAAAAATGTATGTCAAAACAAATCCTGTTACTCCAGCAACTTTCTAAGTTTATAAGAGCAATATTTAAAATTGGTCCCTATTTTTGGGCCTTTGTCCCTCCATTTTATCAGGCTTTGTCCAGATTTCTTGCACTAACAGGTTGAGAGGTGTGGTAACCATTCATTTATAGGACTTTACCTTTGGTGTAAGGATGCCGCGGTGGTGCAGTGGTAGCATTTGTGCCTCACAGCAAGAGGTTCTCCTGTTCGATTTTTGGCGCGAGTGCCTTCTGTGTGGAGTCTGTATGTCCTCCCTGCAGTTGAGTGGCGTTTGAAAGATGTGTAGAATGGGCATGCCTTTGTTGAAGGTTGGATGTCGAGCTGGCACCTCAGCACCCGTAAAAAATCTACTTCCAATCATTAGTGGACCGGAGTTCCGCTGTGGCGACCCCTAACCGGGAAAAGCCGAAAGAAGAAGAAAAACCACCACCTTTGGTGTAAGGATGAGGTTAGATTCTTGTATATGGTTCAGGCTTAATTCAACAACTTTCCAGTAGCAAGGATAAACTAGAATGATTATGTGCATCCTGGTACTACATTACAAGTCCAAGTATTTCAATCAGAATTAGTGTAGGACTGTATAACATGGAAGGTTCACAAGTGATGATATGACGTTTGTACTGAAGTTCCTTGAGGAAAAAAAGAACGTGCTTAAATGTCTGTCTTTATTTCAGACAAGGAGAGGTGGTGATATGTCCCCAGGCCTGGTGGACATTTTATTTGTTAAATACCTTGTTTTAATATAATTGAGGATGATTTATTCAGTACCTTTGTAGACTTTAGTAGTAATACAGAAAAGGTAGCCTTACAAAGAGGACAATGGGAAGCTAAATGTTAACTCCCCGTACTAAACCTGCCCACTCACTGGGTAAGTTTGATGTAAGGGGTGAAACTATTTCATCTATCAGAGGAGCAAGTATGGACTCTTTTGATTAATAGCGGTAAGTAGTCATGGGAAAAAAATGGTGAAGCAGTATTAAAATGAGCAGTTAGAACCTGAAATGGTTACTTGTAAATTTGCCTAGCAGCCACTATACAGAGAGATCATTATTTTCCTTTAAAGGGAAAACTCTCTGTCTCTCTTGATACCAGAAAAGAATGTAATATGATAATTGAAAATGCAGTTACAGTGCTGGGCTGGAAGGCCTCATTGATAATGTCCAAATCTTCACCAAGTCATTATGTTCAGAATTTTAAACCTTTAGATCAGAGAGCACAGCTTTAAATTTGTATTAGGAAATACAAATTACCATATCATGCTGTGTCAGTAGAACTATCAAACGTTTTGCAGGATTAGTTTATCAGTTAATAAATTTAAAGTGTGCAAGTGCAGGTGCAGATACAGAACATCAGAGGTCATCTGTAGCAAGTCTGGATGATTTGTGGACTCCAGTCAATGGCTGACATGTCCATGAAGCCACTAATTCAGAAAAAATGGGAGTAGTGCGTTCCTGTGCAGATCTATGACACCGATAAAAGCATACATTCACAAAGGCATTAGATAAAATACTTTTATTTATTTATTTGTTTGTTCCAGTTTGTTTACAGGAGAAAGTCTGACTGGACAAACAAGCCCCCCCCCCTTTTCAGTAGAGAAAAACTTTAGTGGAAAGACTCTGCAGATTCTTGCATTGCTAACTGTTTTTCCTGATGAAGAAAGTACAGTGATACAAGCCAGCAAAATTCAAACAAATACATGAATGCTAATGTACTGTATGAAATTTTTATGCTATACTTGGCAATATGCTATCTAAATAGACTTCATATTTTACTAGAGGAATTTCCCAACAATGCTGAGCAACATATAGTGCTACAAATGCTGAAAATTACTGTCTGTTGAGAAAAAAATAAATAATTGGACTTGCTGATGCTTTCCCATGACAAGATTCATTGCAAGGGCTATTCAAATCCAACAAATGGATTGTGCAAACCAACAAAGAAAAAAAAAAAAGCTTTAAAGAATCCATGATACAGAAAAGGCACATGATATAATGTTTTGGTGGTGCAGCGGTTAGCGTTGTCGCCTTACAGCAAGAGGTTCTGCGGTTCAATTCTCGGCTGGAGAGCCTTCTGTGTGGAGTCTGCATGTCCTCCCCACGGTCGAGTGATGTTTAAAGACATGCAAGTAGGTGCATGCATGAATGGCTGTGCCTTCTTTGAAGGTTGGGCATCGGGCTGGGACCCTCAGCACCATAAAAATCCACTGCCAATCATTAGCGGACCGGAGTTCCACTGTGTCGACCCTTAACTGGGAAAAGCCGAAAGACATTAGTTTTATTTCTAACCAGAAAAATGATATGGTTACAAACTATCAAATATGAGGTACATTTCATAAAAACAAAGCAACATTAAAGACATTGGTACATTAAGCAATAAGCTAGCTGATGACTCTTGGCCCCACGTTGCAGAACTTTCAGCAACAGTTATCTTTGTATTAGTTAGTATTCAGGGTATCTAGAATTCATCAGACTAGGATATAGTCTTCACTGTAAGTTAAGCTGATAAAAGCATTTTTTAATGTCGTGGTATCCCTGGCATATTCATCTGAATTACGGTCTGCAGTTTGTCATTATTTTTGTGCTTCTTCACAGGACTGGGCTTTTCAGCACATATAAAGTCTTTACCACTGTGCATGGAATTCAAAGGGCGTGTTGAAAGAATGATGCAAAGTGTATGAAATACCATGAGAAAGTGTATTGCCAGTGTAAGACAGGATTGTAGTCCAACTGTGCTAGAGTACTGAAATACTTCCAGGCAATCATTTAGGTTGTCTTTTGCTGATGTGTTTGTGGAAAGGATCTCATTTGTATTACTTCAAATAGGGAATAATGCCAAATCTGAAGGCAGCATAGCAGGGAGCTTAACAGAAGCAGAAAACTAATTATGACACAGCAGCTAAATATTGTCCTCTCTGAAGCATGATGGGATTGTCAGAATTCAGAAACCAGTCAACATGCATTTGAAGCAACAAGAAGCTGATGTAGGTGCTCAAGCTAATGTACCGAAGTCCCATATTGCTGAAATCAGAGGTGGCTCAGATGTAACTGTAGATATCGACACAGAACTGGACTGTTCTCAACTCAGAATACTGAAGTCACTGGAAGAATACCATTAAAGGACATTCTAACCATGAAGTGACTCAACTGCTAGAAAAAAGACATTTCCAGAGATGTATATTTTTCTAGACTGTGACATCGTATTTGTCAATATGCACCTGAACCAATGGATAAGACTGTAATACCTGGTCAGTATACTTTACATGACCTGACTTTTGTACCAAGTGTAACCTCATGTAACATGCACTACTGCCATAGAGTGACAAATCCTTTACTGTGGCTTAGCCAGCTTGGTTTGAAGATGCTTAGATGCTTGTGTTGGCCCAGACAGGAAGAATGGATGCAGCCATCTTCAAAAAAACATTCACAGTGCTGGTTTCCCTGATGGAAATTATGGAAACTCAAGAGTGTATGATTCCTTTGAGTTTGTAGGGTAGTCCTGCCAACAGAAGCACATTGCAGAAATGAGGAGGTGGAGTGGCACTCATTGCATAGCCCATCTACAGGGTGATACTAAGCAGACTGAGGACAGGAATGTAGGAGAAAACTCTCCTTAGAAGCAGTTTGGTGAATGCTCCACATGCCATGATCTTAACTGATCCAGTGCATGGATTGTGTTTAGTCGAGGGGAGGTTAAATCAGATTCAGTACCCCTAGTGGATGGGGAAACATCCTGGCAGTAGCTGTTGGCCAGTTGCAGGAAGGCAAAAATGTGCAAAATAAAAAGTATGACCTCTTCTAATGCCAGTGATTGTCAAGCACCAAGATTTGTAAGAGCAATCAAAAGCTAACCTTATGGACTAAAAAAATGTGGCAGAAAGGAATATTTATGATATATATATATATATATATATATATATATATATATATATATATATATATATATATATGAATAAACTTTGTATTTTGCATACAAATAATTGCATTATTTTAATTCTATATGCATATATAATTGATTGAATGGATATTGCAGAACATCCCAGAATATTAGAGTATTTGTTATTCTGTCTGTAATCCTTAATGCTTTAACGCTTAAAATCTGGGTTTAGCTGAACATGGACAGAAGTAATATGTAATGCAAAATGGCTGTAAGCAGTACCTATTAGAACAGTCTCTCTCTAGGGTGTCACATGGCTGTTGTCAATTTTCTTCTGCTGTCAAGTTATTATAGAATCTGGATAACTCCATCCCATCTCCCTGGAGTCCATAGCTTGTCATGCAGTGTAAAATGTTTTCTTAAAAAAAAGTCCAGCATTACTGCAGGTGCCTATTCTATCTGGTGCAGGTCTGAATAAAGAAGCCATTCAAAGAAATTAATAACAAATAATGTACGGTGAGGGTAATTTTATGGCAATGTAGGTTTTAACATTGGCATACTGGAGTATCTCTCACCCATTGCTTACATGTAACATGAAGTGAAGAGTTTGTCCTTTAAATATGTTCATCCCAAAAGTTCAGACTGTAGCCAAGAAAGAAAACAATACCCTGTTTCAAATTGTTTCAGGCGGAGGACCTATAGGCCAAAGATTATCAAGCTGTACTTCATAATGGCCTTGTAGTAGAAGATGAAAAGTTCAAAAAACAGGGTATGAGATTATCAGAGATCTTATTATTAGATGACCCATGAGCAGGCATCTGGATAGATGGATAACTGCAAATGTGAGTGGTTATTCTATTGGAAAATGAGTGAATGTGAAGGGATCAGACTGCAGCCAAGTGAAAACAAATGGTAGAATTTCAACCAATCAGATAGCTACAGTAGGCTTTACTGTGCATCTTGCTGGAGGGCACATTTCATACTTTGATTGTAGGCACTTCCTAGGCATGCTTTGCTAGAAGCCTGGAAGGTGAGCAAGCCCACTACTCTACTTTTAATTGGTTAGCCTCAGTCAATGTAGCACAGTCATTTGTTCATCAGTCAACTGGTCTTTGGACATTTGAGTGAAACCCATGAAAGCATAATTGAGTGATATGGGATGGTATTGGTTAAAAGTGGTTGTTGGTGCAAAATAAAACTAGTCTCTCTAACTGAAGAGGAGAGGACAGCTATAAGAGAAAGAGAGAGGACAGCTATAAGAGAAAGAGAGAGAGGATAAAGGGAGTGCGGAAGTATGTGAAACATAATTGACTAGCTTATGTTGAACCCAGAATTAGCACAGCAAATAACATGAGAAATGCCAAAGAAAAATGTAAAACTGTTCACATGAAAAGGTAAGATATGGAAGCATACCTTCTTTATATGCAAGAAAAAGGATTTCAAAAGACAAAGTAGAAGTTGGTAAATAAGGATAATTATTAAAGGCAAAAATTATTTTTTTTTCGCTTACAAGTTTTACATATGCAAGATGTATAATGTAGCAGTACATCTTCCCCTACCATGTCACCCTCTGCCCAGTCTGTGGAAATTGAGACCATGTAGTCATGATATTTTATACATTGCCACTCCATAGCTCTGGCCCACTCCTCTCACTTAGGGTCAGCATGACACACAGGAGTGAACTGGACCAAAGAGCCATCATTCGTACTTATGGCATATTTCATGTGATGATGATTCCAGCCCTAACCACTTCCCTTTATAGGTTCATGGTTGGTACTAGGCTATCGGCCCTAGGGCCTACATAAGCCTAGCCATAACAATTCCCTGCTATTTCTTCCCAGAATATTTACTTCCATGGTCCCCTGTCTAGCAGGGCGACTGACGTGATCCCAGGGTGAATTTCCCATCTCCCATCCAATCATCAAGGTTCCTTTTGAAGAGGGCCAAAGAGGCACTCAGCTTGACATGTATGGGCAGTCTAATCCAGAGTATGGGGAGTCTATGGGTCAGGAACCTATCCCTCCAGCATGTTTTGTTCATTGTGATGACCAGGTTTAGATCCCTGGAGCATGTAGCTCTGAGGGATTGGGATTTCTTTAAGTGTAGTATGTCCAGCAACACAGGGTTTGACATGGCCTTGTATGTTAAGCAGAGATCACCTCTGAGTAGGCGATATGCAAGATAGTATAGTTGGAGTTTTTTTAGACTGTCAGCATAGGGCATCTGCTTTAGGCCTGTGATTCTTTTAGTGAGGTATTTCTGTCGCCTTTTCAGTTGTTGCAGATGTCTTGTGAGGTACATACCAAACGGAGCGTTGTACTCTATAATGGGTCTAATGAGGGATGAGTACAGTGGGAGAATGACCTCCTTTTTTCTGGATGAAAAGCCCTTAGTGACGAGGTGTGCCACATAGAAGGATTTCCTGACTGTTGTGGCTATGTGGTTATAGAAAGTGTCCCTTATCACACTTTCGGTGTTTAGTGTACTGCCACTTATGTGGTAATTCATGGGTACATGTTTTTCCCAAAGGGGATAACTATACATTTCTTGGCATTGAGCTTGAGCCCATGGCTCTGGCACCAAGCATCTGTTTCTGTAAGGCCCTTTTGTAGAATATCCGCATAATTTGGAGATTCAATAATGGCTCCCAGTTTGTAGTCATCTGCGAACTTTGTTGGCTAAGAGTCCCTTAGTGCTGGCCTGCACTTCAGAGAAGTAGATGCCAAACAAGAGTGGTCCCAGGACAGAACCCTGATGTACTCTGCTTGTCACTTGTCTGGAGTTGGGATTTTGATTCGGCTACTTTTACAGTGTGGGTTCTGTCAGTAAGCCAGTTGGCAACCCATTGAGTGACGTAGGGATTAATGCCCACCTTAGTAAGTTTATCTATGATTCCAGAGTGGGGGATGTTGTCGAAGACTGTGTGGACCGCCTTACCCTTGTCCACGGCTCTGGAGACTGATCTGAAGAAGTCATTCAAGTTCAGGAGACATGAATCGGCCCTTTACGAAACCAAACTGGGTGGGGTTAAGTGTTTGAATGTTGCCAATGTCTTTGTTTATAAGTTCCATGATATTGCGTTCCATGCCTTTGCAGATCAGGCTCGTCAGACTGATAGGACGGTAGTTCCTGAGATCCAAGGTGGATCCCCCCTTGTGGTGTGGGATAACTGTAGCTGTGCTTCACTCATTGGGCATGAAGCCTGAGGTGAGGCTATGATTAAACATGACACTTAGGTGAGGTGCCAGTTCATTATGTAGTACACAGCTCGGGATGTTGTCTGGTCCCATGGATGCTGTATTCTTTGCTTTGGAGAGTGCATTTTTTTACCTGTGTGGCCGTGAGTACCGGAATTTGGCAATCTTGGTATTGAGATGGGCCATTTAGGGTGTGAGAGGGGGTTGAAGTTTGCACTGAATTGATCTGCCAGGATATTGGCAATATCGTTAGGATCAGTATATTTAATGACATTCTGTTGTAGCTCAGAGCAGATCTGAGCATTGTCATTTAGATTCTTGACATAACTGTAGAATGCCATGTGGTTGTCCTTGGAATCTTTGGCAATTTTCTTTTTGTAACTAGCTTTGGAGGATTTTATGAGGGATCTCAGCTTCTTACTGAGGCTGGTAAGGGAGTTTTTTGCATCCTGGGATTTTCCTCTTTTCTGCAACAGTTTCTTCCTTCTGTTGTATTATTTATTTTATTATTTTATTTTACATTTGTTTACCGGGCTAGTCCAACTGGATATATGTCCATTTTCAGTGGAGGCCCGGGGAGAAAAGCTCCACTACAAACTACTAAACAATGTCAAGATATACATAATCTACAAAAATACAGAGAAAAAACATATGTAATAACTTTTAAACACGTTGTATTAACTTTTGAGTAAAATCAAAAACCTTGGATGGAGAAGAGAAAGAAAGGATAAGAATATTAAATACTTCAAAAGAGTATGGAGAAGAGAAGAAAGAGAATGGGCGTTAAGGAGTTGGATAATGACTTAGTGATACTACTGTAATAGCAAGAGAAGAAAGAGGAAGATAGTAAGACAAAAATGTAGTATAATATTTGCTAGCAGAAACAGTATCAGCTTAATCAAATAAAACAATACTAAACAGTAATATACCTAGTATTAAGAGTGTTATAGCAGTAGTATGAATATGCATTCACAATGAGATTATTACACCATAAGTATGAGCCAGCGTGGTTATGGACAAATGTTACAAATATGTGCCTAGACTCAAGTAAAGCAGGAAGGGGGCTGAGCTTAAACACCTATAAAAGTATATTCACACAGTTAAACCATGCTATTAAACATATATTCAGACAGTTAAACCAGGCTATTAAACATATATGGACTGAAAAGAATTAGAATGCTTTGCAATGCATATTCAGTAAAACAGGCTACCTAAATATATGTATATAAATAAATATATATATGTATATAAATAAATAAATGTATATAAATGTATATTTTGTTTGTGGTAGGGGACCACCAGATTGGGTTCCTTTTTTTTTGGAGGAGACCGTCTTGGTTCTGTTTGGAATGGCATGATTCATGCACAAGTGGATGTGGTCATACAGTGCCTTAGTGTAGGATTTAGCGGTCAAATTTCCAGTTCCTGTTTGCATGGGTGTCATGAAGTTTGTCACTTCTGAGTAGCATGAAGTTGGCTTTGGAGAAGTTTTTTATGGAGTTTTCCCTACCGGGCGGTGGGGGTTGAATGTGGACGTCAAGGGTGATTAGCTTATGGTCAGACCTGACCAACGAGGGGGTAACCATTGGTGTGGAGCATCGATCTCCCATGTTGGTAATGACCAGGTCTAGGATATTTGAACCCCTGGTGGGACTATGGATTAGTTGGTCCAGGGCGTTGGAATTTATGAATTCCAAGAACCGTTGGGCAAAAGTGTTGGTACCTGAGTAGTTTTCCCAATTAATGGCAGGGTAGTTGAAATCACCCAGTATTAGGGTGTTTGGTTGTATCTTAATATTATCTAGTATGCTTAGAAAGGTGTAGTGAGAATCTTGGGGCATGGTGGGGGATCTGTAGCAAGCTACACTTTGGATTGCAGTCTTACCTAGGGTTAGTTGCACCTGTAGAATTTCAGATGCATTGTGTTGGGCAACTAGCCTGGAGGTGTGAATATCCTTGGTGAATATGGCCTTTAGTGCTTCGGTCCTGGTTTGGTGGCCAAAAAGTATGGTAAGAGTTGTAGCCTGGTATTGCAGGGATGGTCCCTGGAGCCTTTAGCCAGGTCTCAGTTACTGCACAGATATCGATGTTCTCCATTTTTAGGAGTGTTTCGAGAGAGTGCATTTTGAGGTTTAGACTTATAGCATTGAGCAGCATTACCTTCAGATTTTGCATGCTTATATCTGTTATGGTGGTGGTTTTGTCCTTTGAGCCTTGCCTACAAAAGGCACTATAGGGGTAGCAAGAGCTCTAGCCAGTAACCTGAATCCCAGGGGCGACAGGTGCAGACCATCTCTGGCAAAGCGTCATGGTTTGTCGATCATGTCGTCCCAGGCAGACAGATATTGGATCCCCTTTGAATGACACCAGAAACTTAGCCAATTGTTGAAGTCAGTCATTTTGTCCTTATACTGTGGTATCATTCTGGGCGAAGGCAAGATACTGCTTAGGGCTAGGGTCATACCTGCCTGGGCCACATAATCCGAGAGCTCTTCCATGTCTCTTTTCATGTTGTCCAGGGTGGTACGTCTCAAGTCATTCACTCCAACATGGACAATGACAGAGTCGTATTTGTACTTGTTGTGGAGTGACTTGAGTGCATGCGTTGTGGTAGATCATGGCACCCGACAGGCAGCTGACAGTAATTTTCTCCTTGTTCAGCCTGGTGAGTGGGACGTCCATGTGCCTGACTATAGAGTCACCTATGACTAAAGTGTTAGGTGTGTTTTATTCCCTTAGGGGCTGTTGTTTGGTGGCACACTGGTGTTTTGAGCTATGTCACTTTGGTTGTGATTGGTGTTTGTGGGTTTAGCGTTACTACGTGTGGATGTTGGTGCCATGAGTTTTGAAGGGCTATGTGTTGCTTGAGGTGTAGTGCAGGTGTTAACCTTCTCCTCTTGACTGTCTAGCACAATCTTGGCAGGGGAGAGCTTTGCTTCCAGTAAGTGCATCTCTCACAGGTTGTAGTGTTGGGTGGTAGGAGGAGAGGGTTATCTGTGTACATGAGGCAATTGCTGCATTGCCCCAGTATGCCCAGATTCACCAGCTGGACAGGAGAAATCACCGGAAGCTGACCCTTGGACATGCCTGGTTCGGTGTTTCTTTTGTAAAGTGCAAGAGCTGTTTTCCCTTACCTTGGCAAAGTACTTTGTAATTATACGCTGTTTAGTGCCTACTATTAATTTCTCCTTATTAACAAGGAGAGTTGAGTGCTTGTATCAGTGTAAGGCTTCCTAGTGCTTTCCAGCAGGTTTTAGAGCAAGTGCTAGCCACAGGGATTCAGATTTTAGTGCTTCTACTGAGAAACCAGCTAGTTCTAAGGGAAAATTTGAAGAACACACTTTCTGGAAACGGAAATAGTTTAAAGTGCAGGAGACATGAAGAGCACCACTCTGAAGCTTACAAAAAATCCTGGATACAGCAAATCTGTATCTGGGCTACTCTAGTTCAAGGAGAGGTAGGAAACAGTTTTTTTTTTTTTTTTTTTTTTTTTTTTTTAGTAGAAAGTGAAGAGGCAGAAGATAATGAGATAATTCAGTATGCAGAAGCTAAAGGGGTGGGCCTTTGCCATGTTCTCTCTATTAACAGTAGAATGAGCTGATGTAATGTGACTGGAGGGAGTGTCCAGTATCAACTTTATACCAGAGGCGGGCAAAGTACAGTTGTTTACCTACCATAAATGTAGATGTTCGAGTGTATTCACTGTTGCAGTCATTATAGGTTCATAGGTTCATACTAGGCTATCTGCCCGAGGGCATTTACAAGCCTAGCCCATCGTTTTGTGGCTTACGCCACCCCTTTAGTATGGGGAACTATACCCATTATTTTGCTGTGCCTCTGTCGAGCAGTGACACTGAGGTAATCCCTGGGGTATATCTGCGATCTCCCATCCATTGGTCAAGATTTCTCTTGAACAAGGCCAGCGAGGTGCTCTGCCTCACATGTACCGGGATTTTGTTCCACAGCATAGGGAGTCTTTGGGTGATGAATCTATCCCTCCAGCACGTCCTATTAATAGCCGTGTCGAGGTTTAAGTCTCCCACCCTTGTGGCTCTGATGGATCTAGATTTTTTGAGGTGAAGCATATTCATCAAATCTGGGTTTGACATGGCCTTGTATGTTAGGCAAAGGTCACCTCTGAGCAAGCGGTAAGCGACTGAATAGAGCTGGAGTTCTTTCAGTCGGGCAGCATAGGACAGATTTTTGAGACCCTTTATCCTTTTGGTGAGGAACTTTTGTGGCCTCTCCAGCTGCTGCAAGTGTCGGGTCAGATACATTCCGAATGGGGCATTGGGTTATTCTGCTGGCAGGCTACCCTCAGTCAGCCAGAATTACAAAGTCTAGGTCCAGCATCGGTTGCTGTCGCCTCTTCCCTGATGTCAGTGCGCCAGGGGTATAAAAGATGCAGCTGATGCCATTTTCTAAACCTTTTCTTGCCCCAGATGTCAGGTGCCCCCAAATTGGTAGGCTGAAAAATATGCCAATAAAAATGCATGCACAAAAATAACATTTCCTTCATCTACAAGCAAATACACCAAATAGGTTCTATAGGATAGAGAAGTGCAGATAGACCCAGCAAAGAAAAGAGGGATGGTGGGTGGGTAACCTGGACTGCAACAGTGAATACACTCGAACATCTACATTTATGGTAGGTACACAACTGTATTATGTTCATCGTGTTTCACTGTTGCAGTCATTACTCTTGGGTTGAATCCCAAAGCTGAGGATGGGTGGCTGGGCTAAATAGGATTAGGAGAGGCTATGAGGCCTTGCAGGACTGCAGTGGCAAAGCCTGCTCTGGACTTAGAGTAAAGAGGTAAGTGGTAGTGCTTTGTGAAGGTGTGCACTGAACTCCAGGTTGCAGCCTCTAAGATATCTTTGGTTGGTACTCCTCTGAGTAATGCTGCTGAAGTGGCTGCTGCTCTGGTGGAATGAGGCCTAATGCCCTTAGGCACTGATTTGCCATGTTGAGAATAGCAGAAATGGATGCGATGGCCTATCCATTTAGAAATCGTCTGTTTTGAGATGACCTTTCTTTGTGATCCCGCAGCATATGACACTAAAAGTTGCTCAGTCTTTCTGAAAGCTTTAGTTCTGTCCAAGTAGAAGTGTAGCTGCCTGTGTATGTCCAAAGAATGCAGAATTTTCTCACCCTTGTTCTTAAAAAGTTGGATAAAAGGTAGGCAAGTGAATGGTTTGGTTGAGGGCCACACTGGACACCACCTTAGGCATAAATGTAGGGTTTGTCCTCAGAGAAACCCTGTCTGGATGAAAAATGATGAAAGGTTCCACAGCCATGAGTGCTTGTAACTCCGAGACTCGCCTTGCATTGGTTATTGCTAGGAACAGAGCTGTTTTCCGGGATAAGAATTTTATATCTGCTATTGATGCTGGCTCGGAAGGAGGCAGTGTGAGTTTTTCCAAAGCATAATTGAGGTCCCAGGCTGGAATTGGTGCTCTCCTTGGAGGCCTAATGTTTTTGGCCCCTCTGAGGTACTGCCTTATTAAAGGATGAGAAAAGCTAGGTGGTTCCACATTGTAATGGGCTGAAATGGCAGAGGCATGAATCTTAATTGATGAGAAAGAAAGGCCTTTGTTCAGCATCTCAGTTAGGTATTGTAAAATCTGAGGGACATTTGGTACACACGTGTCAATGCCTTGTTCCTGGTTCCAAGCACAGAATCTCTTTCATTTCTCTGCATACGATTTTCTGGTACTGGGCCTTCTGGCCTCCAAGATAACATCCAAAACAGCTTTTGAAAGAGGAGTGTTCTGAATGGCCACATTATCTGCCATGCTGCCAGATTTAAGGTCCTGATTTGGCTGTGCAAGATCTGATTGTTTTGTTGGGTCAGCAAGTGAGAAGTTTGAGACAATATCCATGCTGGACCTTGAGCAAGCTCTTTAGGATTGTGTACCAGTGCTTGCATGGCCAGTCTGGTGCAATCAGTATCATTTTTGGCTTCTCTTGTCTGACCTTTAGGAGTACCCTGGGAAGGAGAGGCAGTGGAGGAAAGGCATATACTGTTAGATTTTTCCAGCTGAAGGATAGGCCGTCCACTTTCCATGCTTGCTTGTGATAAATCCTTGTGCAGAATCTCTGCAATTGGCAGTTGAGGGGAGGCAAATAGATCTATGTCTGGGCATCCCCATTTCCTTATTATCATGCTGAAGACTTGTGGATCCAGTTTCCATTCATGGGGATCCATGAGGTTTCTGCTTAGTTCGTCTACCAGAGGATTTGTTTTTCCTGGCCGGAATTGTGCTTGCAGGTGAACTTGAAAAGCCAATGCTGTGTCCCATAAGGTCATTGCTTGTCTGCACAGGGGGTAGGAATGTGTACCTCCCTGCTTGTTTATGGTACCACATGACCGTAGTGTTGTCTATCTTTATCAGTAACTGTCCTGGATGAAGCAGGTCCTTGAAAGCTGTCAGGGCATTTTGAACAGCTAGCATCTCTTTTTGATTGATGTGACGATGCATCTGGTTTGCAGGCCATGTGCCCTGAATACATTTTCCTGCCATATGGGCCCCCAGGCATAATCTGATGCATCCGTTGTCAGTGTCTGTCTAGCTGTGGGTAGACTGAATGGCAGACCCTTGTTGTGGTAACAGGCTTCTGCCCACCATCGAAACTCCTGTTGCAGGCAGGGAATGAGTACAATTACTGTCTCCAGGCTGTGGCAATGCTGAGTCCAAACACTTTTTAGATTCCATTGTAGTTTCCTCATATGCAGTCTGGCATATGGAATTAGTAGATTGCAGGATGCCATGAATCCCAAGGCCTGCAGGATTTTCCTTGCAGATAAGTGGGGTTTTGTTGCCAATTTCTTGAAGTAATTAGTCAGATGCTTTTGTTTGTCTGGCGTGAGATAAGCCATCTGAGTAGTTGTATTTAAGCTTGCACCCAGGAATATTATCCCTTGAGAGGGCACTAGTTTTGATTTCTTTTCGTTTACTGTGTACCCTAGGCCAATTAGTAATCTTTTACAAATGCCAGATGCTGTAGAAGAATATCTTTGTTCTCTACTTGAATTAGGCAGTCGTCCAAGTAGGGATATATTTGAATTCCTTTTTGTCTGCAAAACGCAATTACTGGTGCCAGGCATTTTGTGATGACCCTGTGCGCAGTAGATAAGTCAAAGGGCACTGCAGAGAATCGGTAATGCATTGAGCCAGCTATGAATCTGAGGTATCTGCAAGATTGTCTGATTGGGACATGCAGGTATGCCTCTTTTAGGTCCAAAGTTACGAGCCAAGCCTTCTTGCCCAGCATGGGCAGTAGCTGCTTTAGAGTCAACATCTTGAATTTTGTAACTTCCAGAAACATATTTAGTAAAGACAGGTCCAGTATTGGTCTCCAGGTTTTGTCCTTTCTGGGTACTAGGAAAAGTCTGGAGTAAAATCCTTGCCCCTGCACTTGCTGAATGGCCCTCATGTCCTTGAGGGCTGTAATTTGTTTTTGTGCCTCTGCCCATTGATGGTGTGGCAGGTCTGGCTTACCTTTTGACCTTGGTAGAGTGTGAAAATGGAACCTGTAGCCTTGGGTCACTATGTTCAGGACCCATTTGTTTGGGTAACCATTTGCCAATTTGATGAAAAAAGTGCTAGTTTTCCCCCTAAGGGGGCTGCCAAAAGAAAAGTGCTTGGATCTGGTAAAGGAAAGTCATTGGGACTGTTTCCTGTAAGGCTGTGATTTGTCTTCTCCGCTTTTGGAGGTAGGAGCACCCTATTGTTTAGGCCTGTATGAGCCTTAGGGCTGAGATCTGCCTCTGGGATGCCTGCATCTGCCTCTTTGTCGCCTGTCTGACACTGTAAAGGACCAATTTTTAGAAGGCCAGTTCCTGCTAAACCTGGGTGGCTGTACCTGTACCTGTAAGAAATCCTTGACTGTCAGCATGGATTTTGCTTTATCCTCCATTTTTTTCAACACCTCTTCTGCTTTAGTACCAAACAAAGTATCATGCTGTAATGGTGCATCTAATAATTTTGCTTTAACATGATCAGGCAGATTCTGTTCCTTTAACCAAGCATGCCTTCTAATAACCGAACCTGTAACAGCGGCCCTGCAAGAGGCCTCCAGTGAAACACAAAGTATGCTTTCCCACTTGTTCAGCTGCATGCAATAAATCCTGCAATTCCTTGTTCTCTGAGCATTCAGTATTTGTCAACAATTTCTGTTTAAGCAGTGACATTAAATATTGCTGATATTTAAGCATATGAAACTGACAATTTAAAGCCCTTACAGCCAGGGTAGCAGAAGTGTAGACTTTTTTCCCCCATCTGTCTAGAGACCTAGAATCCCTATCAGAGGGTACAGGGTTATTTGCAGTGGAAGCTTTGTCCCCTTTGGGACCCTGAAATATAGTTTCTGGGTCAGCAGCGGGGTTTTTATATAGGAATTTATGAGAATCCGGGACCCTGTCGTATCTGTCTGGCTTAGCAGGTGCAGGGGGTAAAGAGTCAAGGGACAGGCCGGATTCTGAAAATACATCATCTACAATGTCTAGAACAGGTGGAATAGCAAGGGGTCTGTGCTGAGGAAGTAGCAGAAAGTCCCTGAGCCTTTTCTTAGGTTCAGAATAATCTTGGCTTTCCCGGTGGAAATGCTCCCTCATGGTATGCAGGGTTTCCCCAAAAGAATAATCCTTGGGAGGAGTTGCTGAAGGAATGGAATCTTCAGCATCAGAATCCTCATAGGGAAGCATGGAGTAATCCTGTTCAGAAGAGGAATCAGAGGAAATAGAAACCTGATCAGAAGAATCATACTCTGTATCTTGCCTAGGCCTCTTATCCGGAGGGGGATTGGAGCCCCTGATCAAAGTAATTAGGTCTTTGGCCATTTTGAGCATCTGTTTTTTAGGCATGGAAGTCTGAGCAGGAGAATGCTGTACTTGTTTCTTTGTCTTTAGAGCTGCTTTAGTCTTTGAAGCTGAAGATGGCTTAATATATAGTTGTGTAGGTCTGAAGACACCCTCAGAAGCTGATGCCTGCTCAGCGGCTCCAGACCCATCTGAGGGAATGATTTCCGAGTGTCCAATTCCTTGAGTATTCAGAGGCCCAGTTGGCTCCACGTGGGAGTCAGAAGTGGCCTGTGGCTCTGAGGTAGCTGGCACCAGGGGCTGCGAAAGCACCTCACTGAGAACTGGCGACTGGCCTAGCAGAGGCCTCATCATCGGTTTTGGACCTCGGATGCCTATTTTTTCCATGTCCTTGCATTTTTTGTAAACTCCGATTGTCGGCTGGTCTGATGGCATTATATAATTAAATCTTCGACCAAAGTAATGAAATGCAAAATCGAACTGACGCTTAATAGTGCATTGGTTAAATCTAGCACAAAACCGACAGCTAGCAATGTTGTGATCAGGGCCTAGGCAAGGAATGCAGTAAGAGTGAAAATCCTTATGAGGTATTTGCTTCCCACAAGAAATACAATTGTTAACTTTTTCTGACATCGGTCTGGAGCAAGAAAAAAGTTTCCCCAACATGGTACTTAGCTTTAATGAAGACTTCGGTTCTGAAATTCGGATTTGAATATCTCAGGAGTCAGCCGACCGGCACTTGCGAACTGCTTTTGCTTCGGGCACCACGCGGCAAGAAAGACTGAAAAAAATGGCGTCGGCTGCGTCTTTTATACCCCTGGTGCACTGACGTCAGGGAAGAGCGACAACAACCGACGCCGGACGTAGACTTTGGAATTCTGGCCGACTGAGAGTAGCCTGCCAGCAGGATAACCCAAGAGTAATGACTGCAACAGTGAAACATGATGAACATCTCAAAGCCACCAAGACATAACACTACCACAATAACAGGGTGGGTGGGTGGGAAAACCAGTTGTACAGATTACAGAGATATTAAATCAAATGTGCAGACAAAAAAATGAGAATAAACACATCTTTTCTGAATATCACAGCAGGCAGTAAGTCAGTCTCTCAGCACAGCTTGAGTAACAGGTATATCTGATTTAAGAGACAGAAGGCAGAAACTTATGGGGTGACCTCCTGGACAGACTAGGTAGGGAAAAAGGCATGACCCAGGAAGTGTCTACCCTAAACCTGGGTAGACATGTCTGTAGGCCTGCATGCTTCTTTCAAGCTGACAGTCGCTTCATGCCCCAGTTTCCTCAGAGCTATACCCATCACTTATGCAGCCCCTCTCCATCGAAGATAGGCACTTCCATACTTCACTCGTCTGCACCACCAGTCACTAGAGCCACTAATAAAACTTGGGTCAACTAAGGTGTGATCAGGACTTTATCACTCTACTCCATTGGTAAGGCTAAGAGCTGAAAAAACTTAACTACATTTATTGCATCTGTGCTAAAGAAAGAAACAGGAAAGAGAGTACTACTCTGGGTGGGAAGGCAAGAGGGAGCATAATCATAAGAGGATGAATTGAACACAGAACTGGATGGACTGTAATAGCAGAAGATAGAAATCAGATGGCGTGTCACTGATAATTCTAAAAAGGACATCAGGGATTTTTAAAAAAATCTTAACAGACCTGTTCAAGTTCTTGAATTGGTATCCTGAACACGATATGCACACAGGTGTCATGCTGATCTACAAATGCATTGCAAGGAAATGTCTACAAAACACTACAGGGCAATGAGTCTGACTTGGTGTTTGCCAAAAATGGTGGAGAAAGCCTTTAAGAAAGGCAAGCAAAGCTTTGTCAGAAAATTGTTTGCTTAGAGAAATCCAGCTTGGGTTTAAGCACATCATGTCTGACTAATTTATTCCAGGCTTATGAGTAGGTCACCAAGGTAGAAGGCCAAACCCTCCTCCTGAGTCATCACCCCACTGCAAACTTCTTGCAAAGCTGAGGGAAATTGGTCTTTGAAGGAAAAGTTGTTACATAATGGGGATCAGAGGGTAGTCTTCACTGATGGTGGGGGCCTTTTAGGATATAGCAATGTCACAAGTGATAGCTGTCAAAGATCTTTTCTGAGTTCAGCTCTGTTTAATATTGTTACTTCATGCAGAGCATAAAAAAGGCTCAGTTTATTTTAAGATATAGGGTGGTGGCAAATGAGGGTAGGTGGATATAAGGGTCAAGACAGGCTTGAGGTGACTGGATACCTTGTCTAGTACATTGCAGCTCTAATTTACCCATCTAAATGTATGGTGCTGTATTTCAGACTACAACAGCACAGGACAAAATACACGTGGTGAAAAAAAGCTATAAAATAAAAAAAAAAAAAAGCAATTACTGATCTGGATTTTATTATAGTGGAAAATGTACACTATCAGACTGTGTCAGAAGGAGTTCTAGCAAAGTTGGATTAAGTGCTGGGGTATATGTCTGAGTTGTCTGGAGTTTAAAAGACAGGATTATTATGATGATGATTCTTTTATCAGCCATTGATTTTGCCACAGCTGGAGTGAGGTCACACTGCTGGAAAGAGTACAGAAAGAGTGAGATAAAGTGAATATGAAACAATTAATTAAACTCCTAAGGGGTGAAAGTGATTACTGTAGAATGGAAGTATAGGGCATGACAGGGCCAATAGAAAGTTGTGGAAAATTTCATCAAAAAGTGCAGAAATATTGCCAAAATTGCAGGCAAATTGGATACTTTGGTACCCAGCTGCACTACCCACCGATACCATTTATTCAAGCCTTTGTAAAAACGAAAAAACCACAAACTAGTTAAACCAGAAAGACCTCAACAAACGGATGAGTCCAACCACACGTAACTTAACGCTTGACTTTATTGCACACAAAATACAGCGTTTTCGCTACCCTTATCAGGAAGCTTCTTCAGAGATAAATAATTCAAGCCTGAATGAGGGACCTATTACTGCTGGCCCCTTTGGTGACATGACATGGGCTTTTG
The DNA here is from genome assembly GCF_019279795.1 of Protopterus annectens. Lineage (NCBI taxonomy): Eukaryota > Metazoa > Chordata > Ceratodontiformes > Protopteridae > Protopterus > Protopterus annectens. Next base: position 406,447,867 of record NC_056748.1, on the reverse strand, counting down.
AAATGATCAGACATACATCTCCTATGAACCTATCTCAACCTCACAAGTGACATTGAGATCCGTCTAACCAAGGACAATTTGGGCAACTCAAGATTAACATGACTAGGCTTATAAATGCTCTAGGTCCTTTAGCCTAGTAACCTCCTATGAACCTATACCCTTCTCAAAAGACTCAACTTTGGAGATAGCACTATCTGCTGAGTTTGCTGCTACCTAAAAGACACAACCTTCCAAGACCTTCCAAGTCCATATCAATGTCTCATCCTCTACTGCTGTTAAGCTTAACACAGGTGCAAGGTGCACTGCAAGAGAGTCTGTGCTATGCCCTCTTCTCTCCTCTTGTATCTCTTTGTTAATGATTCCCCCAAGAATTACTAAATCTGAAATTAATAATGTATGCAGATGATATGCTGCTCCTGAAAATCAAGTCACAGGACAATTTCACTCAGTTATATACCTGGTTCACTACTAACAAACCACTAATTAACTCCAAGAAAGTCAATGTCACGGTCTTTGCCTCAGCCAAGAAATTACCCACAACCCATCCTGTTCTCTCAACAGATTTTAATGTGAACAGAATACCTAATGTCACTGAACAGAGGTACCTAGGTCTAATATTCAACCTTATCCTTTCATTTACCACACAAACAGATTTTGTAACCAATAAAGTCCTTGCTCAATTAAAAAACTGTGTTGCAAGATCAGTCACCTTTCACCTGCTGCTCACAGGGCCTTCGCTAAAAAGTTCATACCCAAACTTGAATTTAGCCATCTTTTTCTTGTTATGCATTTAGCCCACAATACTCACAGAATACAAACTACTGAGAATAAAATCAATGGATGTACCATTGCAATTTGCTAAAAAAATCCATATGGGTTTTGGTGTCTCATAAGGCCACTTTTCATCCAAGTACTCTAATTTACAAGTTGCTAAAACACAGTCACTGCCATCTTTTGAGTGAAGCTTCCTTTACAAGAGCATCCCTTATATACACAGAAGTACACAGGACAACAGTTTAACTCCAGAATGTCCTCTGTTTAAAACTGCTGCAGGTTAAAGAGCCTTCTCTAGAGTAGTTTCTTCTAACTGGAAACCTCCTGCCTACAAGACATGAACAATCTATAAACCATTAAAAGCTTCAAAGAGGCACTTAAAGAGCATCTCTTTACTGAATCCACCAGCATCTGCTACCTTGACAGTAGTATGGTAACTTGATATCCCATGCCATGAATACTAGAGTACATTTAATAAACATTTCTTGGCATCTTATAAACAAATATTTCACATGTATACAGGAATTTCTGTATTGTCTGCATAATTGCACTGTATTTTATGTACATCCTGGCTTGCATTTTGTATGTACACACACACATACATTTCAATGCACTCTGACTGGATGTTTTAATGTTGCTCTGATGTTCTTCGTGTTTCACTTTGCAGTAATAACATTTGGGTAATCTGCTGGCAGGTTGCCCTCAGTCGGCTGGAATATCAAAGTCTTGGGTCCTGCATCAGTTGCTGTCTCCTCTTCCATGATGTCAGGTCATCAGGGGTATAAAACATGCAGCCAACGCCATTTTATTCAGTCTTTTTTGCCGCGCAGTGCCCGAAGCAGAAGCAGTTCGCAAGTGCCGGTCGGCCGACTCCTGAAATTTTCGCATTCGAGTTTCAGAACCGAAGTCTTCAATTAAAGCTAAGTACCCGGTTGGGGAAACTTTTTCTTGCTCCTTACCAATGTCAGTAAAAGATAATTAATTGCATTACTTGTGGGAAGCAAATACCTCATAAGGATTTTCATTTGTACTGTATTCCTTGCCTAGGCCCAGATCATAATGTGCCTTGCTGTAGGTTTTGTGCTAGATTTAACCAACGCACTATTAAGCGTCAGTATATTTTTGCTTCAAAATATTTTGGATCCAGATTTAATTACCCTGAAATGTCATCGGATAGCAATCCGACTACCGGAGTTCACAAAAAAAGTAAAGAAAAAGACAGACACAGACAGTCGAGGTCCAAAACCGACGACAAAACTTCTCCTAAGCCAGTTGCCGGTTCGGCGGTACTCAGGCACTTTTGCAGACCCTGATACCCGCTACTTTTGAGTCACAGGCCTCTACCGAGACCCATGTGGAGTCTGGTATGCCGTGAGATTCTGAGTATTGAACCCGCGGATGTTTGTCCCTCGGATGGGTCCAGAGCCGCTGAGCAGGCACCGGCTTCTGAGGGTTTTTTCAGGCCTCAACATTTCTTTATAAAACTGACGCCAGCTTCAAAAACAAACCAACTTCTAAGTCTAAAAAAACGACACATGAGCCACGTGCTCAGGCCCCTATGCCTAAAAAACAGATGATCAAAATAGCTGAGGACTTAATTACCTTGATCAGGGGTTCCCAACCCCCTCCCCCCCTTGCTAAGAGGCCTAGGCAAGACACTGATTATGACTCTTCAGATCAGGTTTCTATTTCCTCTGATTCCTCTTCTGATCAGGAATTTTCTATACCACCCTATGAGGATTCAGATGCAGAAGAATGCATCCCATCTGCATCTCCTCCTGAGGATTATTCTTTTGGAGAAACCTTGCATACTTTAAGGGAACATTTTCATTGAGAGAGTCTGGATTTCTCTGAATCAAAAAAGAGGCTTAGGGATTTCCTCCTTCTTCTTCAGCATAGGCCTTTGGCTATACCTCCTGTATTAGACATTGTTGATGATCTGTTTTCGGAATCCGGCATGGCTCCTGATTCCCTACCTCCGGCTCCTGGTAAGCCAGACAGATATTAAAGGGTTCCTGACTCCCACAAATTTTTATTCAAAAATCCTGCTGCTGATCCTGAAACTATCTCACAGGGTCCCAAAGGTGTAAAGGCCTCTACAGCCAAAAATCCTACCCCCTCTGATAGAGATTCCAGGGCGCTGAATAGATGGGGAAAGAAGGTTTATACGTCTGCAACCTTGTCAATTAGGGCCATAAACTTCCAGTTTCATATGCTTAAATATCAACAGCATGTTATGGGCTTATTGAAACAGAAAATGATGTTGATTTCTGATTGTGTGGAAAATAAAGAATTTCAGGAATTATTGCATGCAACAGAAAAGGTTGGAAAGCATACTTTGCAATGTGGTTTTGATTCCTTGGAGGCCTCTTGCAGGGCCGCAGTTACTGGATCTGTGATTAGAAGGCATGCCTGGCTCAAGGAGCAAAATCTGCCTGATCATGTTAAGGCTAAATTGTCGGATGCACCTTTACAGCATGATACTCTGGTAATAAGAGTCCAAATAATGTTCTGTGCCTTACCAAAGTCCAGTTAAGCGAAAAAATATATATGTGGAAATCCAAAAATCACACAAAACCGGACACTGCTGATAATCCAAACCTCCTTGTTTATTTAAAACAACATAAGAACAAATGATGAGCGCTCATCATTTGTTCTTATGTTGTTTTAAATAAACAAGGAGGTTTGGATTATCAGCAGTGTCCGGTTTTGTGTGATTTTTGGATACTCTGGTAATAAGGCAGAAGAGGTTTTAAAGAAAATGGAAGACAAAGCTAAATCTATGCAAACTGTAAAATATTTCTTACGAGTGCACCCACCTAGATTCAGTAGGCACTGGCCTACTAAAAATTGGTCCTTTGCTGTGTCCAACAGAGCCTCACAAGGCAAATCCAGGTGCTCAAAAGGCTCTAGATACCAATCACAGGGTTCTTTCAGGTCAAAGCAATGGGGTGCCTCTACCTCCAAATCTGGAGGAAACAAAGGACAACCCTACAGTAAGCAGTCTCAATGACTTCCCTCTACCATCACCAAGCACTTATCTTTTGGCAGCCCCCTTGGGGGGAAGATTAGCACTTCATGCTCAAAACTGGCAGTTAATCACCCAGGACAAGTAGGTATTAAACATAGTATCCCAGGGGTACAGATTTAATTTCCATACTTTGCCAATTCCAAACGGTTGGCCAGATCTGCCACTAAATCAGTGGGTAGAGGCTCAGAAACACGTTACGTCCCTCATGGATATGGGGGCTATTCAACCAGTACCAGAACAGGAAAAGGACAAGTTTTTTATTCAAGACTGTTCCTGGTACCCAGAAAAGACAATGCCTGACATCCAATACTGGACTTATCGATTTTGAACACGTTCTTGGACATTCCAAAATTCAAAATGCTGACTTTACAACAGCTACTGCCCGTGCTGGGCAAGAACGCTTGGTTAGTGACTCTAGACTTAAAAGAGGCATACCTGATATCCCAATAAGGGATTCGTGCAGAAGATAACCTCCTCTTCAAGGCAGGTTTTATGCATTACCAATTCTCTGCACTGCCCTTTGGCTTATCTACTGCACCCAGGGTCTTTACAAAGTGCCTGGCACCAGTAATTGCATTTTGCAGGCAAAGAAGCATACAAATCTATCCTTGCTTGGACGACTGTCTCATTCAAGCAGAAAACAAGGACATTCTTCTTCAACATCTGGCATTTGTAAAAAGGCTTCTAACATGCCTAGGGTACACAATAAATGAAGAGAAATCACAACTGGTACCCTCTGAAAAATTACATTCCTGGGTGCAAGCTTGAATACAACTGCCCAGATGGCTTCCCGTACGCCAGACAAACAAAGGCAACTGAGTATATACTTCAAACAGATAGCAACAAAAACCCAGTTATCTGCAAGACAAATTCTGCAGGCTTTGGGGCTTTGTGGCATCCTGCATTCTACTAATTCCATATGCAAGACTGCATATGAGGAAACTTCAATGGTATCTAAAAAGTTATGGAGTCAACATTGTCACAGAAAGGAAACAATGATTCCTCTCATTCCCTGCCTACAACAGGAGTTCCTTTGGTGGGCAGAGACATGTCACCAAAACAAGCAACGGTCATTCACTCTACCCCCTGCCACCCAAACCCTAACTACCGATGCATCAGACTATGCTTGGGGGGCCCACCTGGCGGGGAGATGCATTCAGGGCATATGGACCCCAAAACAAATGCATCTGCATATCAACCAGAAATAGATGCTAGCTGTTCAGAATGCCCTGACAGCCTTCAAGGACTTACTTCATCCAGGACAACTACTGATAAAGACGGACAACACCACGGTTATGTGGTACATAAACAAGCAGGGGGGGGGTACACATTCCTACCCCCTTTGCAGACTAGCCATGGCATTGTGGGACACAGCCTTGACTTACCAAGTACATCTTTAAGCTCAATTCCTGCCAGGAAAACAAAATACTCTGGCAGACAACCTAAGCAGAAATCTTATGGACCCTCACGAGTGGAAACTGGATCCACACATCTTAAGCATGGTAACACAGAAATGGGGGAGGCCAGACATAGATCTATTTGCCTCTCCCCAAAATTATCAGCTGGACAAATTCTGCACAAGGACTTATCACAGACAAGCATGGAAAGTGAATGCCCTATCCTTCAGTTGGAAAACCTATCAGTCTATGCCTTTTCTCCTCTGCTTCTTCTCCCCAAGGTCTTACTAAAGGTCAGACAGGAAAAACAAAACTGATCCTAATTGCCCCGGACTGGCCTCGCCAGCACTGGTACCCAATTCTAAAGAATATGTCTCAACTCCCTCCTTAGTACTTGCCTCAAATACCTCATCTACTGTCTCAACAGAGCAATCAAATTCTGCACACTCAGCTCCAAACTCTGAACCTGGCAGCATGGCTGATCATGTAATTATTCAAACAACACCTCTCAGTAAATCTGTGATGGATGTCATTTTGGAAGCCAGAAGGCCTAGTACTAGAAAATCTTATGCTGATAAATGGAAGAGATTCTGTGCTTGGAACCAAGCACAAAGAACGGACACAGCAAAACCAAATATTCCTCAGATTTTACAATACTTGACTGAGATGCTTGACAAGGGCCTATCTTTTTCTTCAATAAAAATCCATGCCTCTGCCATTTCGGCTCATTACAACACAGTGCCTCCCTTCTTTTCTCATCCTCTGCTAAAACAGTATCTTAGAGGGGCCACAAATTTAAGGCCTCCCAGATCACCAACTCCTGCATGGGACCTCAATTTTGTGCTCGAAAAACTCACCCTGCCTCCTTTAGAACCAGCAGCTACTGCGGATATACAGTTTTTATCTTGGAAAACAGCTTTCCTTTTGGCAATCACTTCAGCAAGAAGGGTTTCAGAACTACAGGCCCTCATGGCTGTTGAGCCTTTTATTACATTTTACCCGGACAGGGTGTCCCTCAGGACCAATCCTTCCTTTATGCCTAAGGTGGTATCCAGTGTGGTTCTTAACCAAACTATTCACCTGCCAACATTTTACCCAAATCCGCAGAACAAGGGAGAGCGGATTCTGCATTCAGTGGACATACACAGACAACTAAGATTCTACTTAAACAGGACCAAATCTCTAAGAAAGTCTGAGCAACTTCTGGTGGCATTTGCTGCAGGATCAGAGGGGAAGGCTATATCAAAGCAGACTATTTCTAAGTGGATAAGCCACTGCATTTGTTTCTGCTACTTGCATCATGGTAAACCAGTGCCCAAGGGAATCAGGTTACATTCCACCAGGGCTGCCTCTACCTCAGCAGCTTTTCTCAGAGGAGTTCCAACCAAAGACATTCTAGAAGCTGCTACTTGGAGCTCTGTTCATACTTTTACAAAGCATTATCATTTGCCTCTCTTCTCTAAGTCCAGGGCAGGCTTCGCCACTGCAGTTCTGCAGGACCTTATAGCCACTCCTAATGCTATTTAGTCATGGAAGAGGAGACAGCAACCGACGCAGGACCCAAGACTTTGATATTCAGGCTGACTGAGGGTAACCTTCCAGCAGATTACCCAAATGTAATGACTGCAACAGTGAATACACTCAAACATCTACATTTATGGTAAGTGTACACAACTGTACTTTTTCAGTCTGTGTTCTGAATTTTGCTATGCACTTATTTGTGTATGACATTGTTGACAAAGACCGTGATGTATTTTCTGCTCTTTGAGCTTGGGCCATGACCAAAAAAGGGTCAATTTCATATGCAAATCAATAAAGCACAACTCAGTTTATTTATTTTTATTATTGCAACTCGGTTTTCCTTCCCTTTAATCAAACTCAGGGGTGCCAGAAAAAAAAAAAGTTTTCATCTTACTGTTTTGATTTTCTGTCATTATATAATTTTGCATTTTCTACACTGTATTTTCTGTAAAGGTGTATGTTTTTTCTGGTATTTTGTTACATTGTTTTTGTGTTGCGTGCAGTGTTTATTTGAGACAAGTCAGTGAGTTGGGTGAAGAAAGATTAACATCAAATACTCTAATTCTAGCTACAATATTAAAAACTGTGAATGTAACACACATCAGTTTAATCCAAGTAATACCTATTAACCACAGGGTTCAGGTTTCTCAGACATGAACTCTGTTACTTTGAAAGGAAGCATTAACTCATCTATATTTTCAAGTCTGTGGTGGCCGTGGTGATGCAGTGGTTAGCATTGTCACTTCACAGTAACAGGTTCTCCGTTTTGATTCTCGGCTCGGGTGCCTTCTTTGTGGAGTCTGCATGTCCTCCCTGTGGCCACGTGTGTTTCCTCCAGGTACTCCAGTTTCCTTCCACATTCCAAAGGCATGCAGAAGGTGGATTGGATGCTCTAAATTGGCTGCAGACAAGAGTGTGTGCGCGAGTGAGTGGTACGGATTAACTGCCGCAGCAGGGCTAGCCACCTGGCGGTGTCAACTTTGGCTCGATATGATTGTCATTGCTGAAGTGACACCATGACCTCATGTGCAAAATGGGAAAAAGGGTTTGAGGATGGATGGATGGATTTTTCAAGCCTGTCATTCAAATATTACTTAAAATACTGTGTCGGACATGGCCACTGATACTCAAATCAAAGGAAACAAAGTAATGAAAAACACGATCAGTCCTGATAGTCAAAAGTTGACAGTCACAGTGCTATTGTAAAACTGATGAGAGAGTAAAACTACAGTAAATAATCCTCTCATCATAGGGATTTCTCTGTGTTCCCCTAATATGACATCTGGGATGTGAACGCATTAACTGCAAGTCCGAATCATGCTACCCACGGCAACCCCCTTTCAGGCCATTTTGGGGTATAACAAAGTAGAAAATAATAACCACTCACTTTGATAAACAGAGATTACTAATGTAGAAAAGTTCAAGATATACTGATAAAAAAATGTTTTTTTTTTCTAGTTTTGGGTGCAGTTCTCCTTTAAATCAGGATTCAGGTGATTAAGGTTTAACTCCCGGCTTGAGTGATGAAACCAGACACATAGTAAATCACTTGAAAAATGACTTATCTGGCTTTTTTTACCCTATACTGTAACATTTTACTAAACTGCTACTGTCTATTGTTATGTTTACTCAAATATGTAAATAGTTGACCATTTTAATTGAACTACAGTGTCATAACTTGGTATTCAGAGATTGTTAAACCTAATATGTTAAAAGTGAGTGATCTGGTGAAATATTACATCCCCTTCTTTCTCGATAACCCCTATGCGTATGCAGAATCCTTTACTGCCAAATTTTATGCACATATAAATAGATGCACCTGTACCCCACTAAAGTAAATACAATGGCAAATTTAAACATAATCCCGAGGTAGAAGTCAAATATAAACAGGTGCTATAATAAAAGAAAAAAAAGTTTTTTGCAGTTAAACAAATGTAAGTCTCTAGTTACCAAATATACTGTTGTTAAATTTAACAAGGAACTACGTGGCCCCTGATCAAAGGAACCAACACTAGGTATGAGGTAAAAATAGTCACCAAGTGTCATGACAACCACAAAGCCTTTTCTAAAGATGAAAATCAAAGAAACAATGCTCAGTGCTATGCCGATGTAATAATAAATGATATCACATACTTAGACCCAAACAGATGCAGCCAATCTACTAGCAGATAAATATAACTTCATGCCCAGCACATTCCTAGATTACATACTATCATCCAAACACAACCTCAAATCTCCCACAAAGAACTTCTCAAAGTACTGTCCAGGGCTACGAACACTGCTTCTATGGAGCTGGATTACTTACCAGGATGCCTGCTGGACAGCCTGGAACAGGACCTGTCGCATCCTCTGTAGAGACCATTTGTTGTGAGCATCCAAGCAGACTTTGTGCCAGATGAATGGAAGACTGCCACAGCAGTTTCCCTGTATAAAAGTGGGGAATCAACAGACCCATATCTCTAGCCAGCTTCATCTCTAAGGCTATGGAAAGGATCATTATGGGATTAATAAATAACAGCATAGGCTACCTGTAAACTCTTGACCCTAGCCAGTTCATTTTTTGTAAAAGTATATTTAGCCTACTTAATCTATTTGACTTTTTTGAGAGGGTTACTAAATTAATGGATGATGAAAAATGTGTGTACAATGCATATCTAGACCTTGCAAAGATGTTCGAAACCATCCTACACTCACTTATAGTTGATAAACTCTCCCAGCTAAAAGTAAATCCTTATGTAACTCATTGAATATCAAACTGGCTGACTAATAGAACCCAAGAAATTAGAGTGAGCAGCTCTACTTCCTCCAGAAGTCCTGTTACTAGTGGTGCACTCCAGAGTTCAATTCTTGAGCCACTCCTCTTTGACTTTTACTTCATAGAGGTTAAAGCTAATGTTAATGATTTATTAACAGATGACTGAAAACTTGGTGCCATCATAAACTCTCCAGAAGACGGCAGAATCATCCACGATGGCCTTAGGGCCTTTCCTAAACAAATAGCTGGTGTGTAAGCCATGGGCTAAATCTTAATGCCAAAAATGTACAGTAGTATCCTTCATCAAGCATAATGTCCCTTATAGCTGTCACATCATCAAGATGCCCCTGAAAGCTGAGCCAGACGTTAGGCACCTGGGAGCCTATATAAATAATCAACTGTTCTTCAATTACCATGCATCCACTATTGTAAGAAAGGCACCCTTCATTGTACAGCTTCTCAGTATGGGTATGATGTCCAGGTCCAGAGATGTCATTATTCCACTGTGTTTGGCACGTAAGAGTCTGATGAATGAATATAATGCCCCCTTCAGTATGTATTTGTCCAAACACTTGACACAACTTTAATAACCAAAACACTTTCTCACCAAGAGTATCAGGGGCCTAAATTGTAAAAACTACACTGACCATCTCAAAAACCTAACCCTTGTCTCTGCAAGTTAAGGCTATTGTGGAGCAATCTGTACTTCAATTACAGAGCCTCACCTGAAGCCATCCTTTTAGATCTACTACACATCTAGAAGAGCAGTGGTGGCATAAACACCCTTTCAAGAGATCTTAATCTCTTCTGCAACATAAGTAGAAAATATCAGAGGGATAGAGATGTATCGCAGAGAAAATCGTCTTTCTGGAATAGCCTCCCTCTTTACGTAAAGGAAAGTACATCTCTTTCTCTGTTCAAGAGTAATCTACCTGAGTGGATGAGAAATCACAAATTCACAACTAATTTAGCAGCTTTGCCCCTTATGGATATGGATAACATGCAAGTGTCACTGCTGCTTGTACTTAAAATACAAGGGCTGTGGGTTGCACATACTTGTAATACAAGGGCTGTCAACTACTTGGGAATATATAACTATACTTCAAAAGATCCCCAAGGATCTGAAGCTCAGAAATCCCACCCCCATCCACCACTAAGGAAACCATGGTTAAAAATTTCTCCAAAGGCAACTTCATGCTTCTTAAGACAGAAGTGGCGAACTTCATGACACTCATGCAGATGGACAATACAGTTATGGCTGCTGAATCCTACACAAGTGCACTCTATAAGCACTTACACGAGTGCATGGATCGAGCTATCCCAAACAGGACCAAGACACTATCCTCCAAAAAAAGGAAGCCGTGCCATAAACAAACTCTACAACCGAAGGAAGAAACTGTTGCAAAAGAGAGTAAAATCCCATGAGTGGAAGAGCTCCCTGGTCAGCCTCAGTAAGAAGCTGCGATCCCTTACAAGATCCTCCAAAGCTAGCTATGAAAACAAAATCACCACTGATTCTAAGGGCAACCACAAAGCATTCTATAGCTATGTCAAGAATCTCAATGGCAACACCCAGATCTGCTCTGAATTACAGCACAATGGCACAAAAATGACAGAACCAACTGATATTGCCAACCTCCTGGCAGATAGGTTCAGTGCTAACTTTACCCCCCTCTCACCCCCTAAAGTGCCCATATCTATACAGGAATAATGCAGAGTCCCTGTAATCACATCTATGCAGGTAAAAGCTGCACTCTCTAAAACCAAAAACACAGCATCCATGGGACCGGACAACATCCCAGGCTGCATTTTACACTACCTTCAGAATGAACCTAAGCACCATGTTCAATCATAGTCTCACATCAGGCTTTGTGCCCTCTGAATGGCACACAGCAACAGTTATCCCACTCCACAAAGGGGGAGCCACCACTTATCCTGGGAACTGTCCACCCTATTAGCCTGACGAGCCTGGTCTGCAAGGCCATGGAACTTATCATCATGGAACTCATAAACAAAGACATTGGTAACCTCCAAACTCTGGACCCCACCCAGTTTGGGTTTGTGAAAGGCAGATCATGCCTTCCCAACCTGATTGACTTCTTTGAGGCAGTCACCAAAGCCGTAGACGAGGGTAAGGTGGTTCACACAGCCTATCTTGACCTCGCCAAGGCTTTCAACACCATCCCCCATTCTGGAATTATAGCTATACTCACTAAACTAGGTATAAATCCCGATGTCACAAGATGCGTTGCCAACTGGCTCACTGACAGAACCCACACTGTAACCGTTGCAGACTCCAAATCTGACTTCAAACCAGTGACAAGTGGAGTACCACAGGGTTCAGTCTTGGGAGCAGTCCTGTTTGGTATATACTTCTCTGAAGTACAGGCTAAAACAGAAGGCCTCTGGCTAATGAAGTTCACAGATGACTGCAAACTAGGAGCCATAGTCGAGTCCCCAAATGATGTGGACATCCTACAGAAGGGCCTCACTGAGACGGATGCCTGGTGTCAGAGGCATGGCCTCAAGCTCAATGCCAAAAAGTGTATTGCCATCCCCTTTGGTAAAAACTTTGTACCCATGATTTACCATGTAAATGGCAGTCTGCTTAATGCTGAATGTGTGATAAGAGACCTTGGGACGCAGGTGGGCAGTAGTCTCTCCTTTGATAATCACATCATCACAGTAGTCAGGAAATCCTTCTATGTGGCACACCTCATCACAAAAGGGTTCTCATCCAAGAAAAAAGGGGTCATTGTTCCCCTCTACTCGGCACTCATTAGACCCATTATGGAGTACAGCACCCCATTTGGAATGTACCTCACAAGACCTCTGCAGCAGCTGGAAAGGCCAAAAAAGTACCTCACAAAGAGGATTACTGGCCTCAAACAGATGCCCTACACTGACCGTCTCAAAAAACTCCAGCTTTAATCTTTAGCATATCGCCTACTCCGAGGAGATCTCTGCCTAACATATAAAGCTACGTTAAACCCAGAGTTGTTGGACATGCTACATCTAAAGAAATCCCAATTCCTCCAAGCTACATGCTCTAGGGATCTAAACCTTGTCACCTCAATAAACAGGACATGCTGAAGTGATAGATTCCTGTCCCAAAGACTTCCTATATTCTGGAATAAGTTACCCATCTATGTTGAACAAAGTTCCTCATTAGCACTCTTCAAGAAAAATCTTGATGAGTGGATGGGAAATAGGAAATACACCCCGGGCATCACTTCTGTGGTTCTGCTCGACAGGGGTACAGGAAATTAACTTTCTTGGGTGGCATAAGCCAGGGAACCTTGTTGGCTAGGCTTACTTAGGCCCTTGGACCAATAGCCTAGTGCTTACCTATGAACCTATGTATGAACTTATTCTGGAGTGTATAATACAACTTTGGATTCCTGGAAACATGAATTAGAATGTGAGGCAGCTGCCAACATGAGCTGCGTTACTTGTGGAGAAAAGACTCCAGACCATTCAACAATCTCCTCATTTTCACAAGCTTATGTAATAGAATATATTTTTGAAGATGCATGTATTACATTATACAGTGGAGGGCCACCAGTCAGAAAGTCAAACAAAATATTCAGCAAAGACATGGTTTCTCAGTAAGTCCCCTTAAATATTCACTACGTCAGTCAGAGATTAGCCTGAAACTAAAAGCTTGATCTATGCACAAACAAAAACTGAACTACTGATTCACTAATTTAATGAAAAACAAGCGCCCCAAAGGAAAGAACATGTGTAAGCTTCACCCCCCTTTCTTAGCTTTTTCATCTCAGAACATGAATTAATGGAATCCTTTGAAAATCCACCCACATGCGGTCTGAGCTTGTTTGCGCCATCTTGGGTGCACATACAGAGAGAGACATCAGTATACACCACTGAAGAACATTAAAACATTTACTGTTTATTCTGCATTAATTCTTGTAGGTTCCTGAGATCCACTTAAGAGTAATGTTTAAGCTGGCTTATTAGAAGATGACTCAAAATTGCACAGTCATATATTTCACTTGATTTAGAAGAAAAAGGGAACAAGTAGGTAAACAAATGCAGAAATATGCATTCTTAACGCAAAAGCAGACTATTGCCCCACAAAGAAAGCAGTGCAGCCTTTTATGAATGAAAGTGAAAACTATTTTAGTCACACACTTACTAGGTAACAAACATTTGCACAAGCATAGTGATTGCATGACTTTTATGCAAGACTCGGAGAGGTGTAGAAGCCCTGAATTGTCAGTAACAAGCTTTTCATCAAAAAGGAAATAGAAATAAGCTTTTATTTCACTTCTGCCTAATATTTTAAGCAGCATTTAGTATGACCTGTTTGGTGATAGATTTTTTTTTTTTTTGGTTAAAACATGAAGGAAAAAAAAAACAAATATTACCTCTAGGCTGGTAAACAGCATGATGCCCTGAAGTTCATCCATGTGCAAGTCACCATAGACAAAGTCGCTTACCCAATCCTAACCAACTGTAGGTCAGTATCAATGCACCAAAAATCTCCTAACTCATACCTAAACCTACCCAGAGACACTCCTCATCAAACCAAATACCCTATTCATGGGAGGCTTTAGCTACCCCTCTCTAGACTGGGAAATGTGCACTGCCTCAAACTCTCAAACACAAACTTCCTTAACACAAATACCCTGGACCAGATAGTGAGCAGATATTCAAGCATACTGGACCTAGTACTTACCAACATGGGTGAGTGCTACAGCACTGCCCCCCCCCCCCCCATGTCACATCCTCACTGGTGAGGTCAGATCACAAAGCTAAGAACCACTAAATAATCACACAAGGTGACTATAACCAAAACAAAAACTAATAAAACCACCACAATGCCCACAACTCAAGAGATCATAAAGCTGTCAACTTCAGAATAAAAATCAATTCAGAAAACCAAACTAAACTTGTAACAGGAACTATTGTAAAGCAAACTCAATCTTACTGAACAGCAGTTTGTCAAACCTCAATGCCTCTCTGAACCCTGAAATCACGGTAATGTTTACAGAAACCCTGTGCAAATATGAATGGCTGCATAGATGCTGCTGTATCCACAAGTAAGCCCATAACCAAAGCCAGAAGCAAACCACACTGGTGGAATCCCAACTTTAATAGGGTACATAAAAGGAAAAAAGTGATGGTCAAATTCAGAATGAGTTACTGTCCCAAAGACAACTCATTGATTAATCTAAACAAGAAGCTAAGAAGATTAACTCCAACAAGGGCAACTATGGGGTCAGGGTAGCCTCTCAGGCTAAGGACAACTGTAAGGTTTTCTTCAGTTATAACTGAAACTTTAAATGTAATGCACATCAGTGTGTTGAATTATGGTAAATGACACCAGCTTCATTGAGCAGAGAGACATAGCAAATCTGCTGGTTGACAAATTCATCTCAAACTATACCCTCACCCCTGCTAACCCTTGGGAAATCCCTTCTAGAATATCCCCCCAGCTGTCAGCAGGCAACAGGTCTTGGTGGCACTTTCCAAGGCCAAAAACACTGCCTCAGTGAGCCTCAACAATATATTCTGGGTTACTTCCTAAATAACTTAAAACATGACCTTTTAGGACCACTTGAAGCATTTTTCAACTACAGTAGCAAGGCAGGTCATGCACTAGGTGAATGGAGGACTGTGATGGTCATCCCACTTCTCAAGGTTGCTCCATTAATTGACGCCAGAAACTACAGACCAATCAGTCTGACAAGCATAACATGCAAAGCCACCAAATGAGTGATCATGGAAATGATCAACAAAGACAGTGACAACCTACAGATACTTGAACCATCCCAGCTTGGCTTTGTCAAGGGAAGGTCTTGCCTACTTGATCTGGCAATAGATGATGGAAAGATAATGCATACTGCCTACCTTGACCAGGCTAAGGCATTAAGTATGATTTACCACTCGTGCATTGTTGACAAATTCACTGAACTAGGCATAAATACATGCAACACTTTCTGGAATACCAGCCGATTCCCAAGAAGTCAGGATTGGTGAGACCACCTCCACTAAGAGAACAGTCACCAGCAGAGTACCACGGGTATCCATGCTGGGCCCACTCCTGTTTGGCATCTACTTCTCAAAAGTCAAAGCTTAATGTCAAGGGCATGTGGCTCACCAAGTTCGCAGATGACTGTAAATTGGGAGTTATCATAGATTCCTCATCCATACTAACATCCTGCATGAGGGCCTAACACAGACAAATGACTGGTGCCAAAGCCACAATTTAAAACTCAATGCCAATGAGTGCATTGTAGTCCCCTGTGGGCAAACATTCACAGAAGTCAATTGCTACATTGATAAAACACTCCTAAAATTTGATCTGGTAGTTTGGGGTCTGAGAACATATGTAGGCAGTAACGTGGTCTTTTGCCCAACTTGTAATAAAGGGTATGGCATGTACTTGGCCAGGCATTTTCAACGGTTGGTATGCCAACAGAGTTTCTGTGCCAGGAGAATCCAGGATATTAATAAATGCTTCTATACAGATTGCATTATGGCCCTCTGCATATACTCTGTCTCCTACAGGGTACTGAGAAGCATTCTATGCCTGGCATATAAGGCATCCTCAGATCTAGTGCTGATGGATCTTTTGCACATCCACAAAATGTATAGGTCTAGAAAGATTAGATCCAGTGATTTAAACATTGTCTGCAACATAAACAGAACATGTTGGTAAAACTAATGTGTATCAAAGGATCCCCACAGTTATGCAATATGCTCCCCATCCGTGGGAAGCAGAGTTCATCCCTGACTCTGTTCAGATGTAACCTTGACCATTGGATGGGAAGGCATAAATTCACCCCAGTCTACCCTCCATGTCTCTAATGGACAGAGACAGTAAGTAAAATACCTAACATACCTCTCAACCTCTTATAGCAAGAAGTCTAGACAAAGCCCCAAAAAATAGGGACATATTTTAAATATTGCTCATACAAACTTAGAAAGGTGATAGAATACCAGGTTTTGCATTAGCATAAACTTTCTAAAGGGTATGAAGTCTGATATTCAAATATCTGTCATTATTCTAACTTCAGTCTTTAATGATTTGGCACTAATTTTCCAGAAAGCCACAATTTTATGAAAAATGGACCAGAAATATGAGGCAAAAATCTGGATATTCTGTGAAAATCTGTACAGTTGAGATGTATGCCTTTAGCCATCTCCAAATTAACATACCCCTCCTAATAGACATCCAAGGTGTATGGGGACACAATTGGGTTGAGTTGCATGACTAAGTATGTAAAGGCCCTGGTGTTTTTTAGCCTAGTTTATATCTATGAATCTAATGAAGAAAGTTTAAAATAATTTTAATTTTATTGTGGATGCCATTCCTTACAGGTCTGGGAGTTATTGCTTATAGTTACTTGTGATTAGACTGACCATTTCTTTCTGCAGGCTTCATCCTTGGAACCACGTGTGTTCACTCAGGAGTAAATCTCATCACAACTCCCATCACTGCAAGTTATTACTCCTACATTACCAAAGAGAATGTTCTAGTGGTATTCCTCCTCAAGAACATTCCTTCATGTTTGTGTTATATGGGATATGAATCTGGATGCAGTAGATATTTTGCTGCTGTTCACTCTTTCCTTAAAAGCAGATGAAAGACTACGAAGATGAATAAAAACATTGTGCATCTATTAAAATTAAAAAGTCCTCTGTAGCATGAAAATGTATCGACTAAATTTTAATTTAAAAGGCCTCTTGGAAGTGAAGGAATAAAGGGCAGACCTCCACAAAAACAGTAATTTTTGTTAGGGTTGTATGCATTTTTCTTCTATTGAATTAAAAATGAAAGTACTGTCACACTAAAACATTTTTTTCCTTGCTGTGATAAGTGAGTAAATGAGCTGTAGACTCATGAAACAACATTTTCATTATCACTGGGAACTTGTACAGGTCTAACAACCATGTATACATTAGAGAACATGGTACCACAAGAGTCAGAAAAATAAATCCTCTCTTTCTGCCCTGCACCGAAATCATTACCTTTTACCAATTCTTTTGATTCATCTCAACCTAAAACAGTCTCGCCCTACCAGGGACTGATTTTCTCTCTGCTATCTAATGTACTATACTTTCCATAATCCAATTTTCTGGTACTCTCTCCATGCAAAATGGTCCACCTAACCTGCAAAGGGCTAGTAGCTACTTGTTTAATGTTTACTTACAAAGAACTTATTTGACAAAAAATGTCTTTTTCTACAAATGTTCAGTTTACCCAACCTCCAAAAGGGCTAGTAACCTTTTGTTTAAATGTTAACTCACTAAAAGCTTATTACATAATGTATTATATTTCTGTAAATGTTTTAATTGTTCTGTACAAATCTTTGTTATTCTTTTGTAACATGTAATATGTAACTTACAATATTGGGAACTTTTGTCCCTGGGCCACCACTGAAAAGGGACTCTTGGTTCCAGAGTAAGTGACATGCTCAGCGTTGCACATTAGGTGAACATAGGGCTGGGAGAATCAAACACTGGACTATAGGAAGCAGCTTATGAACAGCTCATTGCTTTATCATTTCCATTAGCCTTGGCATAATTATTCTTAGTATAGATTTTCTCACAGTATCTCTTCTGAGAATGGGTTATGCTCATTTGGAAGTCCTTACTCAACAAAAGTGAATGGATGAGCAGCAGTCAAACATAAAGAGATAATTCATGATGTCAACATGTACAATGTGATTTTTGAAAGTCACACAGCATCTGAATGCAAACATTTCTCTTCTACATATTAATAATGAAGGAGAGTTAATAAAAAGAGCATTGCATGAATGGCATAGAATTGCAATGCCATGGATTTATTTTTTATTTATTTATTTAAGTTTGATGACCAGTGAAGTCCACTGGGCCATATGTCTCCTGGTCCACATGCTTAGTAGCTACCTTTGAGCCTATATAGAGCAAGTAATTTATTTAGGCTGCATCTGTTAACACTTTTATAGCTTAACCGGAACAGAGGGATAATATATGAATTAAATTAATGCAACTGTTTCAAACTATACTTTAAGGTACCCTACTCACCAGAACAATGACTTAGTCATACAACACAAATGAAGACGACAAAATATTAAGTCAAATACCAGAGTTTATCTATTTTTGTAGTTCAACAAGTAACCAAGATGATATAGAACTGACTAGACTTGTCAGTGAAAAACACAATGCCTTTATACTGATTTGCATTTTATCCAGTCCTGCCTTAGGAACATCAGACTAATAGTATGTACCAGGCAACGTGAGTAGATAACTCCCAAATTTGATTAGGGAAGATCTTTTGAATCTGTTGATTTACATATTTAATAATTTATTAGAGAGAAACATTACTTCTGTAGATTAGATGGAGTGTGATATAACAGCCATTCAAGAAGTTGACAGTCTCTCTCTGGTAGAGAACTAATGACTTTAGTCGCACATCTATCCTAGGGAAGTGTTTTGAAAACTGTATTCTGTCAGTATTAGCTCAGCAAAATATATGTAGTTAGAGAATGTTTATGACAGCATTGTTTACTTATGGACCACTCAAACCTTACCATTTTATTGGAGTTCTTTGATTTTATAAGTTTGGCAAATAAGGTCCGACTGCACTGAAAATATACATGGAGATAGCCAAGGCATTTGATAGCTTAGCACATAAGGTAATTATAAATGGTGTGGATAAACATGACCTCAATCCATATATCGTTTATTGAGTCAAAGAATGACTAAGTGATAGATGCCAATGGGGTTATGTTACTAGAGACAATACAGTATAAGAAGGATTCATTTTTGGCACTGTTATTTGTAGTTTGTTGTTTGCCTCATTTCCTAGTGCATCTCATGCATTGTATAGGGATAATTGCAGGTGATGTGAAGACCACTTTTGGCTAACATCAAAAATTGAAATAATGCTAATTTTGTGCACTTTAATCATACTTTGACTTAGGAATGAGGTCCATTCTTATCATGGTATTAGAAACCCAAAATACTTGGAGAAATTAAACTGAGAATAATCGTAGTAGGAAACCAGTACAAAAGTTCAGTTGGAGTTGCATATCAAGGGAAGGAAGAGGAAGTGGTGTCAACTCTGAAGTAATCAATGTTGTGGAGTGATAGGCCAGTGAGTTCCCATATGAAAGAGTAATGGATGATAGAAGATGCAGTTGAAGAGAGTATGTCACAGGAAGATGTACTGCAACTTTCTGTGGAATGGAGAACAAATAATATGTTGTCAATTAAGAAAAAAATGATCTGAGGGAAGAGTTGCTTGATTTAATAGAGATCGATATACATATTACGATTGCTTAAAGAAATAGATTATAGAAAGTAGGACCCCAAATTTTAAAAGTCTGATAAAATGAACAAAGTGATCAAGACTATTAAGATAAAGTCATGTGACTTAACAGAAGTAAATATGATACATTACTGTGTCGCTAAAGTAATAAATCCAGTGCTATCATGTAAGTATTGAATACAGAAAACTATAAATCAATTAAGGCAAGAAGTGTTACTGTTTGACTTCCAAGATGGCTGCAGATTGAGTAAAAGCTTAATTCTAGCTCTCCCATCGTGAAAACAGAAACTTAGCAGAGAAAACCAACGGATTTATATTTCTGAGTAAATTTCAGTAACTGATAGTAGGTGCACTGCCTGGATGCCAGAAAAAAAGAAATACAGAGGACAAAGAAAATCGGCGACAAAAGGTGAGGAAAAAACACTGACTGGGAAAAGTATTGCAGCTATTCAGCAAAAAAGCAGTGAAAGCTTCAGATATGACCTCTAATAACGTAGAGGAAAGTACAAGACAACTGCACACAGACTTGATTAAAATAAATGAAACCCAGATGGATTATATCAGACAGCAAAAGGATGGAAAAAATGGAAGAAGCTTTAAATAAATATTCAGAAGATGTGATAAAATTACAAACATCAGAGGTTGAAATAAAGAAAATGCTGGCCGAATATGACACTGCTCAAGAAGAGATGTTTAAAAAAACTAGAATTAGAGGACAGAGCATGTAGGAAAAACGTAAGATTTTCTGCTGTACCAGAGAAGCTGGGAGGAATGTACTGTATTAATATTATGAAAGCACAAATAAGCAACTGGACTGGTATTCCACAGCAGTTGTTCTTAATTGAAAAGGCACATCATGTGAATGCAACCTAGACATTTAATAGTAAAGATATAGTCCTACCAGAAGAAGGAGTTGATTCTGACAAAACTATGGCAGACAGACAAAGTATTAAAAGTGGGAGACAGCAGAGTGTTTGTGGAGAATAATTATTCATTGTATAGGCAGAAGAAGAAGAATTGATTCCACTGTTCTGGAAATGTCAAGAAGCAGTCTGGTTATTCAAACTGCTGTACCCAGCTATCTTCAAAATATTCTTCCCTGGTGGGACAAAATCATTTTTGATGAATTACATGCTAAGGAGGAAATACAAAAGTTTGTCCAACAAAAAGTGAGTTATGAAACAAAATGAGATACTGCTCCTTGTTCTTCTGGTAATAAAAAAAAAAAACAGAGAGAAGACTGAGCCAGTGAAACTTTTTCCAATGTTTCAACAGAAAATGCTTGAGAGAAGGATAAAACACAATAGTCGGCTAGAAGAATCAAGAGTACATTGATGCAGAAACAGGATTTGTGGGAAATGGAGATGAATAGTGCTAAAACCAATAACTGAGAAACTGACAAATGTGGGATTATGAAGCAATAATTATATTTGTGATAAATGGCAGAGCAAGAAAATCTGGAAACATTGGACTCTTACACTTTGTTAAACTTGGGGATAAGTATATGCCCTACTTCATGTCATTAATGTTGGAAAAAAATACTTAGGAGAGAGGAAGAGGAAGGAGAAAGTAAACTGTAAATATTTTTTCTTAATGATGCTATATTTATAGTGTGTGATTTTCTTTGCATGTTATAAAGTAAAGTTTTCGCAGTTATTTTTAAGTGTAATGGGGAAACCAACGTTAACAGGTTCTCCTGTTTTTTTATCTTTCTCTCCTTGTTCAGTTTTAAGAAATGTAGGCACTGCAATGTAAAAAAAAAGTCTGCTTAAAAGAGCATGAAAAAATTAAAATTAGTGTGCTTTTTCTCATTCTTCCAAAGGGCAATGACTGGATTAAGGCCCTTAGCTTGATCTAGTCACATGTTTTATGATAAAGCAAGTAAATGAAAAAGAATATTGAATATTGTAAGGCTTTTTCTGTCAAATAAATGTATGCTTAGTAGCATTTCTGTATCTGGTCCTCATGTCTCCAGGAGACAATCTGATAGAGAAATGGCTAGGAGATAGTGTTCTCTGAAAGCATTCAAGTGTTTACTCAGCTGGGAAAGCTGTAAAGAAAAGACAAAAAAACTGAGACAGCACTTGGTTGAAGCACAGGCTGCACCATGAATCTTAGCATGGATAACCTTTCTTTTAGATTATCTCAAGTTTGAGAATGTGGGTGGCAGTTTGGAACATTTGTTCCTATTAGGAGGATAACATTTTAATATTTGAAGATGTACATAGATTTTTGTGTTATTATTAAGTTAATAGGCTTTAGGAGGATATTGGGGATATGTTTTATTTGTTGGAGGGCTTTCAATATAACAAACTATTTTGTAAGAGGTACTATAGGCTGAAATGGATATGACAAGAAACAACTGTATAAAACATCAACCTGCCAAACAGTGCATGCATGTAACACAAAAGCAGGAACTAGACATTTAACAATATACATAAATGGTGGAAGTAATAACTTTTTAATACAATGATACTTTCTGTAATGTCTTTAAATGTCAGTGGTCTCAGAGATAAATACAAAAAAGAAAGAGCAGTGGTCTCGGAGATAAATACAAAAAAGAAAGAGTAGTGAAGTATATAAAAAATGTAGAGTGCAAATAGCTATGTTACAGGAAAAACACTTGGAAAGACTCAAACATGTGAATTTGATAAAGAATGGTTTTCAGGATGGTTACTCAGAAAAATATCTGCGACAAAGGAAAAAGAGTAATTTGTATTGGAAAAGCAGCTTCAGTAGTGATAGAAGATAAAAAAGATAATATTGGCAGGTTTGTAGTACTAAAGGGCCACTGGCATGTATTTATATTCCAGAGAAAACTACTGTAATGGAGCTTAAGAAAATATTGGGAGAAATCTGTTTTCAGCAAGGAATAATACTTATAGGTGGGGACTGGAATTTGATTTGCAACATGGAAAATGTCTGGGGGCTCAAAAGGGAACTATAACAAAGGGAGGGTAGATTTTTGAAGAAATTTATGAAAATATTTGGCATGGAAAATGTGAATTCAGTACTAAAAGTTCAGAGTGAATTTACATATTCCAAACATAAAAAAAGTGCATTTAATTAAAGGTCTTGATACGCATCCAATAACTACTACGTATCATGCACCAATAAGAACTAAAATAAAAGCACAGAGGGATGAAACAAAAATGAGACACTGGCACTTTCCCTCCTATCTCTTCAAAATAGAGGAATTTAAGGAATGGGTAGTAGAAATTATTCAGGTGCTATTGGAGAATATAGGAATTTCTTCTGAAAATATAGGTAGGGTATGGAGTTTAAAAAATGGGTTGGCAATAAAAGGAAGATATGGTTAAGATCCAAGATGTAATAAGAATTATTTAGAGGCACTGACAAATGTTAAATCATTGCAAAATAGGGGAAAGCTCAAACAACAAGAAGAGGAGCAACTGTAGAATGCTGAACTGAAAATAAGGGATTTCCTCGATAATATGCATGAGTTTAGAAAGATTCCTCTTAACTGTTTTTTGATAATGACTGAAGAACACAAAACCTTCAGCAAAATGGCTCAGGCAACAGACAGTAGAAAGTGCGGTCACCAAGGTTAGGGACCTTGTAACAAGGAAGATAGCAAAAGATCCTGTAGAAGTATTAGATAGATTTTGGAAATGCTATGAAAGTCCATATAAAGCAGAGCAAATGGAAATCAAGAAAAGGTGCAAATGGAAATGTTTATGGAAGAATTAAAAATGCCAAGGTTAGAGGTAGACGAGGCTCAATTACGAACAGTTACTATAGGAGGAGATGAAATAAAAACGGTGACGTATAACTAATCTACATGAAAGTCCCCAGGCATATTTGGTATTACTGTAGAAATTTGGAAAACTGATAAAGATTTAGAAGGCTTTGTTTAACATTATTTTAAGAGGATGAGAAGTACCAACACCGTAATACCAAAAGAGGGTAAAGATCCAGCTTCATGCAGGCCCATTTCAATACTAAACCATGATTTAAAAGTGTTTATAATGGCTAAAAGAATAGCAAACATGATGCCAGAATGAATAGATATGGACCATTATGTTATTCAGAGGGAAGGCAAACATTTGACAACATTAACAGAGCACTGATGATGCAGAGGGAAGCAGAATGTAAGAAAGTACCACTGTTGTTAGTGGGCCTTGATGCAGAGGAAGCATTTGACAAAGTAAGCTGGGACTTTTATGAGAAGGGCATGGGAAGTATTTGCATTACCTGGTAAAATTATAAGGTTGATTAGGAGGATATATGAAGGATTTGAGGTAAAATTTAAAGAAGATGGATTCCTCTCGGATAATTTCTGCTTGAGCAGAGGAACCAGGTGGGGGTATCCTCCTTTTTCCCTTTGTTACTTACATTACATTTAGAACCATTAGCAAAGAAAATAAAGAACTCAGAAATTCAAGGATATAATTGATATGGTAGTCAAGAAAGCAGGCTGTATTTGCAGCTGATATTCTTTTATACCTGATAAAATCATAAAAATATATTAGTGTTGGGAAACATTTGGAACAGTTTTAAAATCTTTTTGGGATACAAAATTAACAAAGCTAAAACAAAGGCAACAGCTATAAATTATGTACCCACACATGAATTGATTCAGCAATGCCCATATTTATGGGGACAAGATAAAAATGAATTTAGGAGGATGGATTAAAATAAATCTGGTGTGGCAGCTAAAGATATGTGGAAAGAGACTAGATAAAAGGTAATAAAAAGCTGAGAAACTGGAAGCTCTGTTATATGGATATGGAAAGTAAGATACAAGCAGTTAAACTTTTTTTTTGGGGGGGGGGGGCTTGTGCTTAGTTTGCCCATTATTTCCCTGTTGTCCAATAATAAATTCCAATTTTTATTTAACATGCTTCTAACACTATTGGCTTCAGGGCTAAACATTATGACAAGTCCAGTTTCGAAATTAATGCTAGCCATGTTTTCTGCATCAATATTATGGGTTGCTTCTCTGGTTTCTAAATTATCTTGTGTTTGTTCGTCTCTCAATATAGGTTTATATGTCATAACATTTAGCCCTGAAGCCAGTAGTGTCAGCAACATGCTAAATAAAAATTGGAATTTATTATTGTCCCTCAGCAGGGGACAGAGAATCCGGCACTTCAGAGGCATTGGAAAAAACATTCAATAAAGCAGGCAAGACAGGAGGAATGGCTACAGGTTTAGGATAATCCATCTGCAGTAACTCATAGTACCTCTTATGGATATCTGAAACCTGGGAACAATCCCACTTAAAAAATTCCATCATCCCAGAGATTGTGTCCCCAAAGGTAATTTCCTCAGAAGGTTTATCTAGAGTATGAGAATCCTCTTCCTCAGACCCATCGTCTACAGGAGAAGAAATCTGGGTAGAATAAGCAAGGGCGTCATCATCAGAATCCACTTCAGAACTATTCAATTCTCTGGGCCTTTTAGGGGAAGAAGATAACCAAGGAGGAGCAGGAACTGAAACCCTTTGAGGAGGCCTCAATGACAGTAAAGCATTAAATAACCCCTGAGTAAAGGCCTGCCACTCACTTTGAGGATCCCTAGGAGCAGAGTTTTCTGTTCCTTTTTTAAGGAGACATCCACTCTAGAAGCCTGAGAAGGCTCAGACTCAGGATGCATTCAACAGCTGCAGTAGGAACCTCTTCCCTAAAGGGAAACTGAGAAACCCCTCTAGACCCCTCAGAAACAGTCAACCATGGTTCCCTCTGAACACCCAAAATGGATGCCTGCAAAGCCTCGTTGGATGTGCTGCCTGCCAGATCTTATCGACCTCCAACCCAGACATAATAGAAGAATCTGACAAAACAACCGGGTGAGCCTCTGAGTCCATAATAACCTCGAGAGAAACTCATGGCAGAGGCTGGACAGTGGAAGATTGTGGTCTTACCTTATGCACCACCTTCTTCCTTGATGGCTGACCCTTTTGGCAGGAAGTTCCATCCAGAGTATCTGCCACAAGAAGCTTAAGATGCTGGTTCTGTAGATACAAGGAAAGGAAAGAAAGCCTACTATGAAGAGTTTTGGGGACATACGCCTGACAAATTGAACAAGATGTATGGTCGGGAGCAGCACCTAGGCAAAAAAAAGGCAGTTATCGTGGCAGTCTTTATGGAGAATCAGTCTCCCACACTGGCATTTACTCTTCCTGGATGACATTACCTCCAAACAGCACAAAACAAACAGAAAAAGTAACCAAAAACCCAATTGGGTACTGCAACAGTGAGGACTCCAGCAGACAAGAGTAAGTACAGGAATGCCAACAAACAGGAAAACTGTAAAGGAAACAGATGGAAGTAACAGACTGGTTAAAACAGAATTCAGACTGGTGGCAAAGAAGTTTTGAGGATGGTACGCCTGAATTGTCACTTTTATGCCCTAAGCTACGCAAGGAGTGTGTAGGTGATGTTTAGCATACCTTAAAGCAATGGTAGACTTTGGTAAACTGACTGGACGGTGGGCTTCACAGTAGGGAATCCCATTTGTTATGAATGCTGCAGAGGTGAATGTAAGGACATCACCTAATATGGTAACTGAAGAACTATTAGGCACTTGCTACTAATACCACCAAGCAGTAAACACTATCCAAATGTTCTGGTTATTCACAAATAACATTTTAGAGTCAGAATCATATTCACAAATAACATTTGAGCAGGGGTGGCCTGTGCTATTGGACTGCAGCCCCCCCCCCCAGCTGTAAAAAAAGAAAGAAAGTAATAGAAAGTAAAATAAAATACAAAGAAAGAAAATAAAAAAAAAACGACCGCAAGTAGTGGACCTTTGCACATGCGCGCTAGCAGCATTTCCGATATCCAGACTGCTGCTGAACCAGTCTGGAGCATGCGCAGAATACGGACTGTCTCAGCAGCAGTCTGGATTAAGAAGCATTCAAGTGCAGAAATCCCAGAAGTGTATGCAGTTGTAACTGCATAGACTGTCACTGGAACGGGATCGGACTCGGACTGCAACGTCTGCAGGCTGGGAGTCTCGTCGGGGAAGGACATCTCGCAGGGCTTTCTAGTGCAAGCAAAGGAAGGACTTAGTGCTCCAATGAACGAAGCTAGCAATGGAAGGAGTTAGTGCTGCAACGAACGAAGCTAACAATGGACCAGTCCCCCAGGTAAGGGTGTGTGTTTGTGTGTGTCTGTGTGTGGTATAGCGTTCAAAGCTGCAGGTCACTGAGGTCAATGTTTTGTTTGAGTAGATGCAGTGAAATGTGTTTTCAAATAAAAACAGATATGCCACAAGCAAAGATACTGACACCTTCAGTACTAGATGCTCTAAATGAGTGGTAGACATTAAAACCAAGTAGAAAAGGGATATTTGTAGCGGATTAACTTCTGAACTTCATTCGCAGTTTTGTTCAACTGAATATATTGTTGTTATTTTATGTTAGCCTTCTGATCTTGAAGGCTTTGGCAAATGCAATGTCAGTGAATCAGTGTATGGTGAAGAGAAATGCTGCCCCTAACTAGCCATAAAACTTTAAACTCCTGTTATGTCCTAATATAACATTTATCATCATTATACCCCTCCCTTTGCTTAAATAGCTATTAATTATATTAGATTAATGAGTAATATTAGTTTTATTAGATGCAGGACAATGTTATATGAGTAATATAATTCTGAAAGAAATGTATTGATTTGTAATTTGTGCTGTGGTTTTGTTAAATTATTTAATTTTGTTTTTGTTTTCCTTCACTTACATGTGATTAATTATTTAATTGTTAGAACTGAATAAATAAAGCTTTTGATGAATAAAGAACTTTGATACTGAGTTAAAATGGTACACTGTAGTTCCAAGTTATGAAGAGTCAGTAAAGTATGTCTGTCTTATAAACTTTGGTATAAATGTTGAGGGCCCTCTCTGGTCAGCTAAGAAGTCTAAATTTGTGCACTGTAGTACTAAAAATCAATGCTGTCCTTATTTTTTAATGATACCATCTTAGACAGCATTGAAAACATGAGACTTGGCTGTTACTATTGACATGAGTTTCTCCTTTGGTGCTCACCAGTTAGAAGTAGTTGGAAAATGCTAGTTTAAATTAAATCTTATGTATGAGACTATTAACAGCATGTGAAGTGTTATTAGCTATTTATAAAACAGTATCAGACCAGTAACTGAATGTGGAGCTTCTGTCTTTATTCCCAGCCATTCCCTTATCGAATGGATAGAAAAAAAATTGAAGAAGCTTTGCAAGGTGCATTTATAAAGTCAATCCTTTAAGGTGTATGGATAAGAGTAAGAAAACTCCCCTTGTTTACTGTAAATTATAGACTGATTAGGATCGGCTTAATTTTAATTTATACCAGTAAATATGTTCTTGGTGCTCCCACTGGGGTCTCATTTAGTATGGACTCAAAAAAATTAGAAACTACAACAATTTTGTTGAGGTAAACAGAGTAAATTCATCCTTTATAGCAGATTAAATTATCTTACCTTTGAAACTAAAGAGGAAGGACACTTCAGTTACTTTTAAAATGGGAGTCACGGATGCTAGTCTGAAAGGTTGCAGATCTTATAAAACCTTATTTAGGGTCAGAGTCTGTTTAGTCCAGAAACATTGGAGTTGTAAGGAAACCAAAGTATCCAGAGAAAACTCATGCAGACACAGGAAGATCATGCTAACACCACACAGAGTGACCAGAGATCAAGATTAAACCTCATACCCTGAAGCTCTGAGGCAGAGCTCTTAACTACTGAACCACAATACTTATTGCATGATCTCAACAGTTTCCCCACTAATGAAAATGCAGTTAATCTTGCTGAATACAGAGCATTTTTTCATGTTCAGATTACAATGTGTGAGTGCTCAAGCTCTTTATTTTTCACCAGTGAAAGGAATTCTAATAGGTAATGGGACAAGAAAGTAGGAGAATACATGTTCTGTTACTCATGCAGATTAACAGTTGCGGTTTTACATTCAGTTACAAAATGCTGCAGAAGACACACACACTATTGACAGTTTTGCATCGTCTGCCATTAGTAGTGCAGTGTCGCAGAAGAAGCCAGCAGAAATTCTGCTACAGAGAAAGTCGTCATTAGTTTCAATACACTTTAAAGAAATATAAACTGTCACTGGGGACTGAAAGCTACCAATTATGAGTCCACACTATAAATGAGTTACTACCAGTTAGAGAGTACTTCAATCTGCACTGGCACTGAAGATGTCTTGCTAGGAAAGTTATTTGTATTACAGGTAGCAGTAAAACTGGCGATGAAACAGCACAAGTGAAGTTGGCGTAGATAATAAAATGTTGCAGAATACCATGCTGACAGTTGTACTGGTGAGAGCACTGCAAGAAAGGTGTCCACTTTTCAGAGAATGTGACAGAAAGAAGTATTAGAAAAAATGCAATCTGCAGTATCAGTGTACTGCAGGGGAGTCAGCCGTGATTATAGTGCTATAGGTAAAGCTAACAATAGTGACCATGTACTAAAAAGTATGCCATTCCTAACAAACATTAATACAAGCAAGACAGTTACTGGTGGTGGAGTTGTGTTTATATTTAGAACATTGCAGGTCAGCATGTGGTTGGTGAATTAGACTTATAATGTTGCCGCTGGTGTCAGAATACAGCAAAGAAGGCTGATTTTGGTACAGTAGTATTTCTGCAGAATTTGTTACTGGTCACTACCTCTGTATAGGAAGCTACCACTTGTGACAGCTTACTACAATTAAGGCTGTTATTGGTGGCAGAACAGCGGATGGTGAAGCTATCATTAATGATGAGTTCTGTGGGGAAAAATAATGCTGGTGATAATGCTGGGGGCTGTCACTTCTCAACTGTTATGGGAAAATCTGTTGGTGGTGGTGACACTGATCTATAAATTCAAAGCTGACGATGGAATATAGTATGGGAGGCTATCAGTGATCACTGAGCTTTGAAGGGAAGAATGTAGCTGTTGGTGTTTTACAAGGAATATAGACTGCTAACAGTGATGTGGCGACGACTATCATGAGTAAGAATGAGTAAGAGAATGATTAATTAGGTTCGCAGTGGTAAATGAATGTCAGTGGTGGTGGTGGAAAACTGAAATAAAGGTGATAAACTGTGACAGCATAGCTGACAACTAGTCAGTCATCTGTGAGACACACAGGGCAGGCTGTCAGTGGAGACAGAGTACTGCAGACCAAGTTGTCCCCTGTGAAGTAGTGCACACAAAGGTTTAATCTGTGTGTGTGTGTGTGTGTGTGTGTGTGTGTAATGCCATAGTTGGTTTATACTGGTAGCTAAAGAATACCTCAGGCTTGAACCCTGTACTCTGGGTGCAGGTAACAAGAGCCCAAATTCCCTACCCACCACCATTTGTGAAAGCTTTGCAGATTTTTGCCTCATATTTTGTTTTGTTCTGTTCTGTTCCTCATGAAATCTGTGGTTTATGAATTTCTAGTTCTTTAAAGAGTTGGTGGTGCACTGGTAGCACTGTTGCCTCACAGCTAGAGTTGCTATGGTTTGATTCTTGGCTGGAATACCTTCTATGTGGAAGTCTATATGTTCTTCCTGTGTTTAGTTTGTGTGTGGATTTTCTCTGGTGTCCTCCCATATTACAAAGACATGTGTCTGCAGTATTTCTCCCTGGGCCTCTGCTGAAAATTGGCTTTTGTTCCAAGTCAGACTTTCCTGGTTAACAAATGTTAAATAAAATTGACAGGCATTTGAATTTCAGACTTCATATTCTTCAGAAAGTACATAGTGACACAAAGCCTTTTATTCTAGCAATTTTCTAAGTTTATAAGATGAATATTTAAAATTTGCCCCTATTTTTGGGACTGTATTCCTCCATTATTGGCTTCGTCCCAGTTTTTTGTGCTAAGGTTGAGAGCTATGGTGAGAGCTGAATTCACTGAATATGTTTGAGGGCTATATTCCCCCCATTACTGGCTTTGTCAGGGTGTTTTGTGCTAAGAGGTTGACAGTTATGGTGAGAACTGAATTCACTAAATGGTAGCCATTTAAGTTTCAGTCTTCCTCTCTTTCACAAAACAGCTGCTTTGGCATAGTGGTATGTTGCTCTGACTGTTTTGCACAGAGTCCTGGGTAGAAGACTTGGCAATGAAATGCCTGGTGGTAACACAGCATTTTATTCTAGCAACTTTCCAAGATTACACAAGCAGTGTTTAAAATGTGTCCCTGGTTTTTGGGCTTTTGCCCCCCCCCCCAATAAATTTTGGCTTTTTCCGGATTTCTTGTGCTGCAAAGTTGAGAGATGCACTTGAGTGTTGAGTAGATTTTACTAGGAGCTGAGAGCTGCAGGGGAAGAGAAGTTTAGAGCTGCTTATGGTGAGTCTGCTTGCTTTGTTAATAGCACAACAGGTAGTGTACTTGCTTTTGAAGCAGAAGGCTGTGGGTTCTACTCACACACGGTGTGGATGCTGCCATACTGAGATTTTCTCTTTGGCGAAGATACAGGCACTTTATTTGTAGATGAAACCGTAAATATATAAAGTTGTTTGCTAGCTACAAATCTCTTTAATGTGGAATTCTTTAGATGACTTTTACTTCTGCATAGATTGTGTATATTTACTGATACTGGTGGATTGTAGAAGTTTGAGTAGACTTTTATGATGGAAATGTTCTCAACTGGGCAGTTTTGTCATTATTGGTGCATGCATTTTGTTTCATTGTTTACTGGAAAAATGTTCAAAACAAATTTAAAACACTCTTTAACAACTGTACTGTATTATACAAGGAATATAATTTAATAAAATCAGGTAGGTGCATCACACAACACATGTATGTCTTTGCGTGCAAGGGGCCTATCATTTGAAAACAACCCAAAGTTAATCTTTATACTAGCCAAATGTATTTTTTTTTTGAATGTGCATTTCAATGCTGATTCAATGAATGTGAGTTTCAAGGGCAGAAAAGTTTTAATGCTAAGTCTATTTTCATTGTGAGACTGCTTTGCATTGTTTAGCAGATGTCTTCGTGTTTGTGCTGTAAAATGCAAAATAAAACTTTCAAATGAAATCCAAATAATCGTAGAAGTAAAGCAGTATGCACATTAGTGTTTATGGTAAATGGGGCAAAATAGAGAAGTAGTGGGATATTGGAATGGCTGCAAGGGGGAGGCTCCATTCGACCATGATTTTGTAAGGGGGAAGGGCGTCAAACTCAAAAACAGCCCCGGCTGAACCATACCTCTCAACTGTCCAGATTTTCACAGAATGAATAGATTTTTGGTTCTTATGTTTGGTTTGTTCCTCATAAAATTTGTGTTTTTTCTGGCAAATCATTTAGGAATTAAGTCACTAAATAATGACAGACTAAGTTTCAGACTTCATACTCTTCAGAAAATGCATGCTAAAGCAAGATCTGTTGTTCTGTCAACTAAGTTTATACAAGAGCAATTTTTAGTACTGATTGTATGTTTACCCAGTATGTTTGGCCTTGTCCAGTGTTCCCGTGTTAGAGGATGACAGGCATGTGCAAATAAATCACTTTATAGAATTAGGTATATCCAAACCTTTCAGCTGTCTCTGATTTTGGCTCAAAATGTTGCTCTACCCATAATAATCCCTCTGCAAAATGGCAAATTTGGAAGAAAACATGGAGGGTTTAGAATTAATAAATAATTGTAATGATCAGAGTTACAGATTACTTTTAATTTCAGAAATGCATGTAGATTCTCTTATTTTCTCAGCTGCTCAAGTTAACAGTACTAATATTAAAAAAGTGTCCTTTCTTTGAGAGGTTCCCTGCTGTATTGTGTTGTTATTTTATATTTTTGCATCACATTTTTGGTCTGTTTTTCATAAAATTGTGGTTGTCTGGCAAATTAGTGGCAAATCATTAAAGACTGAAGTTAGAAAATAATGACAAACATTTGGGTTTCAGATTTCATACCCTTAAGAGAAATTTCATACTAATGCAAGACCTACTATTCTATTATCTTTCTAAGTTTTTAACAGGAATATTTAAAAATTGTCCTTATTTTTGGGCCTTTGTCCCACTTCTGTTTATGGCTTTGTCCAGATTTCTTGCTCTGCAGCTGAAAGGTATGACAAATGTGTCAGGGCCATCACCGTCAGCCATAGACATATCAAATTGTGACATACTTGTTGCACCCCACCCCCCCATGTAGTGACTCTGGATGTCTCCAAGCAAGGCAAGGAGCAGTTATGCAGTGTAAGTGTGCAGAGTATCCCCCCTCCAAGGTAGACACAAGTACTACAGTTGCTTTTCATCTGTCCTTGATTTTGCAGAATTTTTTGATTTTCTGTCATATTTTTATACTGTTGATTTATGCTTCTTCAGAAAATGCATGTTGTTGCAGTGCCCTGTTGTTCTGCATTTAAGTAGCAATGTTTTAATGACCATCAGGTAAGCTTGTCTGAGATTGTAAGATGCAAGTAAGCTTTAATAAGCATACTGTTAGAGTTACCAACATTGAAAGCCTTTCTGTTGTTGCCATGCAGAGAATACTTACATAACTAGATAACGTATAAGCCTTGGGTATTGAAATGCATATGACAGTATTTGTAATAAAGGACAGAATTACAGTATTTGCAGAATCTCTTAACATTTGTTGGAGACTTGCAGTCATCTTTGCAGGCTTTGTCTGTAAACTAAACAGAATGCCAATCTATCATGTGTGGTCCATAACCTGTGCAATAATCCTTTAAGCAATTTATCTTGAGCTTGTTTCTTGTTTGCTGTTCATTTTTTACTTTGATCATGTTTCCCTAGAAGGAAGTAGATAGTTGTTTTTAGGCAGCAGGTCTTTTTTGAATAAGAAACGTTTTACAAGTGGGAGTATTGCTACTTTCAGCACGTTACTTGGTACTTTTATAAAGCTGAACATAAATTATAATTAGAACTGCAGTGCCAGGAGTTGAGTGCTACTTGTTTTTTTATACTTGATTTTGACTGTCATTCCAGTAATGTATTTAAAAAGTAATTTATTTTTTCATGCCTTGCAACCTTTTTGTTTCCATCTAGATGTTAAGTAAGCTATCATGTAGCCAATGCATTGAAATAAGTCTTTTATTCTACAATTCATTTTGTTTTGATTGGACACTCATAATGATGGTTTGGCAGTGGCACCCAGGGCAGTGTATTTAATTAAAGTCCCAGTTTTTGTGGTTTTTAGCATAGCCCCACCCCTTTCTAGTTGGTTACACCCCTTTTCATTGGCCCCACCAATTCAGCTGTCTCCTGCAGCCCCCCCTTTGATTTGAAGTCACCAGCTGCCACTGCATTTGAGTTAGAATCAAACAGTAGCAAAAATACTTCAAATTATTAAAGGTTACAAAGGGGCAGCATATTGAAATAATGCATGTCCCCTGTCATAACCAGTGTGGCTTCTTAACCAAAATCCAGCTTTAGGTATACAGTGTGCTGAGTGCCATATCCTCAACAACAAATGGTAAGAGAGAGCAATCACCCAGAGTCACTCAAAGTGCACAGAAGAAAATAAATAAAATATTTAACACCCTAACCCACGTCAAACAGGGTTTAGTAACTATAAATGCCAAATGACAGTGTTAGTCTAGAAAAGATGCATAACTACTGTTTGAAGGTATGAAGACATCAACAGCAGTAATTGCTAGTCAGCTGACACCAACTCTAACTACTCTGTTTTTCAGAAAATGATCAATAGTTTTTACAGCCAAAGTCTAGTAGTTAAGAACAGTACTAACCAAATGATATCTATACTACCTGTAACAATGTGTTTGATAGGGTTTAGCCCAAGTAAACTGAAAGCTGTTGATTTTCGATAGTTAAAAGTAGTCAAGAATACAGTCTAGAATTTAGGTAAGGATTACTGCATAATCTACAGGATGATTATTTCATAATTTTGTATGTGTGATTTTTTGCCAGGTGTTATGGATTAGATCTTTGCCAACATTAAAGTGAATAATTCTGCAGGCTTGTTGAAACTGAGCTTGTTGCGTATATTTCATGTTATTTTTAATTTGTGAGAAGCTGGTCTGTACAAGGTTTTAGAGGCTACATACTTAGATTTTGTATACTAGTGGCTATGGTTTGGATAATTATCACCATTAGTTAATAAAGAGATTCAGATATCACAACTAGATGCTGATAGTTCATAAATGTTTTATGTTTTTATTTTATACATGTATGTGTGTTTGTCTCTGGGTATATATAATTATATGTAATATACACATTACACCTTCTCCATGGTTAGCCTAAACAATACTCGCATCGAAATAGTCTCCCATACTGAGCTTCTAGGCATCCTTATAGACGAACAGTTAAAATTCGACCTGCACCTCCAAGCCAACATTAAGAAAATCCATCAAAAAATAGGAATGCTTTACCGGCACAGTTGCTACCTCACATCGTCAATTAAGCTTACCTTCTCTACCACTTAGGGTTGGGAGGGGGTGGCCTAATGGTTAAGGTGTTTGCCTTACAAACACAAGATACAGGGTTTGAATCTCTCAGGGGATAATTGGCTAGGCTTAAAATGGCTCGCAAGGGCAGTTAGCCTAGTACTAACCTATGAATCTATGAACTCTTCCCCTCCCTCATGTATGAGGCTCCTCTACTTACCAACCTGCAAGCAACCCTCAAAACTAAACTAGCATTCTGCTACAAAAAAATTGCCAAATTTGCTGCCAGCTCTAAATCTTTTCCCACCACTGCTATTCCCTTCACTCCCTGAACTAGCTCCTCTTCCCACAAACTCATTTTCAACCCTTCCCATTGCCCCTCTCTCTCCTCCATCCTCACCATGCATCTTCCTACCCGAACCCTTAGATCTAACTATCAAAACCTCCTTGCTGTACACAAACCATCACATAGCCATGGTCAGCTTCTTCTATCTTTCTCCCTTGCACATAAATAGAACTCCCTCCCTCCCCACTTCCGTACTACACAAAATCTCTCCTATTTTAAGACATTGCTACACTCTTATCTCTGCACTACCTGGGAATGCTCCTGCTCCCATCCATCCTAACCCCCCCTCCTACCCACACTGACCTAACCTACCTTAACTATACTTTCTACCTGACACATATGGGGGGGAGTGGGGGGGGGCAGGTGGAGAAATATGTACATTTCCTATTTAGGAATCTTATATTGATGTAACTGTTACAGTTTGTACTACTACTTGTTTGACCATCGATTGTTTATAACTAGAACATACTGCATCAACTCCTGTTTTTTCTCTTGTATTTGTTGCATGTAAATATTATAAGTGTGTTAATTTCTTGTTAAACTTCTTGTTGATTTTTTGTACACATCTACTGTAGAGCTTTTTTCCCCGGACCTCCATTGAAAAAGGGCTCATCTTGGCCCAATGGACTTTCCTGGTTAACAAATTTCAAATAAATAAGTGTGTGTGTGTATATACACACACACACACACACACATATATATATATATATATATTTATATATATATCTGTATCTACATATATATCTGTATATCTATATATATATATATATATATATATATATATATATATATATATATATATATATATATATATATATATATATATATATGTATGTATGTATGTGATGTGTGTGTGTGTATATAATGTATACATATAAAATGTGTTTCTGTTTTTGGAGCAACCCTGGGTAATAGTATCAGTTTTTTTTATTAGCATAAGTTATGTACAGACTGGTGCAGATTAAGCTAAAATGGTGGAAGACCCCTTTTATGTGGAAGAGGAGAATGCAAATTACATGAGAGTTATATGGGAAACTGTGTAAAGTGTAAATGATTGGGTGAATTGTGACAGACAGAAGTTTACTGTTCTTTATAAACAGAATTTTGTTAAGATGTAGAAGTAGAAACTGAAACAGCTCTTATTTCAGCATAGTAGTGCTGAAATATAACACTAAGGGATTTGCAGATAAACAGAACAATCAGCAGACCTGCATAGGGCACACTATGCATTTATGGGCAGCACTGACTCTTAAGTTGGGACTTCCAAGATGACTGCACACTGATCAACAGCTTAGCTTCAGCATGTCAAAATAGAAACTGAGAAACAACAGTAAGTGACATGGTCAGCTTGAGTTACTGGTTAAAGTACACTGCCTGTATGCCTGCAAAGAAGAAACTAAGCCCGAAAGAAAATCAGCTAGAACAGGTACAGAGAAAACACGGACTGTGAAGAATCCTGCAGCCATTCAGTTAAAAGCAGTTCAAGCTCCAGCTTTTGTGATAGACATGGCTTCCAGTAATCTATAAGAAAAAAATTAAAATGTACTCGAATCTGATTAAACAAAACAATGAAATGAGTATGTCATCTCATAAAAGACTGGAAAAAAATGGAAGAAACTATACAGATATTCAGATGAGCTGATACTGCAAAAATCAGAGGTAGAAATGAAGGATGTTTCAAAAAAGGTAGAATTAGAGCACATTGGGGAAATTCTAGATTTTCTGCTGCATCATAAAAACTAGAAGGAACAGACTGTATTAATTTTGTGAAGTCAAAAATAAGCAACTGGACTGATATTCCACAGCAGGAACTGTTAATGGAAAGGGTGCACATATGTATGCTCTAAATCTGGCCATAAGAAAGCATCCAAGACCTTTATTAGTAAAGATGCAAATCTAATAGCAGAAAGTTGAGTCTGTCAGAACAGTGGCAAAGGGGCAAAATTATTAAAAGTTAGAGAGAGTAGAGTATTTGGGGCAAATTATTCACTGTACAGGCAAAAGAGAAATTTATTACAGTAATCAGAGAATGTTGAGAGACAGATGTGATATTTAAGCTGATGCAGCCAGCTGTATTCAGAATATTTATATTTTTGGAGGGTCCAAATCATTTCTGATGCAAAACAGTCTAGAGAGGAAATGCAGAAATTTATCCAAAAAAAAAATGAGCAATCAGCCAGGAGGGGACTCTTTTCATTGGGGAGGATGGCATAATGGTTAAGGTGTTTATCTTACAGACACAAGGTGCAGGGTTTGATTCTCACATGGGATAATTGGCTATGCTTGAAATGGCCCACAAGGGTAGTTAGCCTAGTTCTAATCTATGAACCTGACAATTAAGCACATGAAGTGACATGGCCAGTGAAACCTTTTCCACTGTTGAAAATGAAAATTCTTGAGAGAGAGAGAAAAGCACAAGAGTTGACCACAAGAATCAGGAATACCTTGGAATTGAACCAGAGTCTGGAGTTGAGATGGAGATGAATAAGAAGAAAACCAGCAACATGGAAATTGTTGAAGAATTGTGAGACTGCAAAGCTTCAATCATGTTTGTGAAATACAGCAGTATAAAAATAAGTGGAAAGAGTGGACTTTTGTTGCCTTTGCTTAACTTGTAGGGAACTGAAAAGCATTTGCCTCACGTCATTATTAATGTCTGGAAGGATTCAAAGTGGAGAGGAAGAGGAAGGAAAAAGGTAGCTGTAAGTAAAATAATTAATTTTCTTAACAGTATTTCTGTAGAACTTTTTGCAATATAAATTGCATATTTTATAGTAAAGTATTTTAGTTCTTGTATCTGACAAATTTATTAAACAGCGGCAATTTTCTTCCCTTTTTTTCTTTTTTTATATTAAATTTTGGTATTATAGTGCAAAAAGAGAAGAAAGGCTGGACAAAAGCATGTTTGTTAATAGGCTCTAAACTTGGATTGCTGAGCTGAGGGATGGGGTGTAAAAGTACACATATAATATACAGTGGCTATAAAAAGTATACACACCCCTTTTAAAATGCCAGGTTTTGGGGATATAAAAAATGAGGCAATAACAAATCATTTCAAAATTTTCCCACCTTTAATGTGAGCTGTGACCTGTACAACTCATTTGAAAAACAAATCTGTTAGGGGAAAAATTTAAAAAATAAAAAACGTACAATAAACTGGTTGCATAAGTGTGCATACCCCTAAGCTAATACTTTGTTGAAGCACCTTTTGATTTAATTGCATCATTCAGTCTTCTTGACTAGGAGTCTACCAGCATGGCACATCTTGACTTGGCAATATTTGCCCACTCTTCCTTGCAAAAGTGCTCCAAATCTATCAGATTGCGAGGGCATCACTTGTGCACAGCCCTCTTCAGGTCACCCCATAGATTTTCTATTGGATTTAGGTCTGGGGTCTGGCTGGGCCATTCCAAAACTTTAATTTTCTTCTGGTGAAGCCATTCTTTTGCTGATTTGGATGTATGCTTGAAGTCATTGTCATGTTGAAAGGAGAAATTCCTCTTCATCTTCAGCTTTCTAGCAGACGCTTGAAGGTTTTGGGCCAAAGGTGACTGGTATTTGGAACTGTTCATAATTCCCTCCACCTTGACTAAAGCTCCAGTTCCAGCTGAAGAAAAGCAACCCCAAAGCATGATACTGCCACCTCCATGCTTGACCGTGGGGTGGTGTTTTTTTTGCTGATGTGAAATGTTGTTTTTGCCCCAAACGTACCTTTTGGAATTGTGGCCAGAAAGTTCAACAGAGACTTCATGTATTGTTTTGCAAATTTTAGCTGGGTCTGGATATTTTTCTGTTTAAGAAAAGATTTCCATCTTGCAACCCTACCCCATAGTCCAGACATATGAAGAATATGGGAGATTGTTGTCACAGGTAGTACACAACCAGTACTTGCCAGAAATTACTGCAGCTACTTTAGTGTTCCTGTAGGCCTCTTGGCAGCCTCCCTGACCAGTTTTCATCTCGTCTTTCATTCATTTTGGAAGGACGTCCAGTTCTTTGCAACGTCACTGTTGTCCCATATTTTCTCCACCTTTTGATGCATCTTCACTGTGTTCCATGGTATATCCAATGCTCTGGAATTTTTTTGTATCTTTCTCCTTACTGATACCTTTCAACAATGAAATCCCTTTGATGCTTTGTAAGCTCTCTGAGAACTATGGCTTTTGCTGTAGCAGGCAACTGAGTAAATGTCAGGAAAATCCTACTAGGACAGCTGAACTTTATTTGGGATTAATCAGAGTCTCTTTAATTGATGGCAGGTGTGTACCCAATAAGACTGAATGCTGTAATAAAATCAAAACATGCTTCAACAAAGTATTAGTTTAAGGGTGTGCACACTTATGCAACCAGCTTATTGCACTTTTTTATTTGTTATATTTTTCTCCTACACATTTATTTGTTTTTCAATTGAATTGTACAAGGTTATAGGTCACATTGAAAGTGGGAAAAGTTTTGAAATAATTTATTGTGGTCTCATTTTTTTATATCACAAAAATGTGGCATTTTAACAGGGGTGTGTATACTTTTTATATCCACTGCATGTATAGCTGATGTTTTATCTTACTTTTGCATAGGTAAATGCCTGGATTAAGACTCTTGGCTTAATCCAGTAACAAATTTGTAAGTGGAAATAACTAAATATGAGAAGTGAATGTAATGGAAAGTTCTCCTTTAACAGTAAATATTTTAGCTGGTCTTTCAGGCTGTAGCAGAGGACTACATTTTTATTTCTTCTCTTATGCTTCCATGGGCACAAGCTGATAATTGGGCAATAAAAGACATAGCACTGGCTTCTTCAAGGGCAATAAATGAGAAAACAAACCACAAAACAACAAAAAAGGAAATAGACGGCAACCAACATCCCAGAAATGCCTTTATTAAGCGCTTTTGTCCACAGTATGCAGGACTTCAGAATAAACTCCATATCAACCATACAGCATATATATAATCACATCCATCAATAATTAAATTCACAGCTCCTCCCTGAAATAAATATCACTGTAGAAATCAACAAGTTCGCCCTCCCAGTAAAAAACCCATTCATTAAACACTACACACTAAACGTTACATCCATATACACAAAAACATATACATATATGCTTGTATATACAAACTTATTTTTCAATGCATCTGTATTTCTTCATACAGATTTGATATCAAATAAAAAATCATACACTATATATATATATATATATATACACACACACACACACACACATATAAATACCCAGATTTTATATAAATGTGTGTGTCTGTGTATGTATATATATATATATATATATATATATATATATATATATATATATACACACACACATATGTACACATGTACATAAACGTGAATACCCTTGCACATTCCCATCTTAAATAATTAACCTCATGAAATATGTACCCCTCAGTCTTAAAATAGTACTTATGGACAAAGCTTCATTTAATCCAGGGATAGTAGTGGCATTAGTTTTCAACTGCCACTTAAACTCTAAAAACTAAAAACTAAAAAAAAAAACACATCAATAGGCCCTCCTCTCTGTCCTAAGTTAAGTTGATCTGCAACGACAAATATAAATACATGAGAAGGATTCTACTCCACGTTTAAATAATGCACTCCTGTCATCTCTTCTCTTAATATCATACAGATGATAAATTCTCTGCTTGGTCATCCCAACATAAAATAAGTTACAAGTTTTGCGGTGGGCCAAGTGTACTACCCCTTTACTCCTGCAGTAAAATTTGTTAAATGATCGAATCTCCCTAATCCTTCTACAAAAAACTCATCCCCTCTGCTATATAGGGAAATTGGGAACACTGACCACATTTTATCATTCCCCCCTTGAGCCTCCTTCCTAGGTCTTTCCAACAAATTCTTGAAGCAGAAGTCCTTCTTATACACAGTAATGGGCTTCTCACCCACTATTTCCCTGTATTGTTCATCTATACTAAATATCCTCCAGTTCATGCACACAATAGAAGCAAGCCCAACAAAATTACTATTAAATGTTAACACCAGGGCTACTTCAAACTCCTGGGGCTCAGTATTCCCTCGTCCCTTATCCAAGATGATCATAGCCCCTTCTTAATAGAGGGACAAAATGGCTCGTCCTTCTTTTTACATTTACTTCAGAGAAAATTTCAGCCAAAAACAACTCCGGGTACCCTCTCACCATAAACATCTTGCTCAACTTGTCACTTTCATTTAAAAATTCGCAATCATCAGTAACCATCCTAACCAAATGTACACATTGGCCCTTAAGGGATTTTTTTTGATGTAGAGGGTGTATACTATCAAAATGCAAAAAAGAATTAAAATAGGAAGGTTAAGGATAAATGGTGGATTGAAAACACCTCATTTCCATGTTCTTTGTAATAGTTGCATCTAAAAAATTAACCACATCCCCTTGTATATTAAAGGTGAATCTTAAAACTTCAGTGGTTGTGTTCAAGTTGTTAAACTCCATCAGCGTTTCCTTACTGTCTCTCCACACAAAAAAAAAAAAATCAAATCATCTAAATAACACCCATAAAAGCCCAACAACCAAGAAACTCTGAATTTAACACACAGTTTATTTCCCAATAAGCAAGGACCGCATTGGCACATTTGGGGGCACAAATCGCCTCCATAGCTACACCAGTTCTTTGCCTAAAAAATTGATTCTCAAAGACAAGGAAATTATTTTCAAGAACCATAGCCATGAAGCACTTCAAAACTAAGGCCTTGTCATTATCCATATCAGTATAACAACAAAGGTACTCGTAGAACAATTCCGTTCCCAATTCTTTAGGAATAGCTGAGTAAAGGTCTTGAACATCCAGCATAACAAATATCAAATCCTCACTGAAACTAATATTGGACATTTTTGATAAAAAATCCCATGAATCCCTAAGTATACATTGACTATCCTTAAATATATTATGGGTATAAAAATCAGTATATTTAACTAGACATTAGGTCTTAGAAGCCCTGGCATCATCTATAAGGTGCAGTGGGGGATCAACTAAATCCTTATGTAACTTCAGGATACCAAAAATGGGGGTATTTTGAAGAAGTTCTGCATATTGTGGATGAAAGTGCTTAATAAAGACATTTCAGGGATGTTGGTTGCCTCCTTTAGTTCCTTTTTGTTGTTTCATGGTTTCTTCAAGGCTAAAAGTTAATGATTTCTGAAAGCATCAAGCTGTTTTCACATCTTGGATGGAGTAAAGATAAAACAAAGAGCGGTCACCAATTAGTGTAAGTAGAAGCACAGGCAACATGCATCTTCCCATGCATAACTTCAGTTAAAGGTTAATTAGGACCTATGTTAGCAGCTGTCTATTTGGCAGAAATGTTCCTATTACGAGGGTTAAACTTCATTATTTGAAGATATACCTAGTTATATGTATTTGTATTAAAATAACAGGTTATGACGATGATATGGGTGTGTGTGTGTGTGTGTGTGTGTGTGTGTGTGTGTGTTTTGTTTGAGGGTTTTCATTAAAGCAAAAAGTCTTGTTAAATGTGACATAGGTTCCAGTGTTGAGTATAAATGATTAATTTGCCAAATATTAATGGGAGCATGTATCACAAAGGCTGGGAATAGACATTTAAGAAAAGCTGCCATAGATATGTGAGAAAAATGACTTCTTACTGTAATGGTGACATCTTTCATATTATCTTGGAATGCAACTGACGTCACTGGTATAGACAAAAAGGAAAAAGTACTTAATTATAGTAAGAAATGCACAGGGCAAGTAATGCTACAGGAGACACATAAATTATATTTCACTGGAACATGTGCATTTAGTTTAGAACTTTGATATGTATCAAATTACTTTCAGATCATGCACCAATAATTATAAATATTAAAATGCTGGGTAAATGAAGTAAATATGAGGCACTGGTGCTTCCTCACCTAACTGTTAAAAAGAGAGGAATTTCAGAATGGCTAGTGGAAAGTATGCAGGAGTTATTAGGAAAAATAGAAAGTACTCCAGAAATTATAGCTAGTGAGTGGGATAAAATAAAAGCGGAATTTAAAAATGAGGTAGAAGCAAAAGAAAAAAGAAATAAGAATTGTTTAGAGGGATGGACAAAGAATAAAGTCTTACAAAATAAGGGGAAATCACACAGAACAAGAAGAAATGCATTTGCAGAGTACTCAAAAAATAAAAGAGTGCCAGGATAATGTGCATGAGTTTAGAAAGATTGCTGTTAAGCAACTATTTTTTGTTAACTCCAGAGCATGAAAACATTTAGCAGAACGAACAACAGAAAGTAGAAAGGGTTGCTACCAAACAGCCTACAACAAGAAAAATAACCAAATATTTTGTAGAGCTATTAGAGATGTTTCAAAACCTTTATGAAAATTTGTATAAAGCAGAGAGATAGGGAAATCAAGTAAAAACACACACGGAAATAGTTATGGAAGACTTAAATATGCTAAGGTTTGAGATAGGTGAGGCTCAACAACTAACAGCTAAGATAGGAGGCGATGAGAAGGGGAGGCAAACATTCCGCAACATTAATAGAGCAACAGCAATTTACAGGGAAGCAGAATGGAAGAAAATTCTGCTGTTATCGTTGGGCCTTGATGCAGAGAGAACATTCAACAGAGTAAGCTATGATTTTATGAGTAGGGCAATGGAAGCATTTGCATTTCCTGATACAATAATAAGGTTAATTACAGGGATATTTGAGAGATCAGAGGCAAAAATCAAAATGGGGATGGTTCCTGTCTGATATGTTGTCTGAACAGAGGATCCAAGCTGGGGTATCATCTTTCTCCTTTGTTTGGATTATATTTAGAACCATTGGCAAAGAAAATAAGAGACAGAAATTCAAAAATATATTTGGTATGGTGTTCAAGAAAAGTTGGCTTTATTTGCAGATATTATTTTGTACCTGATGGAAGCAGAAGAGGACACATTCGGACAGTTCAGGGTTTTTTGGGATATAAAAGTAATGAAGACAAAACAAAGGCTATAGCTATAAGCTATTTACCCAGACATGAATTGGTCTGACAATACATGATAAAAGAACAAAAAAAAAAAAAATGCGATATATAGGAAAACAAAAGAGCCTTTCTGAGTTACAAAAAAATCTTTACTAGTGTCTCCTTGTACCTCTTTTTACGCCTTTAAGGGATGAATTACACACCAGAAATGCAGTCTTTTTATATTACATCAATTAACACCATGTTGTTAATGCATATACCTTAAAGTGATACACAACATATTTAATAAAACTTAAAACAAGACCAAGTGTCACCTCCACTGTTTTTCATACATGTTAAACATTACAAATTACCTCCAAATTCAAACCTATTGGATGTAAAGTATTGAAATTGATGATAAACCTGGTTTCAACGCTAATAATTTGTTCTTATACATGTCTCCGTGCTGATGCATGGGCTTGGCTTATACACTGAAGAACAAAGTGGAATCCGATCCCCCATGACATGTCCAAAAATGATGG
This sequence comes from Protopterus annectens, assembly GCF_019279795.1. NCBI lineage: Eukaryota > Metazoa > Chordata > Ceratodontiformes > Protopteridae > Protopterus > Protopterus annectens. The sequence goes on along the minus strand of NC_056748.1, from coordinate 406,403,008 downwards.
GCAACTGGGCGATCCAATCTGCTATGTCTAATGTCCCTTGATGTGGATGTTCCCAAGTTAAATGGTACATCGGGCAAACCAAGAGGCAAGTCAAAAAATGCATTCTTGAACATTTAGGGGACATTAGACATAGCAGATTGGATAGCCCGTTGCTCATCATTTTTGGACATGTTATGGAGGATCGGATTCCACTTTGTTATTCAGTGTATTAGCCAAGCCCATGGATCAGCATGGAGAGATGTATAAGAACAAATTATTAGCAATGGAAACTAGGTTTATCATCAATTTCAATATTTTACATCCAATAGGTTTGAATTTGGAGGTCATTTTTAATGATTAACATGTATGGAAAACAGTGGAGGCAACACCTGGTCTTTTTTAAAGTTTTATTAAATATGTTGTCGAGCACTTTAAGGTGTATGCATTAAAAATGTGGTGTTAATTAATGTATTATAAAAAGACTTGTTTCTGGTGTGTAATTCATCCCTTGAAGGCGTGCGCCGCGGGACCAGGAGACTCTAGTAAAGATTTTTCATAACTCAGAAAGGATCTTTTGGTCCAGCAATACCCATATTTATGGATACATGATAAAATGAAGCACATAGGAGTGTGTTATAAAAAAGGATTCTGCTATAGCAGCTAAGGATATTTGGGAAGAAGACTAAACAAAAGAATACAAAAAACTAAAAAACTTTTAACTCTTGCCTGCTGATTTGGATAGCAAGATACAGTCAGCAAATGTTTTAGTTGCTTTAGTTTTATACACAAGTCATGCATATTTTTGACAACCAGAGGAGAAGTTGTGGATAGTCAATAATGAAGAGTTGATGGACTTTATCTGGGAGGGGAAGAGGGTAAGAAAAAAGTGGGATAAGTTGATCCTCCAAGTAAAGCTAAGACATTTTGGATTACCTGATTTGAATAGATATTTTAGAGATGCACCATTAAGTCTTTTGTACATAAAATAAGCAGAAAGCTACAATTCAAGGAAAGGGGTGATGATGAAGCAGGGGGTTATTCAAAAAAAAAGGAAAGAATAGGATTTTGTACACAGATCCCTAAGGAGAATAACAGCGGTTAAAGTATACTAAGAACATGAGAATGGAGAAAGGTGATTCTGATGATTGGGATGACTGTAATCAGGGTACAGAGAATAGGAAAGAGGGAGCTGGCAAAGGAACCAAAGTATTAGGAACAAATAATTACATAGGGAAAGGTCATAGAATGGGAAGAGGCCAAGATGATATTTGCACTGCAGGATAGTGGTTGCCTTCCCTATCTGGGATTGATATCCAAGTATAGAAGGTACAGGGGAATCCTTAATGACAAACTTGCATTGGTTGAGTTTTTAATTGAATCTAGAACAGACGCTGCTGTTAAAGGGATATATATTATGCTGTATCAATCAGAAGAGGTTAGAAAAGATTAGGAAGAAAGATTAGAATGGAATTCACAGTGAAATAATGGGAAGATATGTGTATGGCTTCCAAATATACAACAAAAATCTAGAAAGTTTAGGATTTTTGCTTTTAAGTGTTTTATTGGATATGTTTATACCCCAAGCAGAATTCAAAGAATTTGTCCTCAGGTAAATGAAAATGTTGGGGGTGTGATGAGGAAGATAGAGGTGACTGGGAACATAGGTTTGGCAGACTTTAAAAATTCTCTACAGAGTACTCTGCAAGAAATACTGTGGAAACATGAGTGTAACTAAGGTAATGATTTTTTTGAGCTGGGATACTGGATCTGAATTGCCTACACATTTTAAAGCCTTATTAAGTTTATTTCTGGTGCCTGATGAAAAAAGTTACTAAAAAATGGAAATCAGAATCTAAACAAAATGCACTTAACATAGTGAATATTTTAACAAAGATAAAAGAAGTGGGATCATTAGAAAAGTGTAGAAGTAAATTACATAGAATGAATTTGTGGGAACAATACATGCAGAAAAATGTTTTGGAGGAGGAATGACGTTTATGAGAAGGTAGTAATTGAATAATTTATGCACTGATTATTAGATTATATATGTATAATGTTTATAAATGTGAACTTGTTAATATGGTTTGATTACTTTTACATAAATTTGTTTGCCTATATCATAACTTATAATTCAATAGATGTGTTTAAGTAATGACTCTTAAAGTGATAACATTAGGAAACTATGACTAGGCTGTAACTCAGTACTAAATATATTAAGCTAAGAAAGAATATCAAAATATTTCTAGTAGCTGGTCCTGCCATAATATGTATTTTCTTCACTATGTGCAAAAATAAGGCATACACAAAAGAATGTATTTGAACAACATAATCTGGTGAAGTACAGTTACCTCTGAAATCTGAAACTTGGCAGCCTGGAAATATATTTTGAGTTAAGGTAATTGGATTTAAATCCAATAAACCGTGAAAATTGCTTCTCCCTATTCTTGTCTGTTGAACGAGTAGCCTGTGTTTAGTTAACTAGAAAAAGTAAGGTAAAATGTATTAAAACTAACTTTCTGGATGAGTAGTTGACCAAGTAAGTTTACTAGGTGCAAGTGCTCTTTTCTAGTGCAGCTTTATTCTTAAGCATTAGACCTGAACTGCCAAGCAGAACTGAATTTTTTTAACAGATGTTCTGAATGTAGTGTTTGTTCTCCTTTTTAGTACAAGACAGATTGTTAAGTTAAAGTTCATGCCTGTGCTACTTTTTTTTTTTTTTTTCTGTAACAGTAAGGCATTTATATTCATAGGATCATATGCAGCAAATGATCAGCAGGTCTTTACAAGCCTAGCTATGCAACCCAACCCAATTTTGTCCCAAAGTTCCTTGGATGCCTATATGGTGGAATATGTTATTAAAGAAGTAGCTAAGAGTTATGGGGCGATTATGTTAGTTGGAGATTAATTTGGTTACTGTTAACCTCTGTCCAACAGAGACACAGAGGCCAGACTGGGGATGAATTTGTGATTTCCCTTCCAGTAATCAAGGTTCCTTTTGAATAAGGTTAAGGATGAACTCTGCTTTCAGCCTATAGAAGGGATGTTAGTCTCCCATGAATAGGTACTTGGTTAGATGGTGACCGCCTTGTGGGCCATAGAGAGTATGACGTGTAGCTGACCAGAACATGGTAAGGAACCTTGTCTATGAAGATGTGGGTGTGAATGAACTTCACTGTGTCATCCTTTTTAATCAGCCTATTGTATTTGCTGCTGTTCATCTAAATGTGTGGTAGGCACTGTAGCCTTTCAATGTCAGAGTACGTTCTGCAGCTTTAAAGTAATTCTTGGTAACAGCACAGATGTCTACATCCTCCAGAGTGAGGAAATCTTGTAGGTTGTGTAGTTTCTTGTTAGGCCCCTTAACATTGAGAAGTAACACCTTTAGGTTACTTTAAATTTTTTTTTGCTGTGTTGATAGTTTTGTCATTTTATCATCACCTACTAAAGGCTCTAAGAGGATAGATAAAGCCTTAGCAAATATTCAGAAACCCAGGGAGACAGGTGCAGACCATCCTTCGCAAAGCAAATTTGTTTTTTTTTAACCATGTACTCCCTTGCTGATAGTTATTGGATTCTCCTGGAGTGACACCAGGAACTGAGCCAATTATTAAAATCCTTCATTTTCTGTTCATACTGTGGCATCATCCTTGGTGGAGGTAGAATGCTACTCAGTGCAAGGCACTTACCTGTCTGTTTCATGCATTCAGAGAGATGTACATAATGTCTCCTTTCATATTATACAGTGAGGTGTGCCTCAGGTCATTTATACAGACATGGACTATGATAGAATCATATTGGTACCTGTGGTGCATTGACTTGAGTACCTGAATGATACTGCGGATCCTAGCTCCAGATAGGCAACTAACAAGTTATATTCTCATTATCCAGCCTTGTGAGAGGAGTATCTCTGTGTCATACATTAGAATTCCCTACAAGAGTACTAGATAAAGTGTTTGCTTTCCTTATGGGCTTTGTTCTTAGGTAATCATTGTGTGTAGGCTTATGTGTGGTGTTAGGCTTTAGTGATTGCTGTGAGGGTAGGTATTGCTGTTTGGCAGTTTATGAGGTCTTTGAGGATTGCAGAGGTTTCTAAGTGTCTCAGCATAAGAAGGTCTGTGTGTGTGTGTGGTAAATAATATGTATTAAGGATGGTGTCTGTGTTTTTGATAACCTGGTTTGTAATCGAGATGTGTGCCTCCAAGGAAGTTGTGTGTTTACATCTCTTACTTACTGTGTTAGTTTCTGCAAGGTTTACAAACTCATCTGAGTACATGAGACAGTTGTTACATTGTCTTAAGATGCCCATATCTACCAAGGTGGCTACAGAAAAATTAGGAAATTGCAAATCTATGTTGTCCAGACCTGTAGCAGAGTTGGGGTGTTATGGTTTAAAGTGTTGGTTTTACAGTGGTCACCTGAGTGGTGTCTAGGGTGAAGATGTTAGAAAGTACTATGATTTTAGTGCTGTTTGACACACTGTCTAGCTGTCCTAAGTTTAGATCCATGCACTGCCTTTCTGTGTTACAGGTTAAAGTGCTAACTACTAGCTTTATAGCTTTGCTATGATACAGGGTATTGTTAACCACCACTGAGCTGTGAACAACTCAGCAAAAATGCACCTAATTTATAGCAGACAGAAAAAGCTGAAAACTAACTCCTGTGCCCTCTGGCCAATTAACAACTGCATATTCAGCTCCGTGGAGTGCCTCCCAATCCCGAGAGATCAAGTAAACACTTTCTGCCACAAAATTAATGATCCTGGAATTTTTTAATGTAAAAGCACAGCAAAAGTAGTTCTGATGTGCAGGTTAACACCCGACTTAAGTCCATAAAAAGCCCTCTGGCTGATGAACAATGTCATGTTAAGCCTCCCAGTCATACCACTCAACCTCTTAGTGTAAGAAATCTGGACAAAGCCCGACAAAATGGGGTGACAAAGGCCCATAAATAGGGACGGACTATTGCTCTTATAAAAGTTGAAAGTAGCTAGAGTAACAGGGTTTGTGTTGATGTACATTTTCCGAAGGATTAGAAGTTTGAAACCCAAATGTATGTCAGTATTTGGTGACTTTATTCCTCAGATCATCCCAGTGATATGCCAGAAAACCACAAATTTGATGATGAACAGACCAAAAGTCTAAGATAAAAATCTGGACATTTGAGAGGTATGCGAGTCTCAGTGTGTTTCCCAACTTGGACTGTCCAGGCTACTTTACTACTGCCAGTAGAATAGCAGTCCCAGGCTTCTTAATGAAAAACACACTTTGGTTAGCCAAAAGTGAAAAGGTATCAACTAACTGCAGCAAGTAATTGTCATAGGTTCATATGTATGTACTAGGCTAATGACCACCAGGGTCTTTATAATCCTAGCCATGCAACCCAACCCAATTGCATACCTTGGTAACATAAATTCATCGGTTCAGTGGAAATTACTAGATTAATAATTTAAGGGCCCTTACAAGCCTAGCCAATATAATCAGATTTTACTTAAATGTATGACTCCAGGGGCAAGAGGATGCCATGGATTTGGGCCTGTTCATTGAGTATATTATAGATTTCCCATCCGTAAGAGACATAGGCACTACCCCAAGTGTGAATTTGTGATTCTCCATCCATTGATCCAAACTGCATTTGAAGAGGACCAGATGAGGGATCTGCTTGATATGAATAGGAAGCCAGTTCCAAAGAAGTGGCAATCTCTGAGACACATCTGTCTCTTCAGCATGTTTTGTTTGAGTCGCTGACTGAGTTTAGATCCCTAGATGGGGTGACACTAATGCTGTTTGACTCGTGGATGTGCAGCAGCTCCATCAGGGCTGGATCTGTGAGTGACTTGTGCCTTGCAAGTCCAGCATAGCTCACCCCTTAATAGTTTATTTTTTTATTTTATTTTATTTTACATTTGTTAACCAGGGGTGTCTGACTGAGCAGAAAAGGCCCTTTTTCAGCAGAGGCCCATGGAGAAAAGCACCACATAGAAAAATTACAGATACATTTAGATATTTAGACATGATCAGTATACACACAAATTACAATAGACATGTTTTTACAGTGGTATGCAGCACATGACAGTTACAGTGGAGAGAACAAACAAGAAAATATTAATTTAAAAATAAAGGTGTTTAATAGATTTATGGTGTACAGCTGAAGTTTGGAACATAGGTTGGTAGGAGACAGAGTAAAGGGATAGGTCTTTTAGTTTATCTGCTGAGTTCAGGTTGTTTAGAACCTGTATTTTCACTGTGAGAATCCTCTGAGGTCACTCCAGCTGCTATAAGTGCCTGGTCAAGTACATGTCAAATAGTGCACTGTACTCTATTGGTCTAATGAGGGCTGGGTGCAGCACGATTATAATTTCCTTGGATATGGATGCCATTCCATAACTTATGGGTTATGCTATATAAAATTATTTCCTTACTACTGTGGACACATGGCAGTCAAAGTTCAGACTGTCTTTTTGTGTACTTAGATCTCTCACCTCAGTCTCTACTCTAATGGATGTGCTGTTGATATTTGCAAGAGTACTCGACTTCCCAAAGGGTGTGATACATTTTTTGCATTTACTTTTAGGTCATGGTTCTGGCATCAATCATTTATCTTATCTTGACCCTCCTGATGGACATCTACGTCAGTAGGGAATACAGTGATTGCCTCCAGCTTGCAGTTGTCTGCAGGCTTTGTCATCCAGAGGCGTTGCACATTTGCGTTGACTTCGGAGAAGTATATTCCAAACAGGAGTGTTCCCAGTACTGAGCCCTGTGGCACACCAGTAGTAAATGGCCTCTTACTAGATCTGGATTCACCTCCTTTAACCACTTGTCCTGTCCATGAGCCAATTGGCTGTCCATGTGGTGACAGGGATTTATGCCCAGTTTCGAGAGTTATTTTTTGTATTATCTGAATATGGAATTGTCAAATGCCATGGCCAGGTTGAGGCAGGCGGTATGTACTGTTTTATCCTAATCCATGGCGTTAGTGACTTTCTCAAAGAAATTCACCAGATTCAGTAGACATGACCTGCTCTTGACAAAGCCAAATTGGGTCAGGTCCAGTGTTTGGAGGTCTCCTGTGTCATTATTTATCAGGTCCATGATTATTCTTTTCATGACCTTGCATATAAGACTAGTCAGACTTATAGGTCTGCAATTGACTGTTGCTGTCCTCCATTCTGTCAGGACAAAGCCAGTCCAAAGGTGGTGTGCCTGATAAGTCCTAATTTAAGCTGCTTGAGAAGCAATCTGGTATATTACCAGGCCCCACTGAAGCCATGTTTTTAGCTTTAAAGAGCACAGTGGCAGCCTGTTCCTTAGTGATGATTGGCAGTGGAGTGGTGGTGAGTATTTCTTGAGGGAGAACTAAGGGTGATGGGGAGGTGAAATTTGAGCTGCATTTGTCAGCCAGCAGATTTTGTGTATCCTCTAGGTAAGTATAGATAATGCCAACTACAACTAGTTCTGCACATTGTTGGGTGTTGCCCATAAGACTGTAGTCATAACTGAAAAATGCCTTATAGTTATCCTTAGCTTTGGGAGGCTATTTTACCTCAAAGTCTGCTTTCAGAGACTTGACTAGTTCACTGATTCACTTGTTTAGACTAATGAGGGACTTGTTACTCTGTTTTGTGCACATTCCCCCTTACTTCTTGACAGGATTTTTTCTTTTGTTGTACAACCTATTAATACCAGAGGTCCACCAGGGTAGCTTGTTTTTGCAGTTTGACCTGAGTTTATTTCAGTTTGGTATTGCTGTTTCTGTGCAGTTGTTTATATGGTCATACAGGGCTTTTGTGTATGCCTCTGCATACATTTGTGTTTTTTGGATTGGGGAAGCTTGGAAAATATTTATGCAGTCCCTTAATAAGGGTTAATATACCTTAGAGAAGTTCTTAAAATTTATTGAGTTAGATGGGGCCTAGTTTTACCTTTATTTCAAGGGAGATTGTGTGTAATCTGATCTTACCGGTGAGTACATAATATTGGGGGGTGGAGTACTCTCCCATATTTGAGTACCAGATCTAGGATTTTTTTTCCCATAGTGGGAGTACAGACTAGTTGCTCCAGGTCATTTGAATTTACAATATCAAGACATCTTTGAGCCTACATGTTAGTGGGTGTGTATGTCTCTCAATTAATAGAGGGGTGGTTAAAATCACCCATGAGTATGTTATTGGGCTGGATGGTGAGTCATTCTAGCAAACTTCAGATATGTTGTATGGGTTTCCTGTTTTATAGTGAGGGATCTGTAGCTAGCAAGAATATGGTTATGGAGTTTTTCCATGGTTAGTTGGACATGGAGTAGCTTAAGCATGTCATATTGTTTGACCAGCCTTAAGGTGTGCTTATCCATTATGTCGATAGATACGCCTCCTCCTTTTGCTCTTTCATGTTCAGTGGGTGGTCAAAATGTATGAAAGGCATTAAAGTCATGCACTGGCAGAGTGCTTTCCATTGCTTTGAACTTTATTTCAGTGACTGCACAGACTTCAGTATTCTGCAAGGGAGTGCAGTTTCTTCTTGAGGCTGCTAGCATTGAGCTGTAACACCTTTACTTTGTCCTGAGTAGCTTTTGTTATGTTGGAAGGTTTGTCAATGCCTAAAAAAAGCACTATAGGGGTGGATAATGTTTTTGCCAATGTCTAAATTGCCTAGGGTGACAGGTAAAGAATGTCCCTGGCAAAATAGCATGACCTATCAAACATTTTCTTCCTGGCTGGCAAGTATTGAATCCCTTTGGAATGGCAACAATAGCTAAGCAAATTGTTAAAATTGATCATTTTCTGCTGGAATTATGGCATCATCCTTGGCAACAGTAGAATGCTGCTCAAAGCTAGGGTCATACCTGTCTGTGACATGTATTCTGAGAGCTCGATCATGTTTCTCTTCATATAGTCCAAGGAGGTACATCTCAGGTCATTCATGCCCACATGGACCATAACTGAGTTATACTGGTACTTACGGGTAAGTGGCCTGAATGTTTGCAAGATATGGTGAATCCTGGCTCCTAACAGGAAATTAACTGTACCCTTCCCATTATCCAGCCTGGTAAGAGGAAAATCATTGCGTCTCACTTAAGCTTCCTTGTGTGCGTTTCCTAACTTGGACAGACTTGGCTACCTTTCTACTCCCAGTAGAACTGCTGTCCTATCCTTCTTAATGTAAAAACATACTTTAGTTAGCCACAAGTGAAAAGACACCAGAAACAAGTCTAACAACTACAGAATTAAAAAAAAAACCAAAAGATGGAACCAACACCATGTCCCAGGAAAGCACGGACTCTATAACTTGGCTTTCATTCACTTTAATTTTTGTGAACTTCCTCAGAAAAACATCCGTCTACCATCACAAACACACTTAAATAATTAATTGAAAAGTCACATGATTAATTAGACATTAAGCATTGCTAATGTTAAGTAAACAATACATATATATTCTATACACAAAATTTATAAAACATATTTAAATGTTAAATAAAATATTTACATAAAATAATTTATATGTATTGTAAAAAACATTTTATGTTAATAATGTCATTGAGACCTGGCGCACTATCAGCGCCTAAACGTATTTGCCATAGACTTTCTTTACATTCTAACCACGTTTTATAGTCCCCTGAAAACATCTCTGAACTAACACTATCCAACACTGAAAAAGCAAATTTCTTAAAACTCTTGCAAACAGCAGCATGTCTAGCTAAGGCATTTTTTTTTCTTCTCCTTTCCTTATTGCTAACAGATGTTCATAAATCCATCTTTTCAGACACCTTGTAGTTTTTCCAATATAATACAAACATGAGAGGCACTATGCCACATAAACTACCATTTCACTATTGCACATATAATAGCCACTGGTCCAAAAGGTTTTTTTTTATTATGACTGAAAAAAACCGAAGATGTATTACTAATATACCTACATTGTCTACAATTATTCCACACATAACTCCCTTTCTTTTGTATTAAATTCATGCTAGTGTTACTCCTATCATTTGATCCTTGTTCCAACAAGCTTTTCATGTTTGTAACTTTCTTATAGGTAAAAGATGGTCGTGAACTAATGATCTTAACCAAGTCAGAATTTCCTAAGAGAATCTTCCAATTTTCTGTTATGATGTTCTTTATGAACCACATCTCATTAGTGATAGGTAATGGAAAGGAACAATTGTACTTTTGAATAGAACCTGATGATATATTGTTGCTATGTTTATCAACTTGTGCAACTTGTCCAATACTACCTTGCAAAATTGGAACAGCCTTTCCGCTTCTTAACAATAAAACCTCTTTCTCTATCCTTTGTAGCCATACCTTTTTGTAAGCTCTAGCTTCAAAAAAACTTCTTAAAGTGTCTACTTCATTTAAAAACATGTCATCGCTAGAGGTTAATCTACTTAACCTAATCAGTTGCCCCTTCACCACTCCCTTTTTCATATGGGAAGGATGAAGGCTGTCTCTATGTAAGTATTGATTAGCGAATACAGATTTCCTATAAATACTACTAACAAAATTTTGGACTAGTGGCTATTATACGTGCAATAGTGAAATACTAGTTTATGTGGCATACTGCCTCTCATGTTCGTGTTATTATATTGGAAAAACTACAAGGTGTCTGAAAAGACGGATTTATGAACATCTGTTAGCAATAAGGAAAGGAGAAAAAAAAATGTCTTAGCTAGACATGCTGTTGTTTGTAAGAGTTTTAAGCAATTTGTTTTTTCAGTGTTGGATAGTGTTAGTTCAGTGATGTTTTCAGGGGAGTACAAAAAGTGGTTAGAATGTAAAGAAAGCCTATGGCAAATACATTTAGGCGCTGATAGTGCACCAGGTCTCAATGACATTATTAACATAAAATGTTTTTTACAATATATGTAAATTATTTTATGTAAATATTTTATTTAACATTTAAATATGTTTTATAAATTTTGTGTATAGAATATATATGTATTGTTTATTTAACATTAGTAATGCTTAATGTCTAATCATGTGACTTTTCAATTAATTATTTAAGTTTGTTTGAGAGGGTAGATGGATGTTTTTCTGAGGAAGTTCACAATCATTAAAGTGAATGAAAGCTAAGTTATAGTGTCTGTGCTTTCCTGGGACGTGGTGTTGGTTCCAACTTTTGATTTTTGTTTTAATTCTGAAGTTTTTTTGTTTTCCAGTTTTACTCATTGTTCGTGGTTTGTAGAAGTTGGCCAGACCATTTACATGGAGGGCATTTCACAGGATGCGCTTTTGGATCTATCTTACCCATCCAGTGCCTGACAACTTCAGTCAGTTTTCTGATCAGATCAAAGCTGTTATTTCTACTGCTATCAGCAGAGGGCTCGAAAGAGCTGGTGTTTCAAATACGTTGTCGAACAACAATCCGGGTCCTGCAGAGGAACGGCGTAACGGTTTGGTTGAGACCAGGAAGAAACCAGATGAAGACGATCTGTCGGAGAGAGTTTCTGTACTAAATAACAACATTTTGGAACACGTTTTTCAAACTCAAGACAGTCCTTTTATGGGTATAGAGGATGCGTTGGACAATGATTCTGTAAGTACTGACAAGTCATCTTAACACGGCTTTTGAACAGAATCAGTGTAAAAAATGTATTTACGATTTGGAAAAATTGACTTTGAGATACATTATGCTTAGTGTCGAGATCAGTTATTTGGTTGAATGTATCAGGTGGAAGTGTGTACCACAGGGTTTGCGGTTTGTAAAATTCCCAAATTGTGCTAAGAATGGGGATTCTTTATTTAACTGCTTGATAGAACTATCCAATGAATCTGGCATCAGATTGATGCAGATTTTAGTAGAACATTATCAACAACAAATTGAAGAAATCAAGGTGGCGATGAGTGATTTGGACTCTAAAATTAAGACTTTTGCATGTTTTAATACATTGAACCATTTATATTATAGCATTGCTGCAAAGGCTGATAGATATAGGGCGACTATAGTTTGTCGAAAACAGGATAAACTAAGGAAGAACATTCTGTCCTATTCTAAAAAAAACAGCCTATGCAGTGTGTGAATATAATAGTCATGACACCATTGAAAGCAATGGAAACTCACAGAGTGATATGGTAAATGGTAATGTTGGTGTACAGAACAATGAAGTTGCCAATGAAAATAATGTTTTAGGTAGCAGTTGTGATGTTTCCAACACTCCTAATAATTCCAATATGACAAACACAAATAAATTTAAGGTGTTGTATAGTGAGAATCAGGACACTACTGTACAGGAAGGAAATGGTTCTTGCCCCACACAGAATTTAGGTCCTTTTTTAGTGGACAGTCAGGGGAACAAGAATACACCCACCTGGTCCAAAGTAGTAGAGAACAAAGGGAAGGGGGGGAGGCAGGAACAGCAAAAAGAAATGGTAGCACATTCTGTCAGCACACAGTTTGGTATAGAAGTCTTGAACCTTTCTGATGTACATTTGTCAGAATATGTCTATGGTGTACTGAAAAAGGGCCATTCTTTTATACCAGGGAACTCTGTCAACGTTGCTAAAACTATTGTTGACTTTAGACTATTTCTGAGAAAATTAAACCTGAGTTACATATTGAATGACGTTAAAGTAGGCAGTCATGTTATGGATAGTAAAATTCCGAAGAAAAATAGTACATACAATCCCCCACTTTTGGGGACACTTTAAGTTTTCCAGAATATATGAGAGTCTGGCTTTAGATGTTTAAAATTTGACAATATTGTGGACAATTTGACACATCTTGAGAAAGAAGCTTTTGTGTAACAACAAACAGTTAATAGTTATGAAAGCTGATAAAAGGGGTAAAATAGTGATTATGAACCAAAAAGATTATATTTTGTCACTAGAAAGATTGTTAGCAGATGAAAAAGTTTATAAAAGAGTTTATTCATTATTTATAAAGAACTGTTATTTAAAATTGGACACTTTATTGTTTGATATGTTCTTTCAGGGGGAGACAGATCATCAGACTTTTTCTTTTTTACAAGTGGAATTTCCCAAGATGACGGTTCTTTTTGGGATTCCAAAAGTACAGAAGAATTGTCATAATCCCCCCTTTAGATCAGTCATTTCGGCATCAAAGTCAAAGACTGAAACATTGTCCATTTGGTTGGATTACATTTTGAATACTGTAACACATAATACAAAATATTATTTAAAGGATTCATGGCATTTACTTGAAATTTTAAGGGATTTTCGATTTGATAAATGTAGCTTTCTTTTTGCTTCTTTTAGATGTAGTTTCACTTTACACAAGTATAGATCAGGAAGTAGGACTTGAATACTTGAGAGAATATTTAAGTACCTGTACTGATTTCACTTGTACTAAAATTAATACTATATGTGCACTTATGGATATAGTATTAGACAATAACTTTTTTCTATTCATTGAAAATTTCTACAGTCTTCAGTTGTGGCGATGGGGGCAAGGGTAGCACCTGCCTTTGCTAATTTAGTAATGGCCAACTGGGAGAATAAATATTTGGTTAAACATCAGTTGGCTGACAAAGTTTTGGTATACCGTCGTTACATTGGCGATTTGTTTTTCTTGTGGAAGGGTAATTATGATGAATTTGTTAGTTTTGTTTCAGATTTAAACTATTCTACTAGCTTCTTGAAATTTGTCATTAGTGGGTTTGGACAAAGTATTTATTTTCTGGATTTGCATCTCACTTATGATTTTCAGAGTATGAATTTTGTTAGTATTATTTATAGGAAATCTGTATTCGCTAAACAGTAGTTACATAGAGACAGCCTTCATCCACCCCATATGAAAAAGGGAGGGGTGAAGGGGCAACTGATTAGGATAAGCAGATTAACCTCTCGCGATGACATGTTTTTAAATGAAGTAGACACTTTTAAGAAGTGTTTTTTGAAGCTAGAGGTTACAAAAAGGTATGGCTACAAAGGATAGAGAAAGAGGTTTTATTGTTAAGAAGCGAAAAGGCTGCTCCAATTCTGAAAGGTAGTATTGGACAAGTTGATGAACATAGTAACAATATAGTATCAGGTTCTATTCAAAAGTACAATTGTTCCTTTCCATTACCTATCACTAACGAGATGTGGTTCATAAAGAACATCATAACAGAAAATTGGAAGATTCTCTTAGGAGATTCTGACTTAGTTAAGATCATTGGTTCACGACCATCTTTTACCTTTAAGAAAGTTACAAACATGAAAAGCTTGTTGGAACAAGGATCAAATGATAGGAGTAACACTAACATGAATTTAATACAAAAGAAAGGTAGTTATACGTGCAACAGTTGTAGACAGTGTAGGTATATTAGTAATACATCTTTGGTTTTTTCAGTCATAATAAAAAAAACTTTTGGACTAGTGGCTATTATACGTGCAATAGTGAAATGGTAGTTTATGTGGCACAGTGCCTCTCATGTTCGTGTTATTATGTTGGAAAAACTACCAGGTGTCTGAAAAGATGAATTTATGAACATCTGTTAGCAATAAGGAAAGGAGAAGAAAAAAATGCCTTAGCTAGACATGCTGCTGTTTGCAAGAGTTTTAAGAAGTTTGCTTTTTCAGTGTTGGATAGTGTTAGTTCAGAGATGTTTACAGGGGACTATAAAACGTGGTTAGAATGTAAAGAAAGTCTATGGCAAATACGTTTAGGCACTGATAGTGCGCCAGGTCTCAATGACATTATTAACATAAAATGTTTTTTACAATACATGTAAATTATTTTATGTAAATATTTTATTTAACATTTAACTATGTTTTATACATTTTGTGTATAGAATATATATGTATTGTTTAACATTAGCAATGCTTAATGTCTAATTAATCATGTGACTTTTCAATTAATTATTTAAGTGCATTTGTGAGGGTAGATGGATGTTTTTCTGAGGAAGTTCACAATCATTAAAGTGAATGAAAGCTAAGTTATTGTGTCCATGCTTTCATGGGACATGGTGTTGGTTCCAACTTTTGTTTTTGGTTTTAATTCTGAAGTCTAACAACTAGCTACAAGTATTTGCAAGGGAATTCAAAAGGCAGACAAGGCAGCAATGAGGAGCACACACTTTAAGGCAACTTCAAAGTAACAGTCTTGGAAGGAGGCTTCCCAATATCTTCCGTCAGTAATCAGTAAGATGAGCAGAGGAGATGAGACTGGGAGGAGTGTATAGGGCCACCTATACAATAGGGGCAGACAGCTCAAAGGAATAGAAGTTTGGGAGGGAACCAAACTCAGAAAAACATCATGGGTCAGCACAGAAACCAAAAAACAATGCAGACTATAAAAAGGTCTTAAATTAATAACCTTAGCTTCAGATAAAGAGCAACATAAAATAGACAAAACTGATTTAAATGGTACAGTAAGTGCAATTATTAATGTGCTTTAAATGTACTTCTCTGAATGCAAAACTGTAGTCCAAATGCCTTCTTGTCAAGCTTGCATTTTAAGCTTAAGCTTAACATAATAAGCCTACCACTTTCCTTGAGCAATTCCGTTTCTAATGGCTTTGGTATTTTCTGGTTTTGACTACCAATGTTTCTTTAAACAGCAGTGCAAAAAGACATTCTCAAACAGTAAATCTATGACATTTAAGATAGCTGAAGAGCATTATTACTTCATAATAAATTTCTATTTTTTATGTATATAACTGTATTTGAACATTAACAGTTTGAGGCACCAGTGTTCTAATGCAATCTAATACTCTTCTGCGTGTAGATTTCAAACAGGTGGTATTGACAACCTGTCACTTAAAATGTGTATATTGGAGAAGAAAGTTGATTGAAATGCCTGATGCCACAATGGACACTTAATGTGTGTATTATGTCCATTAGAAAAATAGTACTTAGCATCCTCTATGTATGTATGCTTTTAGTCTCTGTACATTGTTTGCCTTCTACTTTTTATGCCCTTTCATTTATAGGATTTGTATGCCATTACTTGGGAAAATTCTGATCTACATCACTGTTACTTCAAATACTTAAATATTTCCCTTGTGTTTTTTTTAACTTCTGTATCATTAGGTAAGATTATACACACACATTACTTAATAAAACACATCATCTATAGTTGCCATCATCTCTGTATTTTGCCATCAGTGATTCACTCAGAATACTGTGTCAGCAGGAGTTATCACTATTTGTTCACGGGTTCTCGTTTAGTTTGACATTCTGAAAGCGTAAATTATTTTTTGCATTTGGGGAGATGCTATGGAAGAGCTGCATTTTCTTGAATTTTGCATAGTTTATGCTCTACCTTTCCGCTGACACAAATATGTTTAATTATAACAATAATCTTGGCCATTCTGATTAAATAATTAGAAGTTGTTGCATTACAACGTTAGCCTTCTGGAAGCAGCTGTTAAATCTTATTCATCTGCTACAGTTATATACTGAACTCTTGTCAATAAATACTGATCATTAGTTTTCTTTAGATAAATCTTCCTAGAGAAATTTGAATTTATAAAATTGGTTTTGCTTTAAAGTACCTCTGACCTTTTTTGGAATCAAGTAGGAATCATTTATGAATTATTTTTGCGCCCCTTTATTGAGATAATTTATAGTTGATGTCTCAGAGTAACACAAAATTTTGAACAAAAGGGCTTATTCCTTCACATTGATTTATGATATTCACAAATTTATATTGAAGTTAATTAAAGCAGAAATGGAAAGGGCACATTTACTATGAGATAATCAGGGAATGACAAAGGCTGCACAGATTTTATTCTAAGAGGGTTTTAGTCATTCCTGGGTTGGCATAGACTCTGCATACAGATGCAATCACTTTTATGAGCAGTTAAGAGATTATTGGGTTTAAAATTGTGAGGCTGTATGACTTCTGTTCATTCAGGGCACTTACCTTGTGACTAGATTTTAGTGCTTCACAGATATCTGCAGTTTTATTATACACGTGTGTGTGTGTGTGTGTGTGTGTGTGTGTGTGTATATATATATATATATATATGTGTGTGTGTGTGTCTCTCTCTCTCTCTCTCTATATATATATATATATATATATATATATATATATATATATATATTAAATACCACAAAACTCCAGCACTAACATATAATACAGTCAAAGCAGTGGTGCGTACTCAACTTTAATGGCAAAAAATCTGCTTGGGATAATATATATATATATATATATATATATATATATATATATATATATACACACACACACACACACACACACACACACACACACACACAAGCCCGCCCACACAAACACACACATACATACATTGTATGTGCGTATAACATTTATATGAGTAGGAGTCATTTTTAGCCATTTTGAACATACGCCCCCCCCAATATGTTTTGCATTCTTTATTGTACTGCCTTTCAAAATAATTTCCACAACTAAGTGAATGATAATTACAAATATATGTATATAAGTAAAAATAGTGCTTTAAATTTAAATGCAGTGTGCTGTTTGCTTACTAACCTTTCTCATATTATTCTTAAAATACAACGTAAAGGTGAGCCTTTATTTTAATCTGTTGTGATCTGTATCATTACTCACTCTGTCTGCAGACCAAAACAGTGGAAATATACTAGGACAGATAAAAATGGTTTATGCTGTTTGTAAATCTTTGTTTCAACTGCTCTTTAAGCACTATATATATATATATATATATATATATATATATATATATATATATATATATATATATATATATATATACGTATATATATATATATATATATGTATATATATATATTAAAAATAAAAGCAAAAGAATTATGTACCATGCTAAGAACAAATTAAAAATTTTTACTATTCTTTCATGCCATACTTGTCTTTGATTAGTCTGGTAAATTTGTATTCTAAGAATATTCCGTGGAGAGGAAAAAATATTAATTATTTCTGTGTTTTACATTTTCTTTGTGCTGCATTTGACTTTACAGGATACAGCTGAGTAGTTGCTAGAGCAGCTGATTCATTGCTGTATAGCTTTTGTTATGCCTTACTTAGGAGAACCGGGAAGTAATGTAACTAGATTTGTCTATTGTTTGAGTTGATCCTCCTTGCATAATGTCTCGCATGTTTAGTTAAGAGTATTATTTACTGAAATTTGTCATTGCGTACCTCTTCATATATGCCATTCTATTTGACATGCAATTTATCTATTATTACACTGGTTTCCTTTAAATGCAATATTGCGTTGTTCCATGCTCCTCTCCTATTTCAAGGTTAGCACGTTCTAAGCATCTTTCTTGGCCTCACTGTCTACAAGAAAAACAAGGCTGTTAACTCATTTCATTATTTTTTTTTTAGAGTAGACTCTTAGGGTATTATTTTTATATTAGGGATGGTGTGGATTATTTGGACTTAACATACAAGTGTATATTTCCATGACCAAGTCACCGCATGTTTATATACTATTTATTTAGTTACAAGAAATAGTAGGGCATAAGTTCAATGTATAGTTCCTTTCCCAAAGTATCCTTGTAGCTTTCCAAACATAACACGTCATCTGCCCTTGTGCAAATTGTTAATTTTTTAATTCTGTCTTTACGCCATGGACAACTGTCTCAACAGGTTTAGCCTACTAAACCAGCATGATACAATTTCTTACTAAAATTTCATGAAAATCTCTGAGGATTACTGCCCTTCAGAATTTTGTTCTTTATGGTAGAATCTTATTTCAACAAGATTTTTTTTTTCTAGACTGTACTGCTCCTGATGAAAATGAATGTGTGATCTACAAACTACAAGCTGCTACAGTCTTTCCATTTCTATTCCATTACACAGGTCACATCTCATTACCACCTTCTCTTAAGCATTGTTTTGTAAGTGATTAAAAACTCAGACTCAGAGTAATAATTTACACCATATTTTAAAAAGTAATTTTTTTTCAAAAACAGTATAGGGAGTTTTAACAGCTGTACATTATGCTATAGTTTTGGTATGATATGAATAAAGACCAGCAAAGCAGTTATTAATTGGTGTCTCACCATTTCTGAGTGTGCTTTTTTGCCCTTGGAATAGGGGAAACCAGTTATATCAGAGTTAGTTTTTGTTCTTTTTTTTTTTTTTTTTTTGCTTTTTTATGGCTTTTAGAGCACACAAACACATTTCTGTTTTATATTTGCCGCAAACTCATCCCATTGTACATGTTAGACTTGTATTTCTGCTGCATATTTTAAAAAGTTCTGCTTTAAGAGCTGAGAGTAATGAAACAAATGTATAAACTACAACATCAGTGAAATATTAATAACCTAGAAAATGGCAACACGTTCTTGGTGTCTCACCATTTGGTAAACAGTAGACTGTAAAACATTGTGATAGTGCATGTGTATAAATGGCACTACTATTATCTTGTCTGCAGACTAGTATACTGAATTTGTACAGCCAGCATGTAGTCTGTGTTTTACAGATGAAAAATAGTCATTTCAGCAGTCATCATATGATGATCATCATGTACTTGATATCTCAGCAGTTCATGAAGGCTGCACAGTTGTGCAGGAGTGTTCATATAATTCTTTTAAGATCATACTTTTACTGGGGATGTTAGCTGTTTACACTTTAATGTTAGCAAAAAAGGGAGTAATGCCCATTACCTCTAATTCTTCTTTTGTATGTTTCAGATTATATATGTTGTGGTAAAGTCTGCACAGTTTCTAATGTTTAATCATTTATGTGGTATGAAAATATTGTCTTTAGTTATATCATGTGAAATATCCAAGAAATTCAAAGTCAGAATCTGCTGGTAGATTAAAAAAAAAAGCAAAATCTTAAGTGCAGTGTGTGACAAAGGGGAGATGCTGCCAGCCCAGCTGTCTAGAATTTTGTAAATATATGTAATTTGTGAATATCAATATGATTTTTATAGAAGTGTGACAATGGAGATGCTGCTAGCACAGCTGTCTGGAATTTTGTAAAAAAATGTTGTCTTTGGAGAATATCGAAATGATTTGTGTAAGATGCTTGTGTTACAACTGTATTAGAACTGTATGATAATCTTCGTGTCTCACTGTTGCTCTCATCACACTTGGGTTATCTGCCTACAGGAAGCCCTCAGTCGGCCCGAATACCAGAGACTTAGTATTTTTGCGTTGGTTGCTGTAGCTTCGGTACTGACGTCAGGGGTATCAAAACAGGCAGCCGACAGCATTACATCAGTCTTTCTTGCCGAGGAGCCTGAAGCAGAAGCAGTTCGCACGAGGGGCGGTCGGCAGCTACCTGAGTTTTCATTTCTGAATTGAATCATCCTGAATTCTTCTAAAGCCAAGTACCGCATTAGGGATCCTTTTTTCTTGCTCTAACCGATGTCAGAAAAAGTTAAAAATTGTCTCACCTGTGGAAAGCAAATACTACACCGAGATTTCCATTCTTACTGCGTCACCTGTTTAGGCCTAGACCATGACGTACCTCGCTGTCGGTTTTGTGCCTTGTCCAATGGCCAAACTATTGGTCGTCGGGCCCTTATTGTCGCTATACTTTCGCTCTCGATCCCCGTATTCTGAAGTGGCTTTGGTAAGCCATCCATCTACTGATGTTCCAACAAAACACAAGGATAAAGACAGAGAGAAGGCCGCATAGGTCCAAAACTGCCGATGACACGTCCGTTAAGCTAGTCAGCAGTTTGCCGGTTCTCAGGCATTTATGCAGCCCCTGATGCCCGCCTCTACAGATTCACAGGCCACTACCGAGACCCGTTCAGAGTCTGGTATGCCGCAAGACTCTTCTTTGACTATGGAACCTGCAGATATCTCTACATTGGATGGGTCCAGAGCCGCTGTGCAGGCACTGGCTTCCAAGGAAGTTCTTCGCATTACCGATATTCGAGACAAACTGATGACTTCTTTTGTGTCTTCATTTCTGACTAAAACTACTGAGTTTCTAAGGCCAAGAGTATGAGCTACACCAAAAACTGATGACCCAAACTCAAGCACCTGCTTCTCTGCCACAAATGCTTAAAATGGCAGAAGACCTGATTATGCTGATTAGGGGAAGCCAGCCTCCCCTGCTAAGAGAAAATGGGACCTGTCCCCAGCAGCTTTAGCAGACCGAGTCTGATGACTCTGAGGTCTCTGATTATGAAGACATGCCTTTATCTGCTTATGAGGATTCAGATGCAGAGGAATCCATTCCTTCTGCTTCCCCAGCAGAGGACTTTTCTTTTGGTGAAACCCTACATACTTTGAGAGCATTTCCAGAGGGAATACCAAGACTATCCTCAGTCCAAAAAGAGACACAGAATTTTTAGATTTGCCACAACAGACCTTTAGCAATACCTCCAGTTCTGGATGTTGTGGATGATGTCTTTATGGAATCCAGTCTAACTCTGGATACTTTACCCCCTTCTCCAAGGAAACCAGACAGGTACTACAGAGTCCCTGACTCTCTCAAATGTCTCTTCAAAAATCCTACTGCTGACCCAGAGGTCATTTCCCAGTAGCCTAAAGATATTAAAGCAACTACAGCTAAGAATCCCAGATTCCCGAGCTTTAGACAGATGGGGTAAAAAAGTATACACCTCTGCAATTCTCGCCATTAGGGCATTGAATTGCCATTTTCACATGCTGAAATACCAGCAACATATTATGGAACTTATTAAGCAAAAATTAGCTACCTTAACAGACTGTGCAGAAAATAAAGAATTACAAGAGCTTATGCATTCTGCAAGCCAAGTCAGCAAGCATACCTTGCATTGTGGCTTTGATGCCCTCAAAGCATCTTGCAGGGCATCAGTCACCAGTTTTGTACTGAGAAGGCATGCTTGGCTTAAGGGGAAGACCTTGCCGGACCATGTCAAATCAAAATTACTAGATGCTTCTTTGAACAAGGACAATCTGTTTGACACCAAAGCAGAATATGTTCTAAAAAAGATGGAAGGAAAAGCTAAATCTATGCAGACAAAGATTTGCAAGTGCAGCCTCCTAGATTCAGTAGGCATTGCTCCTCAAAACATTGGTCCTTTCCAGCCCCCTCAAGGCCATCTCAAACTAGACCCAGGGGAAACAGACCCCCCCAGACTGCAGTCTTAGGGTATGCAGAGATCTAAGCAATGGAGTGCCTCCATTTCAAAAACAGGGAGTGCTAAGCTCCCCCCCTTATGGAAAGAATTCACAATGACTTCTCATTTCCACTCCTCACCTCTGCCCAGCTGCTCATGCCCCTAGGAGGAAAACTTGCCCATTATGCAAAAAACTGGATCTCAATCACCAAAGACCGATGGATCCTCAACATTGTATCCCAGGGGTACAAACTTTACTTCCACTCACTCCCAACCCCAAAATGGTTCCCAGACCTTCCTCCTAACCAGTGGGCAAAGGCATAAAGCCAAGTTCAAACCCTGCTCTCCATCAGGGCAATTCAACCTGTTCCTGCAGACCAAATAGGTCAAGGGTTTTATTCAAGACTTTTAAGATGGCACTTGGTGCCCAATCCTAGATCTTTCCATTCTAAACACCTTCCTGGTGGTACCAAAATTCAAAATGCTCACCCTTCAGCAGCTTCTTCCTATTCTGTCCAAAGATGCCTAGTTAACCACCCTAGACCTAAAAGAAGCCTACCTGCACATCCCTATTAGGGACTCATGCAGAAAATACCTACATTTCAGGGCAGGATCTGTGCATTATCAGTTCTCTGCACTTCCCTTTGGCTTATCCACTGCTCCCAGAGTATTCACAAAATGCCTGGCTCCAGCTATTGCCTATTGCAGACAGAGAAATATTCAAATATTCCTGTACTTTGACAATTGCCTGATTCAGG
The DNA here is from genome assembly GCF_019279795.1 of Protopterus annectens. NCBI lineage: Eukaryota > Metazoa > Chordata > Ceratodontiformes > Protopteridae > Protopterus > Protopterus annectens. The sequence continues at coordinate 406,380,362 of NC_056748.1, read as the reverse complement.
CAGACAGGAAAAGTTTTTGCAGCACCTAACATTGGTAAAGAACCTTCTAACCTCCCTGGGGTACACTATCAATGAAAATAAATCAAAACTAGTCCCCAGTCAAAAGATTGTATTTCCTGGGAGCAAGCTTAGACACAGCATCCTAGATGGCATTCCTTACTCCAGATAAACAAGCCTATGTGAAAGGCTACTTCTCTCAAATGGCCACCAGAACGCAGCTATCTGCAAGGAAAATCCTGCAGGCCCTAGGGTTCATGGCCTCTTGCATTCTACTAATTCCATATGCCAGCCTGCATATGTGGAAACTTCAGTGGTACTTAAAAAGTCTTTGGTGCCAACTTTCTCAGGATCTGGAAACCGTCATACCTATCATACCTTGTCTAAGGACAGAGTTTCTTTGGTGGGCAGCAGCATACAACCACAACAAGGGACTTCCCTTTACTCAAACCCACGCCACCCAGACCCTAACCACAGATGTAAAAGACTATGCCTGGGGGAGCACATCTGGACAACAAGTGTATTCGGGGCCACTGGGGCCCAAGTCAAATTCATCGGCACATTAACCAAAAAGAGATGCTAGCATGTTCTGACAGCTTTCAAATGCTTACTGTCACCAGGACCATTGCTGGTAAAAACAGACAACACCACAGTTATGTGGTACATCAGCAAGCAGGGGGGAACACACGCTTACCCAATCTGCAGGCTTGCCATGGCCGTGTGGAACATGGCCTTGGACATGCAGATTCATCTGCAAGCTCAGTTCCTGTCAAGCAAACAAAACTCTCTGGCAGATGACATAAGCAGAAATCTACTGGACCCACATGAGTGGCAATTAGACCCCAGCACCTTCAGCATCCTAACTCAGAAATGGGGGACCCCAGAGGTGGACCTTTTTGCCTCCCCCTACAATCACCAGCTCAGCAAATTCTGCACCAGGGCACCTCACAGCAGGGCCTGGAAAGTGGATGCCCTATCCTTCTAGTGGGTAAACCTCTCAATCTGTGCATTTCCCCTTCTGCCTCTTCTCACAAAAATATTACTCAAGATAAGACAGGAAAAACCAAGGACAGTCCTTATTGCCCCAGACTGGCCATGCCAGCACAGGTACCCACTACTGCACAGCCTGCCCACTGGTGCCACCCTGGCACCTACTCCTGTTCCCAACCCTTCTCACCCAGCAGGAGGGACAGATCCTGCATCCACATCTGCAAACCCTAAATCTTGCAGCCTGGCTTATTCTTCGAATTCTCCTCCAGTGTCCAGCCTAAGCAAGCAGGTGCTGGATGACATTCTTGAAGCCAGAAGACCCAGTACAAGGAAATCCTATGCTGATAAGTGGAAAAGGTATTGTTCCTGGATTCAGTCTAAAGTAGAGGACACAGCACTACGCTCCTTATCTCTAATCCTGGATTACCTAGCAGATTTACTACACAAAGGCCTATCCTTCTCCTTCATTAAGATCCATGCCTCTGCCACCTCGGCTCATTACAACACTGAGCCACCTCTCTTCTCTCACCCTCTCATCAAGCAGTTCCTGAGAGGGCCAAACAATCTAAGGCCACCAAGGAGAGCACCCACTCCTGCTTGGGACCTTAACTTTGTACTGGAAAAGCTCACGCTCCCCCCTTTGAGCCTGCAGCATCAGCAGAGTTAAAATTCCTCTCTTGGAAAACAGCCTTGCTTCTGGCCATCACTTCAGCTAGAGGAGTGTCTCCGCTACAAGCACTTATGACTGTGGAACCATTCAGTATTTTTCATGCTGACAGGGCCTCCCTCAGGACTAACCCTTCTTTTATGTCAAAAGTGGTGTCCAGTGTGACTCTCAACCAATCTATCCATCTGCCAACCTTGTTCCCTAATCTTCAAAATAAAGGAGAAAGGATCCTGCAGTCCTTGGACATGCACAGGCAGCTCAGATTGTACCTGGATAGGACTAAACCTTCAGGAAACCTGACCGGTTACTAGTCAGTTTTGCACCAGGGACAGAGGGCAAGGCCATTTCAAAACAAACAATTTCCAAATGGATAGCACACTGTATCCATTTCTGCTACAAACACCATGGGAAACCAACCCCTCAGGAGGTCAGGACGCATTCCACCAGGGCTACTTCTACCTCTACAGCATTCCTCAGGGGAGTCCCTACCAGGGACATTCTGGAATCTGCTACCTGGAGTTTTGTACACACCTTCACCAAGCATTACCACCTACCAGTCTTTTCCAAATCCAGGGCGGGTTTTGCAACAGCAGTCCTGTAGGGCATACTAGCCAGCCCCAACTCTTCTTGACTGCCTCCACCCTTTCTTCAGCTTTGAGAATCTACCCAAGTGTGATGAATGCAACAGTGAAACACAAAGAACATAGTACAGTTGTGTACACTTAGATGTCCAAGTGTATTCACTGTTGCAGTCCTGGTTTCCCACTCTCCAGCCCCCTTGCCTCTCTCTCCTCTCTATGCCTATTACTCACCCCTTACTGGGTTATTGGTATTTATTTTTTACTTGTGGTGTTTTCCCACCATAACTTTGCTCCCTTTTTGGGGGACTCCTGACATTTGGAGAAAGAAAAACTGATGGCGTTGGCTGCCTGTTTTTATAACCCTGATGACCTGACGTCAGTACTGAAGTGACAGCAACTGATGCAGAAATACTATGTCTCTGGTATTTGGGCAGACTGAGGGCTACCTGCAGGCAGATAACCCAAGTGTGATGACTGCAACAGTGAATAAACTTGAACATCTACATTTATGGTAAGTGTACACAACTGTACTTTGTGTATATCAAACTGCTGGTACAGAAGTGTGTGTTGAAAAGGGTTTGTAAAGCACTGAGCTTAAAAATGTAACCACAGTGTACCCTACTGGAAAAGAACAGAAATGTACATACCCTATTATAACTGTTTAAATGTGCAACTTTTAACAGTAGAAACTGGGACACAGGAGGTTAACTTCAGAAAAATTGTTGAAATTAAATTACTTTATGGCCACACAATAAAAAGATTTTATCCTTTAATTCGGTGCAGCAGGAGACATACTATCTGTAGTAGTGAAGTTTTCTGTATTGTCTTGGAAGTGGTTTATTGTTTTATGGCTACCAGGATCTGCAATGATCTGAGGAAAAGCCCGTGTGTATATATTTTCATAAGTAGATGCTAAATACTGCTAGCTGTCAACAGTGGGGGTTTTAGCTGGCATAGAGTCGAATGACAAGAAATGATGTCATTTTGAAAGCTATCCCAGCAGTAATATTTGATATTAATTTAGGAAAACTCAGAGAGAGAGAGATGGCATTCTGTATTCTGTCTTTGACCTGACAACATCAGTTAGAGGATCTCTTCACCACATCTGCCTTGCTACTCCAATTAAGCAAGTGTACTAGGGTATAGTAATTCTCTTAGACATAGTCAAGAATATAGCAAAGCTTAGCTTAGATGTTTTTCTTTGTTTGAGACTGCCCTGCAATGTTGTTTTAAATATTTCCTGTGGTTTTGAACTCTGATATCACTGTACATATATATTTAGTATTGTCTTGTTCTTTTATTTATTATTAAATATATTTAAACCATTATGGCTGAATTGTCTGGAAATATTTAAGTTCTGAGAGTACTTGCATATTTATTTGGTGGTACTGTGGGTTACTCCTATTAGCCTTGCTCTTGGTCAAACTACCATTTGTGTTGATAGTAACATTACAAAGTAAGATATATTAAGTGCCTTAAAGTAGCTGATAGAGGTAGCTGTTGACAGTAATAACTACCTTATAGTCTGGGCAGAAGGGGGGCATAACTAGTAAACCTGTGCCAGTCTTTCCCAGGGTGTGTTTTTGTGTGTGTGTAAATCAAATCTCCAAGAGTGTGTGTGTCAGCTACTTGAGCAAGGACATGAAGCACTGGTTGGACAGAGAGGGTGCTGGCGGTCTTGGCTTGGCCCCTCAGCTAAGATCTCAACCCTATAGCTGTGCCAGTGGAGATCTGGAAAAAGAGGGAGAAACCAGCCCTGGACTGACTATGGTGTGTGTGTGCTCTTAGGGGAAATTGCACTTGATGCAGAGAGCTGCATCTGGAAATGCTGTGTGTATACCTGTCATCCTCCCAATGTACATCCCCCACTGGTACCAGTTGTAAGGATTGAGGCTTCTTGATTACAGGGACTGTGTTTATTATTTATTGGTTGGGAATAGTGGAATCACCACATCACATATTGGGATTCAGTGGTAATAATATTGAACTCCTGTAGCCTGCAAACAGTGGTCACTGAAGAAAGTGTTTGTACTTTCAATCAGCCATACAGTGGACATTCAGTCTCTCACATCACAATAGTTTTATTTATATTTGTTAGCTTAGTCAGGGAGAGCAGGCAAGGATGTCAGCAGCGGAGTATGTCAAGCTGACAAGGAGCCAGTTGGCTGAGATGTGTCAAGATAAAGGATTGGTGCATGCCAACCTAACTAAAGCAGAAATTATTGCAGCCTTGGTCACAGCTGCATCACAGACCAGCAACCAGGAGTACAACCAGACTGGCCTTGGAGATGTACAACTCTTAGAATATGGACAGCTCAACCTTTCCACTAGGACTTAAAAATCCATTTGGAGTTAGAGACTAGAACTGGAGGCCAAATGTTTGGAAATAAACGCAACAGAGAGACTGAGATGTCTGGAAGCTGAGGAAAATGAGAGGCAGAGGCAACACAAAAAGGCGATGCTGATTCTTTGCCAGGGTATTACAGGTATTGGGGAAGGGAGTAACCAAACCCCAGAAACAACAAAGGTTGGTAAATTTCTTCCACAATATACAGAGGGTGATAATTTTGATAGTTTTATTCATGTTTGAAAGGGTGTATAATGTTGACCCAAGGGCTCTGGGTATTGTTCCTGACCCCCTTACTCCATGCTAAAACTGTAACTGCTGTTTCTAAATTGTCTTATACTGACTGCTTAAATTGTAATACTGTTAAAAATTGTTAGTGTTTAAAGTTAACAATTGAAGCTTATAGAAAAAATTTCATGAGCATAGACGCAGATAAAAGTGTGTGTGAATATATTGCTGGGTTAAGCACTTATTTTCATAGATGGGTGAGTGTGTGTTAGGTCACCACTTTTGAAGGGCTGGCAGACCTTTTGGCGAGGGAAAAAGCCCTTAGCACTTTACCAGAGGACATTAGAATCTGGTTAGCAGATAGGGAATGTAATACCACATATGAGTTGTGGAAAAATGGAGACCTATACCTAGCAAGAAGGGCATCACTGCACAGGAAAGGGGGATACCCAGTGCTGCTCATGGGTCTAAGGGAACCCATGGTGGGCAGCCTAAACCACCCCAACAGAGTTCGACAGTAATAGGGAAGCCATTAGTTCAGGTACATGGCCAGGACTAAGGGTTATATGTTTTAAATGCAACCAGGGGGGCCACATAGCATATAGATGTCCACAGAGGCAAGGAAGGGAACAAAAGTTGGGAGAGCCAGTAGGTGAGAATGACAGAATGCCAGCATTAAGTTTTCTGAAGACAACAAGGGTACCAAACTACCACAAGAGGTTTTATCCTATTTTAGTAGATGGGAAACAGGCCACTGCTAAGAGAGGCACAGCATCTGACCTAACCATTGTGAAGCCTGCAATGGTTAAAGATGAGCTAGGGTTCACCTTGACTTGGAGGGTGGGAAAGGATGCAAGAAAGTAGGGGTGTTTGAGGATATCCCTTCAGATGTCCTCATAGGGAACTGATTTTTGATAATGCAGTACCTTGTGTGCATGGAGTTACATGCAGTCAGGCTTGGAGATAAGCATATAGTTCTGTTAGCCTGGAGGGTCCCAGACAGACTGTACACTTGAAGCCAAGACTTGTGTGGTGGTTACTTCAGAGAGGGAGCTACCCTGTAGCAGTGAGACTTAAGGTGAGCCACAGCTGTTTGTGAATACTGTTGTTCCCTTGGACAGAGTGACTGCAAGGGCAGAGGTGAGTAGTCATGCCCAGACTGACAGTGAGGCACTGCTGTCAGAGAATATGAGACTTCCTGTGGAAAGGAGAGCTGGGAAAGGTTGGAAAGACAGAGTTGAGACAGGCTCAGCTCTCAGACCCTACATTACAGGGCTTGATGGAGGTAGCCAGAGAGGCATCTTATTCGCAAGGAAAAGAGGAATCTGTATACTGGGACAAAGAAGATTAGTAAAGTAGAAGTGAAAATTAGAAGCTGAAGTTATAGAATGCCTGCAAAGAGAAGGATTTGGTGTAGAAGGTCTAACACAGGTTATATCACAACTTCATGAAGTGAGTCCACAAAGTAAGGAGAAGCAGGAAGATCAGTAGACATTTGAAAGAAAGAGAGATTTAATATGGTGTAGTATTTATACAAAGGAGAAAGCGAAACTAACCAGTACAAAAGGAGCAACACCAAAGATATTTGAAGAGCAATACCGGCAAAGGAATCCAGACATGGAAAATTATACAACAAAAAAATAAGGCAGAGAGGAAAGGTACAAAAGGGGATTAGTAATGAAGAAGTTAAAGAAATGGAAGCTGAGGTATTGTAGTACCTGTGAAGGGAAGGATTCAGTGTATAAATTCTAATTGAGAAAGCACCACAACAGGACAGAGCAATGGGTATCCAAATTAAGGGAAAAACAGTGGAACAGGAAGCAATTGGTCAGGTGCCATATGAATATATGTTGGACTCTTCCACAGGAAACCAGTATAAATATTCACTTGAAGCTGGACAGCAAGGGAATTAACAGGAAACTCTGATGCAGTCAATATTGAGTCAAAGACCCGTGAGTTCCCATATGACAGAGCAAAGGATGGCACAGGATAAAATCGAAGAGAATGTGCCACAGGAAGATGCTGTAGAACTTTCTACAGAATGCCTGCAGAAACTGGAAAACAAAAAATGTGCCCTCAGTTTAGAAGAATATGAGCTAAAAGAAGAGTTGCTTGATTTAATTGACATAGACATATTTAGATCAATGAAAGAAATAGGCTGCAAGAAGGTCAATAAAACCCAAAAAGTCAGAAGTTTGATAAAACAAATAAACACAGTAATTAGTACTGTCTGTAGAGATCCATGCGATATAACAGAAGTAAGCAGGACATATCACTGTGCAGCTAAAATAATAATGATAAAGTTCTACCACAAGAACACAGGGTAGTGAGGAAAAGGAAGGGGAGGAATTGAGTACCATCATGGAAGTATCGAATAGAGAAAGACGATAAAGCAGTTAAGACAAGAAGTGTCACTGTCAGAGGAATACAGAAGAGGGAATAGATCAACGAAACTACTCAGAGATGTGATAAAAGCAATGCTCAGTATTGGAACAGATCAGGATCTATCATGCACTGTTGCAAATAAACTAAAAACCTCAGCACAGGTGGAAAAACTTAGAACATATGCAGGTAAATACAAAGGAAAAGTACAAAACAATTTATTGATGACCCAAAAAAGTTTTATAGAGAATTGGGAAACAAGGTAAAAGGAATTGAAAGACTGTCAAAAAAAGAAGAAATAGATGCATTTTGGCTAAGTACCTATGAAGATCATGGGGAACATAACAAAGATGCTGAATGGATAGAAGAAGTAAAAGAAAGAATAAGAAGTTTAAAGGTACAAGTTATGAAATGGGATGAAGTAACAGCCAGAGTGATTGAAACAAAGTTAAGAAAAGCCTCTAATTGGAAAACCCAGGCCCAGATGCAGTACCTAACTTTTAGTTAAAAGTATTAACATGTTTGAACGAAGATTTAGCCATGAGTAAGAACTATTTTATGTGCACCCTGAATAGACAACCTAACAAACAACAAGAAAAACTTTCTACTTGAGTGAATCTGCAAGCTACCCTAAAAATTATGGGCCAATAACTTGCCTTTCAACGACATATAAACTATACACAGGAATTGATGCTGATAGTCATTTAGGTAGATTGGACACTCTAAATTGCCCCTAGGTGTGAGTGTGTGCCTTCTGTGGAAGGTTGGGAGCCGGGCTGGCAACTTGACACCATAAAACTCCACTACCAATCATGAGCGGACAGGTGATCCACTGTGGCAACCCCTAACCGGGAAAAAGCCAGAAGTCGTCGTCGTCATTTAGAAGAAAACTTAATTATGGCAGTAGAACAAAAGGGCAATAAAAGAAAGTCATATGGAACAAAGGATCATTTGTTTTTTACCACACACCAAATGTTTTGATGGGTTACAGAAAGGAACTGTGGTTAATTTTCTAGATATTACCTTGGAAGGTGGTGATAAGAGAAAGGTTAGAACTAAAGTTTATAGGAAATTTGAAAAACAAGATCATATATTATTTGGCACTAGTTTCCACCCTCCCCATACGATTAAGTCGACTCCATATGGGGAGTTTGAGAGTAAAAAGAATATGTAATAATACTAAGGACAGAGATATTGAAATAGAAAAGGCAATAAATATGTTCTATAAGAGAGGATCTGATGGGGAACAAATTAAGGAAAGAATAAAGAAGGTAATGATGGCTAGTGAAGGGAATAATAATAATGAAAATAGATACTGTGGTAAAAATAAGGAGAAAAAAAGAAGATATTTATTTGATATCTAAATATGCTCCCTTCTCTGCTAAACTAGAAAGCATGGCAAAATAATACTGGGAAATCCTGAGAAAAGAAGAACAAGTAGCAAAGGACTTGAGGTTAAAATTTACATATAGGAATGGGAGAAGTATAAGGGGTCTACTGGTACATGGAACCTTTGAGAAACCTTTAAATGTGAATTTACAAGCTACACTAGGAAAGGGCACATTTCCTTGTGGAAACTGTGTGGTTTACCAATGTATTGTGAAAACTTTTCCCGATATTAATTGTAAAAGGTTCCAGGAACAGGGTTACTTCACTTGTAATAGTGAAGGGATAGTGTATGAGCTTAGATGCCCTTGCAATAAATACTATATAGGTGAGAGCAAGAGAAATTTTTCAACCAGACTCAAAGAGCATGTAAGAGATATAAGAAAAGGTAGGCTGGTTAATCCAGTAGCAGAACATTTTTTTTAATTATCTTAAAGGGGAAAAGTTTTTTATAGTGTGTCTTTAAGATGTATTAATGTTTAATTGAAAAATTGGGGGGGGGTTCTTTCTTTTAATGTAAAAGAATTGTGTTCTGTTGTCGAAATATACTCTGAAAAGGCTGTGGAAGCCAAGGCGCTAGAGGTTTTGGTTTGTTTCGTATTGCTAAAAAAAAAGCTATTTGCTGCTACTTTTTAATTAAAGAAGAGAAAGAGAGAGCCTGGTGTGGTTCGTGCAATTTCCTTACGGCTCCTGTGGATTTACTGGCCTTTTGGTGTGTGGTAAAAGATTACTTTTCTTCAGTGTGGTTATTATATCAAGGATCATTTGTTAAATAGTCATAGTGGAGAACTGTAAAAAGGGGAAGAATCTAAGTATGGCATGGATTGACGACAAAAAATGCATTTGATAGTATCCCACATTCGTGGATAAGAGTGCTTAAAAATGTATAAGATACAGTCTACGCTGATTGACTACATTACAGTGACCATGAAACAGTGGCAGACCACTTTGCCATTAAGCCATGATAAAGGACAAATTATTATCCCAGGGATAAAAATTCAAAGGGGATATTCCAGGCTGACACTCTCACTGCTGCTATTCTGCTTTGCCCTTAACCCACTAAGATGTCTACTTAACAGCTTAGGCCATGGCTATAATTTGGCTCATACAAAACAACAGTGTGTAAAGGCTTTTCATCTTCTCTTTGTCAATGATTTAAAACTATAGCTCAGCAGATGAGGAACTGAAAGTAAAACTGCAAGTTGTCAAAACTTTTCAGATGATATAAGAATGTCATTTGGTCTTCATAAATGGAACAAAAGGCACCTTTAAAGCAGGAAAACTGTAGGACCAGGAAAACAGTTTGGGACAAGAATGTTATATAAAAGAACTTTAGCAAGAGGGAGTGTATAAATATTTGAGAATTGATGAAGGATCAACAGTAAACCTTGAACAAATGTGAATAAAACTTAGGAGTGCTTTAGAAGACTTAAATTAATCCTGAAAACAGTGTTGACATCTAGCAACAAAATCCAAGCTATAAACCAACAAAATCCAAGCTATAAACCAATTTTCTCTTCCTGTCCCAACTTACAGTTTTGGAGTGATTGACAGGCCCCAAAACAAGTTGGATAGATTAGACAGGAAAACAAGAAGGATGCTTCATGCTCACCAAATGAGTTATAAAAATCAGTGCGTACCAAGATTATATATTCCCTGTTCCAAAGGAGGATGGGCCTCCTTGAAATTGGTTACTTTTATAGATCTGCAGTCGTGGGACTCCACACATCTGACTTCACAAGCTCAAACGTAGTGAAAGTTTTGAAACATGAGAAGAATAAATCTCAGAAGCATATTGGCATCAAGAAGGAATGGAAATCAAACCAGAAGTAGATAAAATTCAGGCAACAACTGACTGTGCCAAAAAACAAAAGAAAATATAAGGTGAAGGACCAGATAACAAGTCAAGAAATGTGGAAAATGCATAAATATAGTTGCAAGAATAAAAAAACTTCTGGAATAATCTCATGTTGATCATGAATCAATGCAGGAATGGTTAAGAGGAGGTGAATTCAAACCAAGAGATGAAAGGTTAATATTGGTGGCCCAAGATAGTGGGCTATGTACACGCTGGTCCATTGAACATGTGGGAAAAAACAGACAAATGTAGGTTTTGTGAAACTGAATTGGAAACAGTCACACACCTCATTGCTGTTTGTGACATACTAATGGCAGAAGGACTGTACTCTGAAAGGCATAATAATGTGGAAGACTGTTGCACTGAGGATTGTGCAAACATTATGGTATTGAAGTAGCTGAAAAACACTGGAAACATGACCCACAAAGCATCATAGAAAATTATGAAGTTTACATCACATGGGATCACCCGTTACCAACAGTTAAAAAGACAAACTGGATATAGAGGTCCATGAAAAGATGACAAAAGCATCATTGATCAGTGAAATTGCCACACCTAGAGACTACAGTGTCTTCCGTTTAGAGAGAGAGAGTCATAAAATACCAAAATCTGCAGGGAGAAATGAGAGCAATGGAAGAAAGATGCCCAGACGGTTCCAATAGTAGTAGGAGCAACAGGTCTTATAAAAAAAGAATTTACAATCATATTTAGATATGTTACTAATATATGTAACCCTGTACAAATTGCAGGAGTCATCATTACTGGGCACTTTGTGGGCATACCTCTCAACTGTACAGATTTTCACAGAATGTCCAGATTTTGGCCTCATATTTTGGTCCATTTTTCTTAGTGTGGTTTTCTGTCAAATAAGTGGTAAATCATTAAAGATTGAAGTTGGAAAATAATGACAGACATTTGAGTTTCAGACTTATCTTTCAGAAAATTCAGGCTAATGGAAAACCTGTTATTCTATCAACTTTCTAAGTTTGTAAGAGCAATATTTAAAAATTGTCCCACTATTATTTATGGCCCTGTCCAGATTTCTTGCTTTGAGAGCTTGAGCGGGTATGGTTGTGGGTGCTACAAAGACCATGTTTGACATCAAATATTGAAACAATAGTAATTTCATGAACTTTAGTCGTACTTTGACTTAGGAATGGGATTCATTCCCATCTTGGTATTGGAAACCAAAAGATTTGGAGAAATTAAAAAAAAAAAAAAAAAGACAAAGGGTTACAGTAAAAAGAGTAGACCCCTGAGTCAGGGCTAGAATGTGAGCAAATGCAGCAATTGGTAGTGCCCAGGCTGGCACTTTTAGCCATATCCCATGACATTCCCTTTGCAGGTCATATGGGCATGAAGCATACTAAGAGATGCATTATGCAGAACTTTTACTGGCCTGGGATTTCAGGGATGTAACACGGTACGGCAGGAATTTTGAGCACTGCCAAAAGGTAGGCAAGGCAGGAGACAAGGTCAAAGCTCATTTAGTGCCTTTGCTTGGAACTGAAGAGCCATTTCAGAGGGTAGGTATGGATATTGTGGGACATCTGAGTACCCCAAGTTCCACAGGGAAGAAGTATATCCTAGTGGTAGTAGATTATGCTACCAGATACCCTGAGGCAGCAGCTCTGTCATCCATTGAGAAGAAAAGGTGACATACTTTGTTAGAGATTTTCAGCAGGATAGGTTTCACAAAAGAAATACTGACAGGTGCCAATTTCATGTCAGACCTGCTGGCTTGTCTGTGGAAGCACTGTGGGGTGAAGCACCTAAAGACCACCCCTTACCATCCCCAGACTAATGGTCTGGTGGAGAGATTAACCTCTACACTAAAGACCATGCTACAGGCATTTGCAGACCAGTTTAAGAGGGAGTGGGACAAATATTTTCCCCATTTGTTGTTTGCTTACAGAGAGGTGCCCCAGCAATCCATAGGATTGTCACCTTTTGAGTTGCTGTATGGACACAGGGTGAGGGGACCTCTAGATTTGATTTGTGATAAGTAAGACGGTGTACATGAATCCCACAAGGTGTCTGTTGTGGTATATGTCCTAAATCTCAGGACAAGGCTCAGGGAACTCATTGGCTTGGCCCAGAAAAACCTGGCAGAAGCCCAGCAGCAGAAAAAGGTCTGGTATGACAGGAATGCTTGAGCTAGATAGTATATTGTGTCGCAGCAGTTTATGGTTCTCATTTTTGTCAGACACAACAAGCTGCAGGCAGCTTGGGAGGGACACCTCAAAGTGGTAAGGAAGGTTAGTGATGTTAACTACGTCATAGAACTGCTAGGCAGGAGGCAGGGGTACAAAACTGTACCATGTGAACATGATGAAACCTTACTATGGTAGGCAGGCCCTGCTGCTAAGTAATTGCAGTAAGAGGCAGGGGGAATCTGAGGGGGGGGGGGTCTATAGTCACAGGGAGACAGCCAGCAAAATCCCAAATTAGTATGGTGGAGCCTAGGGTTGCCGGCATATGATAGGACAGTGCAGCACTGTACTGGGGTCAGCAATGTAAAGGCAGCTGGGATCCCAAGACAGGGAATGGGGTAACGTATTCCTAGATAGGCTTATCCCTCTCAAGCAACATTTCTCAAGAGTCAGTTGAAAAACTAACTTGAGTCTTTGAGGGGAGAAGTGGTGTGACAAAGGGAGATACCGCCAGACCAGCCATATGTAAATAATTACATGCCATTGGTGAATATTGAAATGATTTGTGTAAGAAACTTGTTACAACTGTATTAGAACTGTATGATCTAATGTTGTTAATCTTCGTTCATTCCTTACTGATGGGTTATCGGTTCCATCCTCGGAACCGAGCCGGCCAGTATCAAGCTCATGTCAGCCAAAAACTCTCGAGCCAAGGTCCTACCCAGAATGCTATGCTCCCTATTACCTCAGATCTCGTTTGCTGATTGCTGTACAGCCATATCAAGCCACTCTCTCAGCTGTCTAATATTTTGAAAATTTTATACATTGTTCTTACTTTAAATTTTCTCAAAAGTTTATACTAATATTTTCCTACCCTATCGTACACTTTAGACTCTCTCCCCTTTAGTCTTTTCCCGTTATTACCCTCTTTTCTTACCTTGTGGTAATTCTCCATTACCATCGTTGGTAATCCTTCCTTTCTCTTCTTACCATTTTTGGGTAGCCATTCTTCTTCTTTTTGGTACTGTTCTTCTCCACACCAGTTATGTCGGCTAAGAAAAGTAGCATTGGTTTCAAGCAGTGCAAGGATTGCTGCCGTAAGTTACCGCTTTCCAATGGCCATGGCTTGTGTGTCTACTGTCTTAATGTCTCCCACCTGAATGTAGATCCTCCTTTTGGGATTTGTAAAAATTTCTCCATCAGGACTCGCGAGAGGAAGAATAAGTTAATTTTGAAAGTTCTCCTCAAGTCTCCCTTCTCTGAGTTAGCAAAAAGCAGCACAGCAAAAGCAAATAACTGTCAGAAAACAGAATAAAAAATAAATTGCAGTATCTGTAGGATTACTGGCGCTTTATTAACAATAAGACAATGACTTCAGTTAGCGCTTTCATCTCCCTTCACTCTGAGACTTCTTGAGACCAAATTTCATTGTTCATTACATACATTTAAGTACCCATTCTTGGGATACATTACCCAACAACATCCAATCTAAGTTAAGAAGCCTAGTCACAGGATAAAATAGGCTAAATTAAAGAGGAATAAAACTTCTACAAAAATTCTAAAAAAAAGTCATTGTTTTAACCCTTTTCGTTTTAAGTACATAAATTCCTCTCTATTATTGAGCCCAGGGAAAAACATGCATTTAATTTAACTTACCAATAGTACTCTAGCCATCCCAGTTCTTCCTCTATGTTAATAATAATCTTGGTGTTACTCAATGCTTCTAATACTAAACATTTAAAGTTAACTTTGCATTTACTTTCTTTATAGTGTTTACACATAGTATTCTTTTCATCTCCATTGGCAACAGCATACTTATGGTCATAAATTCTTCTGTTGAGCTCCCTGGTAGTTCTTCCCACATAAAAAGCATGACAATACATGCACATTAATAAATAAACTATATTTTTATTCTTACATGAAAACCTTCCTGGTATTCTGACTACATAGTTTCCCACTTAAATTTCACTGGAGTCAGTATACAAATAATTGCATATTACAGTTGAAACACTTATTCATTCCTTTTTAACACTCAACTTGTATTTTTCTATTCAGTTTACTCTGGAAGAAATCTTTATAATTTTTAGCTGTCTTTTGTACAAACCTGGGCCCTATACCTATCTTTTTAATAATTTCATTATTAGCTTTGAAAATGCTCCATTTTCTACTAATACTTTTTATAGCTTTAGAATCAACACTATTTTGCACTGCTAGTGCTGTCTTATGCGTATATTCTCTTCTTTTTGTATTATCACTTTTAGATACTTTCATCTATTTCTTTCTCTAACAACTTATTCATATCCTTGTTAGGATACCCTCTACATTCCATTCTTTGACAGAAATTTTCAGCTTCTAGTGCGAAAACATTGTCATCTTTAGTAAGATTGCTTGTCCTTTTTAACTGGCCCTTAACAATGTTAGATTTTTGTTTTCTTGGAATGGAGACTAGCATAATGTAAGTACATGTTGTTCTGAGAATCTTTCTTATAAATCTTAGATATCAACCTATTGTCTTCCTTATAAATAGTAAGATCTAAATAGTTAATTCTGTGCATGTCATAATTATGAGTAAATTTAAGTTATGAAAATACATTGTTAATATATTTCAGGAAATCATTCAAGATATCAATAAGCCCTTTCCAAATTAAAAAGACATCATCAATAAAGTGAACCATCTTTAGTATATATTCATTATATTCACTATTGATGATGTTAGCCGTCTCCCAACCTTGCATAAATACATTGGCATCACTGGGAGCTAAAGCTGCTCCCATAGCCACTCTGTTGATTTGAACATACAATTGTTGATATAACTCCAAATAGTTGTAACTTAATACCAGATCAATCATTTCCATAAGCAATCCCACCGTATCAGAAGAGAACATTCTAGATCTTAAAAGTTCAGTTCTGACTGTTTCCATTCCATCTATATTAGGAATCATAGTATAGAGGGAATTAATATCCAGTATAACTAACCCACCAGTTTCATTCACAACTACAGTCTCAATTTTACTCAGAGACTCAAAGTTGTCTCTCATATATGTAGTATTTTTTAGGCATCACTTTTTGCAACATTTTTCCACAAAAACAGATAGCCCTACTGTCTTACTTTTAGCACTTGCAACAATAGGCCTTAGCGGGGGGTCTTCTAAGTTTTTGTGGATCTTTGGTATACCAAAGATCCTACTTACTTTTGGGTTAGTATTAGATTATTTCTTGTTTTTTCATCTATTCTACCAGTACAGAACCATTCTTCTATACAAGAATCTATAAGACCATATCCCTTTTTTACATCTGAAAATGCCACTTTTTTATAGAATTTTTTTGTCTTTAAACAACTCTCTTATTTTATACTCATATTCTCCCCTAGCTAGTACTACCAAAGATCCCCTTTATCAACCTTAAATATCAGTACTTCATTTTTATATAATTTCTCAAAACATTCTTTCTCATTTTTAGTCACGTTGTAATACTTATATCCAGCGCTACTGTCCATTGTTTCAACTATTTGTGCTTCACATACATTTAAAATACTTCTAACTCCTTACATAATGTTGGGTTAAAGCAACTAGGCTAATAAAATTCTTTTTTTACTTCATTGCATTTGTTAAACATTGTCAAAATTAAGGCTTCGACCATAGTCTCTTAGTTCACTTACAGCAACTAATTTGTCTGCTCTCTGAGCTGGAGCAAAATTCCAGTCTTTGCTTAATACACAACATTCCTCTCTAGATAATTCAAAATTAGAGAGGTTAACTATTTTAAAGTTTACAGTACCTATGTCATCCTTGGTTAATTCATTTTTTTCCAATGTCTCTTGTTGTGGTTCACTTGTGCATATCCGTTTTTTGCTTGCTTGTTGTAATTTCTGAACCTTCCATTTCTGCCACTTGCTGTTACTTGAGCCCATGTTCTCTCCTGGTTATTAACCCTCTGATATACTTCGACTTTTACATTAAAGGATTGGACTTCTCAGCAGGTGAACTGTGTTTTGTTACCAATACTTCGACTACTTGTTGGCATTCGTTGTTGTGATGGGTAACTATTTCCTTTGTGTGAGCTGAGTTCGTGCAGGCATTCGCCCCCTTCACTTTGGGTCTGACTACTTGTTTAGCATTTTTGTTGTTGAAACATGTTGTTTCTCACTCGCTTTAGCTGACTCATTTGAACTCTCGTAGCACCCTGATTTCCAGACTTGCTATGTAATCTCTCCAACCTTCTTAGTGAATTTGCTTTCTCCTCACTTCTTAGAGTAGTGTCTTCCATCATCACGCTAGCTCTATTCGCACTATGCAGTTTCAACCCATATGCTGGGGCCACACCCCCTGCATAGTCATTCTTGTGTCTCAAGAATTTTTTTGACTTTTCTTTGGCTTAAAGTATCATTGAGTTTGATTAAATTATCTTGAATCAAATACATTTTGCTGGCAAAATTATCATTAGAAGTCACTTCTTTAAGTCTCACATAGTTCTTTTTCACGTTTTCAGTAATAGACTCCCATTATTGAACTCACGTAATACTTCCATGTATTGCAGACTGGCTCTTTGATTTACCTCGAGCCATTTATCTACCTGCTGGCAATGATCTACCCAAAAATCTGGTACATAAATGGCTCAAGATAGATCAAAGAGCCGGTCTGCAATACATGGAAGTATTACTTGAGTTCAATAATGCTAAACTTGAGTCTATTACTGAAAACGTGAAAAAGAACTATGCAAGACTTTAAGAAGTAACTTCTAATGATAATTTTGCCAGCAAAATGTATATAATTCGAGATAATTTAATCAAACTCAATGATACTCTAAACCAAAGTAAAGTCAAAAAATTCTTGAGAGACAAGAATGACTATGCAAGTGGTGTGGCCTCAACGTATGGGTTGAAACTGCATAGTGTGAATAGAGCTAGCATGATGATTAAATGTATGTAAAGCACAAATAGTTGAAACGTTGGACAATACAGCTGGATGCAAGTATTATAACTTGACTAAAAATGAGAAAGAGTGTTTTGAAAAATTATATAAAAATGAAGTAGTACTGATATTTAAGCCCAATAAAGGGGGATCTTTGGTAGTACTAGATAGGGGAGAATATGAGTATAAAATGAGAGTGTTGTTAAAAGACAAAAAAAGGGATATGCTCTTATAGATTCTTGTATAGAAGAATGGTTCTGCACTGGCAGAATAGATGAAAAAAACAATAAAGAATCTAACTAATGCTAACCCAAAAGTAAGTAGGATCTATTTGAAGTTATATGAACAACTGTATGTTCAAATCAATGGAGTGGCTATGGGAGCAGCTTTAGCTCACAGTTATGCCACTATATTTATGCAAGGTTGGGAGACAGCTAACATCATCAGTAGTGAATATAATTAATATATATTAAAGATGTCTTTATAATTTGGAGAGGGACTATTGATATCTTGAATGATTTCCTGAAATAAATTAATAATGTATGTTCATATCTTAAATTTACTCATAATTATGACATGCACAAAATTAACTATTTAGATCTTATTATTTATAAGGAAGACAATAGGTTGACATCTAAGATTTATAAGAAAGATTTTCAGAACATGTACTTATATTACTCTAGTCTCCATCCCCAGAAAACAAAATCTAACATTAAGGGCTAGTTAAAAAAGGATAAGCAATCGTACTAAAGATGACAATGTTTTCATACAAGAAGCTGAAAATTTCTGTAACAGAATGGAATGTAGAGGGTATCCTAACAAGGATATGAATACGTTGTTAGAGAAATAAATAGATGAAAGAAAATTATCTAAATGTGATCGTACAAAAAGAAGAAAATATACACATAAGACAGCACTAGCAGTGCAAAATAGTGTTGATTCTAAAGCTATAAAAAGTATTATTAGTAGAAATTGGAGTATTTTCAAAGCTGCTAATGAAATTATTAAAAAGATAGATACAGGGCCCTGGTTTATACAAAAGAGAGCTAAAAACTGTAAAGATTTCTTTCGGAGTAAACTAAATAGAAAAATAAAGGTTGAAGGTAAAAAAGAAATGAAGAAGTGTTTCAACTGTAATATGTGCAATTATTTGTATACTGACTCTAGTGAAATTGAAGTGGGAAACGATGTAGTCAGAATACCAGGAAGCTTTTCATGTAAGAGTAAAAATATAGTTTATTCATTAATGTGAATGGATCGTCATGCCTTTATATGTGGGAAGAACTACCAGGGAACTCAACAGAAGAATTTATGTGCGCAAGTATGCTATTGCCAATAGAGATGAAAAGAATGCTACGTGTAAACACTATAAAGAAAGTAAATGCAAAGTTAACTTTAAATGTTTAATATTAGAAGCATTGAGTAACACCAAGAATGTTATTAATATAGAAGAACAACTGGGATGGCTAGAGTACTGTTGGCAAGTTAAATTAAATGCATGTTTTTCCTGGTCTCAATAACAGAGAGGAATTTATTATGTATTTAAAAAGAAAAGGGTTAAAACACTGACTTTATTAGAATTTTTGTATGAGTTTTATTTCTCTTTAATTTAGTCTATTTTATCATGTGACTACGCTTTTTCTTTCATTTAGCATATTTTATCATGTAACTAGGCTTTTAACTTAGATTGGATGTTGATGGGTGGTGTAACCCAAGAATTGGTGTTTAATGTATGTAATTAACAATGATTTTTAGTCTGAAGAAGTCTCTGAGAGTGAAGGGAGATGAAAGCACTAGCTGAAGTCATTGTCATGTTAATAAAGTGCAGATAATCCTACAGATGCTGCAATTTATTTTTTATTCTCCTTTCTCCGAGGCCATTTCTGGGTCGGAGGGCTAACCCCCTCCTGCTAAACCCCGCAAGAGGTGTTCTTCCTCTTCTTCATTGAAGTCGCTCCCTTCTTCTCCCTCTGGAGATCATAGGGAGTCATCTCATAAGAAGGTGAAATTGATTACTACTTCGGCACTGCCACCTGTGACCCTGTCAGCTCCAGGCTCGACACCACCCCAAATGATTCTGACTACAGCCATGTCTCCTTTATCGATATTGGCACTAGGGTTCCCGGTGCAGACAACTATGGTTCGACAGCTCTGTTGCAACCCTTACCGGCACCATCCATACAAGTTCAGTCCCCTTCAGCACCATTGGTACAGTCACCTTCGACTCCAAGTATGACTCTTCTGTACTCCACGGTGCAGACTTTTTCAGCACTGACATGTGCTTAGTTGCAGTCCTTCTCGGCACCATCCTTAGTGCCGATGCAGACACTTATCACTATGGCACTGTACCCTTTGGGACAGAGTTTTGCCTTAACGGTGCAGACACCTTCAACTACTATGGCGCTAACATCATCGGCGCAGACTACTTTCACAGCATTTTCTTTGGTACAGACATCCTCGGCTCTGGGCTTTGAACCTATTGAATTAGCATGGACTAAATATTCTCCTTCACTGAATCCTTTTGCTAGCAGTCAGTATAGTGCTTTCGTAGAAAGGCCAGAATCACCATCAGCTTTCTGCATGAGATCAACCAAGAGTCTCTCTGGAAAGGATGTGTTGCGGCTTGTTGACCAGTTGCTTGTGGCCAGAGGTCTCTCCCAACCATCGAAGTCCTCGATGTTTTTTGTGTTTCACTGTTGCAGCCATTACATTTGGGTAATCTGCTGGCAGGTTGCCCTCAGTCGGCCTGAATAACAAAGTCTTGGGTCCTGCGTCGGTTGCTGTCTCCTCTTCCATGATGTCAGGCCATCAGGGGTATAAAACATGCCGACGACACCATTTTATTCAGTCTTTCTTGCCACGTGGTGCCTGAAGCAGAAGCAGTTCACAAGTGCCGGTCATCCGACTCCTGAAATTTTCGTATTCGAGTTTCAGAACCAAAGTCTTCAAACTAAAGCTAAGTACCCCATTGGGGAACTCCTTACCGATGTCAGTAAAAGTTAATAATTGCATTACTTGTGGGAAGAAAATACCTCATAAGAATTTACATTTGCACTTTATTCCTTGCCTAGGCCCTGATCACAATGTGCCTTGCTGTCGGTTTTGTGCTAAATTTAACCAACGCACTATTAAGCCTCAGTATATTTTTGCTTTTAAATATTTTGGTTCAAGATTTAACTATCCTGAAATGTCGTCGGTTAGCAATCCGACTACCAGAGTTCACAAAAACTGCAAAGAAAAAGTCAGAGACTGTCGAGGTCCAAAACCGATGAAGCTTCTCCTAAGCCAGTCGCCTTTTCGCCGGTACTAAGTGGGGCGCTTTCGCAGCCCCTGATACCCGCTTCTTTTGAGTCTCCGGCCTCTACTGAGACCCATTCAGAGTCCGGTATGACGCGAGTTTCTCAGAGTATTGAACCCGCGGATGTCTCTCCCTTAGATGGGTCTGGAGCCACTGAGCAGACACTGGCTTCTGAGGGTGTTTTCAGACCTCAACATTTTTATATTAAACCGATGCCAGCGACAAAAACAAGGACAAAAACAACTTCTATGTCTAAAAATCTGATGCATGAGCCATGTGCTCAGGACCCTATGCCTAAAAAACAGATGATCAAAATGGCTGAGGATTTAATTACCTTGATCAGCAGTTCCCAAACCCCCCGCCCCCCCTGCTAAGAGGCCTAGGCAAGGCACTGATTATGAATCTTCAGATCAGGTTTCCATTTCTTCTGATCAGGA
This sequence comes from Protopterus annectens, assembly GCF_019279795.1. Classification (NCBI taxonomy): domain Eukaryota; kingdom Metazoa; phylum Chordata; order Ceratodontiformes; family Protopteridae; genus Protopterus; species Protopterus annectens. Next base: position 406,359,128 of record NC_056748.1, on the reverse strand, counting down.
ATTTTCTATTCCTCCCTATGAGGATTCTGATGCAGAGGAATCCACCCCATCTGCATCTCCTCCTGAGGATTACTCTTTTGGAGAGACTTTGCATACTTTAAGGGAACATTTTCACTGGGAGAGTCAGGACTTTGAATCAAAAAAGAGGCTTGGTGATTTCCTCCTTCTTCCTCAGCATAGGCCTTTGGCAATACCTCCTGTATTAGACATTGTTGATTATGTGTTCTCGGAATCAAGCATGGCTCCTGATTCCCTGCCTCCGGCTCCTAGTAAGCCAGACATATATTACAGGGTTTGTGACTCCCACAAATTTCTTTTCAAAAATCCTGCTGCTGATCCTGAGACTATCTCTCAGGGTCCCAAGGGTGTAAAGGCTTCTACAGCCAAAAATCCTACCCCTTCTGATAGAGATTCCAGGGCGCTGGATAGATGGGGTAAGAAGGTTTATAGGTCTGCAACTTTGGCAATCGGGGCTTTAAACTGCCAGTTTCATATGCTTCAATATCAACAGCATGTTAAGGGCTTATTGAAACAGAAAATTATGTTGATTTCTGATTGTGTGGAAAATAGAGTTACAGGATTTATTGCATTCAGCAGAACAGGTTGGAATGCATACTTTGCAATGTGGTTTTGATTCCTTAGAGGCCTCTTGTAGGGCCGCCATTACTGGATCTGTGAGTAGAAGGCATGCCTAGCTCAAGGAGCAAAATCTGCCTGATCATGTTAAAGCTAAATTGTTGGATGCCCCTTTGCAGCATGATACTCTGCTAATAAGGCAGAAGGCATTTTAAAGAAAATGGAAGACAAAGCTAAATCTATGCAAACTGTAAAAGATTTCTTGCAAGTGCAACTACCCAGGTTCAGTAGACACTGGCCTACTAAAAATTGGTCCTTTCCTGCATCCAACAGAGCCAAACAGGGCACATACAGACACCGAAAAGCCTCCAGATATCAATCACAGGGTTCTTACAGGTCAAAGCAATGGGGTGCCTCCACCTCCAAATCTGGAGGAAACAGAGCACAACCCTACAGTAAGCAGTCTCAATGACTTTCCTCTACCATCACCAAGCACTTATCTTTTGGCAGCCCCCTTGGGGGAAAAACTAGCACTTCATGCTCAAAATTGGCAGTTAATTACCCAGGACAAGTGGGTATTAAATATAGTATCCCAGGGGTACAGATTTCATTTCCATACTTTGCCAATTCCAAACGGATGGCTGGATCTGCCACAAAATCAGTGGGCAAAGGCCCAAAAACAAGGCATATCCCTCATGGATATGGGGGCTATTCATCTGGTACCAGAAAAGGAAAAAGGACAAGGTTTTTATTCAAGACTTTTCCTGGTACCCAGAAAAGACAATTCATGTCACTCAGTACTAGACTTATCGATTTTGAACACATTTCTGGACATTCTAAAATTCAAAGTGCTGACTTTACAACAGTTACTGCCTATGCTAGGCAAGAATGCTTGGTTAGTCACTCTAGACTTAAAAGAGGCATACCTGCATATCCCAAAAAGGGAATCATGCAGAAGATACCTCCACTTCAATGCAGGTTTTTTGCATTACCAATTCTCTGCACTGCCCTTTTGATTATATACAGCATCCAGGGTCTTTACAAAGTGCCTGGCAGCAGTAATTGCATTCTGCAGACAAAGAAGCATTCAAATTTACCCTTATCTGGACAACTGTCTCATTCAAGCAGAGGACAAGGACACTCTTCTTCAACATCTGACATTTGTAAAAAAGGCTTCTAGCATGCCTAGAGTACACCATAAACAAAAAGAAATCACAACTGGTACCCTCTCAAATAATTACATTCCTGGGTGCAAGCTTGAATACAACTGCCCAGATGGCTTACCTCACACCAGACAAACAAGGGCAACTGACAACGTACTTCAAACAAATGGCAACAAGAATCCAGTTATCTGCAAGACAAATTCTGCAGGCTTTGGGGTTCATGGCATCCTGCATTCTACTAATTCCATATGCAAGACTGCATATGAGGAAATTTCAGTGGTACCTAAAAAGTTTATGGAGTCAACATGGTCACAGCCTGGAAACAATGATTCCTCTCATTCCCTGCCTACAACAGGAGTTTCTTTGGTGGGCAGAGACATGTCACCAAAACAAGGGACTGTCATTCACTCTACCCCCTGCCACCCAAACCCTAACTACAGATGCATCAGACTATGCTTGAATGGGCCCACCTGGCAGGGAGATGCATTCAGGGCAAATGGAGCCCAAACCAAATGCATCTGCATATCAACCAGAAAGAAATGCTAGCTGTTAAGAATGCTCTGACAGCCTACAAGGACTTACTTCATCCAGGACAACTACTGATATAGACGGACAACACCACAGTTATGTGGTACATAAACAAGCAGGGGGGTACACATTCCTACCCCCTCTGCAGACTAGCCATGGCCTTGTGGAAAACAGCCTTGACTTACCAAATACATCTCCAAGCTCAATTCCTGCCAGGAAAGCAAAATACTCTGGCAGACAACCTAAGCAGAAATCTTATGGACCCACACAGTTGGAAATTGGATCCAGAAATCTTCAGCATCTTAAGATAGAAATGGGGGAGCCCAGACATAGATCTATTCGCCTCTCCCCAAAATTATCAGTTGGCCAAACTGCACAAGAGCTCATCACAAAAAAGCATGGAAAGTAGATGCTCTATCCTTCAGCTGGAAAAACCTATCAGTCTATGCCTTTCCCCCTCTACCTCTTCTCTCCAAGGTCTTACTAAAAGTCTGACAGGAAAAACCAAAAATGATCCTAATTGCTCCAGACTGTCCTCGCCAGCACTGGTACCCACTTCTAAGGAACATGTCACATCTTCCTCCATGGTACTTGCCTGAAATACCTCATCTACTGTCTCAGCAGAGCTACCAAATTCTGCACACTCAGCTCCAAACTCTGAATCTTGCAGCATGGCTAATCATCTAATTATTCAAACTACACCTCACAGTAAATCTGCAATGGATGTTATTTTGGAAGCCAGAAGGCCTAGTACTAGAAAATCTTATGCTGATAAATGGAAGAGATTTTGTGCTTGGAACCAAGCACAAGGAATAGACGCAGCAAAGCCCAATATTCCTCAGATTTTACAATATTTAACTGAGATGCTTGACAAGGGCCTATCTTTTTCTTCAATTAAAATCCATGCCTCTGCCATCTTGGCTCATTACAACACAGAGCCTCCCCTCTTTTCTCATCCACTGCTTAAGCAGCATCTTAGAGGGGCCAAAAATTTAAGGCCTCACAGAAGAGCACCGACTCCTGCATGGGACCTCAGTTTTGTACTGGAAAACTCACCCTGCCTCCTTTTGAACAAGCAGCTACTGCGGATATAAAATTTCTATCTTGGAAAACAGCTTTTCTTTTGGCAGTCACTTCAGCAAGAAGAGTTTCAGAACTACAGGCCCTCATGGCAGTGGAGCCTTTCATTATATTTTACCCGGACAGTGTGTCCCTCAGTACCAATCCTCCTTTTATGCCTAAGGTGGTATCCAGTGTGGCTCTTAACCAGACCATTCACCTGCCAACATTTTACCCAAATCCACAGAACAAGGGGGATCGGATTCTGCATTCATTGGATATACACAGACAACTGAGATTCTACTTAAACAGGTCCAAATCTCTAAGAAAGTCTGAGCAACTACTGGTAGCATTTGCTGCAGGATCAGAGGGGAAGGTTATATCAGAGCAGACTATTTCTAAATGGATAAGCCACTGCATTCGTTTCTGCTATTTGCACCATGGTAAACCTGTGCCCAAGGGGATCAGATCACATTCCACCAGGGTTGCCTCTACATCAGCAGCTTTTGTCAGAGGGGACTCAACCAAAGATATTCTAGAAGCTGCCACTTGGAGCTCTGTTCATCCTTTTACAAAGCATTTTCATTTACCTCTCTTCTCAAATTCCAGGGCAGGCTTTGCCACTGCAGTCCTGCAGGGCCTTATAGCCGCTCCTAATGCTGTTTAGTTCCGTCCTCCCATCCGTAGCTTTGGGATTCTACCCAAATGTAATGACTGCAACAGTGAAACACAAAGAACATAGTACAGTTGTGTACACTTACCATAAATGTAGATGTTCGAGGGTATTCACTGTTGCAGTCCGGGTTACCCACCCGCCATCCCCCATTCTATACCTTTTCTTTCCTTCACTATACTCAAAAGCCTTTGTGGTGTATTTGCTTTTAGTTGAAGGTAAGGTTTATGTTTCTAAAAATGCATTTATGTATTTGCTGTTTATTTATATATATATTTTTGCTCCCCATTTGGGGGGCACCTGACATCTGGGGCAAGAAAAACTGAATACAATGGCGTCTGCTGCATGTTTTATACCCCTGATGACCTGACGTCATGGAAGAGGAGACAGCAGCTGATGCAGGACCCAAGACTTTGTTATTCAGGCCGACTGAGGGCAACCTGCCAGCAGATTACCTAAATGTAATGACTGCAACAGTGAATACACTCTAACATCTACATTTATGGTAAGTGTACACAACTGTACTTTCCCTACATTCAGGTGAATGTATATCTCCTCAAACCCCAACGTACACTCCTATTTTGACCTCTACTCAAGTTTCAAAGCCTATTACTCTGACAGCAGCTTCCCTTCCTCTGACTCCAGTAGTGAGTCTCACTTTGGAACCAGAGTAGTCCTTGTGGCCCTCGGTGCACTGGGCATTGGGCTGTTCTCAGGCCAGCGGCTATGCCATGGGGGAGGGCATTCCTGGCTCCACGTTGATTTTTTTCTATGGCACCCTCCAGGGATCCTCTGTCTCTTACAGTTTACGGTCCTTTTGAGACTTCTGGTCTGGGGGCGGGCTCGGCGGGGTGGGGTGTGACCCCAGTTCCGAGGTTGTTGTACTCTGTTCTGGGCTCCCATCCATCCTTGGGTGGGCCAGCCTTCCAGGCCATGGAGAGGGTGCTTGCCTCTGCTGGCAAAGCTCAAATGTCAGAACTGTCTCCCTCCTCTGTGCCGCAACTGTCACAAGCCTCAACCGCCGAACACTGGGCACAAGAGCCTCAGGTTACTTCTACTCAGGAGACCCCCTCTTTGCAGTCTTCCCCAGAACTTCCCACTGAGGAAGTACCCTGCAAAACATCATGTAAGAGGAAGCACATGGTCTCCACTGAGGCGTCACTGACTGAAGATATGGATTTTGATGATGGGAAAGGGTCCCCACAGTCACACTCTGATGAGGTATCCTTTGGTGACATCCTCGAGATTCTTAGACAGAGGGGTGACTGGAAGCCCTCTAATCCTTCCTCTGAGGAATCCGTATTCCTGCAGGCTTTTTGTGCCCAGCCCCCTGCCTCCTGGGTCACGCCGCCTGCCGATGAGCTCATCCAGCGCACATGGAAGGCTCCTACCACCCTGGAAGCGATACCTAGGGGACCAGATAAAATATTATCGCCCCCAGCTGAGCACCCGCATTGGTCATGAGGTCTTCCAGTAGATGCTATGGTGGAGGCAGCTGCAACTAAGAAAGATTTGGCAGAAGAGAGTCAAACTGTCCATCCATCCAACAAGGAGTCCTGGGCGATTGACAGATTAGGAAAGCATGTGTTTGCTTCATCGACTTTCACTGTAAAATCTTTGAATTATTTGGCACATTTTACCAGGCTTCAGCAAGATCTTATCAACCAGCTCTCTCAAACCTTGGCAGTAGCTGTTTCTGACAAGGTCCACGACAACGTGGCTTCTCAGCCACCCTAGAGTCCATTTCCAGCTCTTCCATGCATCGTATGTCTCACGTGATAGAAGGGGCAGCTAGAGTGGCAGGCGCAGGTATAGTCACCAGACGACATTTCTGAATGTGTCTTGACAGACTCCTTTAAGGCTTCCTTCATGAATGCCCCCATAGAGGCCACTTCTTTGTTTGGCCCCAAAGTCAAAGATACGCTGGCAAGGTGCAAACAAGATGGCAAGACCTTGTCTGCCGTTGGTGTCAGACACTCCACTCCTCAGCGATTCTACTCCAGAAATCAGAGGGGCAGAAAGATGTTGCACAAGAAATCACAGGGCTCTTCCGGGGTGTGCTGAGTTCTCCCCTAGAAGCAGAGGGGGAAACTCCAATGGAGGATGCCCCTTTTCGGGCAGAGGAGGTCTGGGAAACTGGGGTTCCAGAGATTCCTTCTCTGGCCAACCCTATCAGCGCTCTTGAAGTGTTGCCAGACTGCTCACCTCTGGAAGCGGCTGTTGGTCGTTTCTCCTTGTACCCCACTGCCTGGCAAAATATAACCACTGACTCTCTGGGACAATGGATAATATCCAGAGGCTATCACTTCCCCTTCCATATTTGCCCAATCTCCTTAAGAGTATTACCTGATATTCCACTCAGTCAAAGGAAGCAGCAGCACACGAAATTCAAAAGCTGCTACAAAAAATAGTCATCTAGACTGTCCCCCCAGACCAGATAGGATCCGGTGTTTACTCAAGGTTCTTTTTAGTTCCAAAAAAAAGACACAGAACTGGAGACCAATTCTGGATCTCAGTACACTAAAATTTGTAAAAACAGAAAAATTCCGGATGGTCACGGTTTAGTCTATCCTTCCTCTTATGGAAGAAGATGATTGGATGTGCTCTGTAGATCTTCAAGATGCGTATTACCACATAAAAATGGACAAATGCTCAAGAAGATACCTCCGCTTCTGCATATGAGCCAGTCACTACCAATTTCAACCCCCTGCCCTTCAGTCTCTCTACAGCCCCCAGAGTGTTCACAAAATGCATGGCAGTGGTTACCGCTCACTTGTGACTTCAAGGATTCCAGGTGTTTCCATATCTAGACTGGCTCCTCATTGCCCCCACCAAGTGTCTACTGGAAGAAGCCCTGCAGTATACTCTCTTAACAGCTCAAAGCCTGGGAATCACTATAAACTGGGAGAAATCCAACACAGCCCCCAACTGAGTCTTTGAAATTTATAGGGGAAGTGTTGGACATGAGAAATTGCACAGCATCCCTTCCAGAACATAGACTTGAGAGAATAAGACAAGTTCAACCACTGCTTTGTCACCACAAATTTCCCGCTCGATCTATACCCCAGCTATTGGGATCAATGGTAGCCTTGATTACCATTGTTCCTCTAGCCAGATTGGGCTACATGTTTATCGTGTTTCACTGTTGCAGTCATTACTCTTAGGTTATCCTGCTGGCAGGCTACCCGCAGTTGGCCAGAATTCCAAAGTCTAGGTCCGGCATCGGTTGCTGTCGCCTCCTCCCTGACGTCAGTGCGCCAGGGGTATAAAAGATATCTTTGCAGCCGACGCCATTTTCTTCAGTCTTTCTTGCCGCGCGGTGCCCGAAGCAAAAGCAGTTCGCAAGTGCCGGTCGGCCGACTCCTGAGATTTTCAAATCTGAATTTCAGAACCGAAGTCTTCATTAAAGCTATGTACCCCATAGGGGAAACTTTTTTCTTGCTCCAGACTGATGTCAGACAAAGTTAACAATTGTATTTTTGTGGGAAGCAAAAACCTCATAAGGATTTTCACTCTTACTGTATTCCTTGCCTAGGCCCCGATCACAATGTTGCTAGCTGTCGGTTTTGTGCTAGATTTAACCAACGCACTGTCTAGTGTCGGTTCTTTTTTGCATTTCATTACTTTGGCCGAAGATTTAATTATATAATGCCGGCAGAACAGCCAACAACCAGAGTTTACAAAAAACACAAGGACAAGGATAGGCATCCGAGGTCCAAAACCGACGACGAAGCCTCTTCTAGGCCAGTCGCCGGTTTTCAGTGAGGTGCTTTCGCAGCCCCTGGTGCCTGCTACCTCAGAGCCACAGGCCGCTACTGACTCCCACGTGGAGCTGACTGGGCCTCTGGAAACTCAAGGTATTGGAACTCAGAAATCAATCCCTCAGATGGGTCCAGAGCCGCTGAGCAGGCATCTGCTTCTGAGGGTGTCTTCAGACCTACACAACTATATGTTAAGCCATCTTCAGCTTCAAAGACAAAGACTAAAGCAGCTCTAAAGACAAAGAAACAAGTAGAGCATTCTCCTATTCAGACTTCCATGCCTAAAAAAGAGATGCTCAAAATGGCCGAAGACCTAATTACCTTGATCAGGAGCTCCCATCCCCCCCCCCCCCCGATAAGAGGCCTAGGCAAGAAACAGAGTATGATTCTTCTGATCAGGTTTCTATTTCCTCTGATTCCTCTTCTGAACAGGATTACTCCATGCTTCCCTATGAGGATTCTGATGCTGAAGAATCCATTCTTTCAGCCTCTCCTCCTGAGGACTATTCTTTTGGGGAAACACTGCATACTGTGAGGGAGCATTTCCACTGGGAGAGCCAAGATTATTCTGAATCTAAGAAAAGGCTCAGAGACTTCCTGCTTCTTCCTCAGCACAGACCTCTTGCTATTCCACCTGTTCTAGACATTGTAGATGATGTATTTTCAGAGTCCTGCCTGTCCCCTGACTCTTTACTCCCTGCACCTTCTAAGCCAGACAGATACTACAGGGTCCCCCTGAACAAGTGGGAAAGCATACTTTGCAATGTGGTTATGATTCACTGGAGGCCTCTTGCAGGGCCGCTGTTACAGGTTCTGTTATTAGAAGGCATGCTTGGTTAAAGGAACGAAATCTGCCTGATCATGTTAAAGCAAAATTATTAGATGCACCATTACAACATGATACTTTGTTTGGTACTAAAGCAGAAGAGGTGTTGAAAAAAATGGAGGATAAAGCAAAATCCATGCAGACAGTCAAGGATTTCTTACAGGTACAGCCACCCAGGTTTAGCAGGAACTGGCCTTCTAAAAATTGGTCCTTTCCACTCTCAGACAGACCACAAAGAGGCAGATACAGGCATCTCAGAGGCAGACCTCAGCCCCAAGGCTCATACAGGCCTAAACAATGGGGTGCTCCTACCTCCAAAAGCGGAGAAGACAAATCACAGCCTTACAGGAAACAGTCCCAATGACTTTCCTCTACCATTTCCAAACAGTTTTCTTTTGACAGCCCCCTTAGGGGGAAAACTAGTACTTTTTTCATCAAATTGGCAAATCGTTACCCAAGACAAATGGGTCCTGAACATAGTGTCACAAGGCTACAGCTTCCATTTTCACACTTTACCAAGGTCAAAGGGCATGCCAGACCTGCCACACAATCAATGGGCAGAGGCACAAAAACAAATTACAGCCCTCATGGGCATGAGGGCCATTCAGCAAGTACCACAACAAGAGCAGGGGCAAGGATTTTACTCCAGCCTTTTCCTAGTACCCAGGAAGGACAAAACCTGGAGACCAATTCTGGACCTATCTATACTAAATACGTTTCTGGAAGTTCCAAAATTCAAGATGTTGACTCTTCAGCAGCTACTGCCCATGCTGGGCAGGAGAGCTTGGCTCGTAACTTTGGACCTAAAAGAGGCATACCTGCATGTCCCAATCAGACAATCTTGCAGAAGATACCTCAGATTCATAGCTGGCTCAATGCATTACCAATTCTCTGCACTGCCCTTTGGCTTATCTACTGCGCCCATGGTCTTTACAAAATGCCTGGCACCAGTAATTGCATTTTGCAGAGAAAAAGGAATTCAAATATATCCCTACTTGGACGACTGCCTAATTCAAGCAGAGAACAAAGACACTCTTCAAAAGCATCTGGCGTTTGTAAAATGATTACTAATTAACCTAGGGTACACAGTAAACGAAAAGAAATCAAAACTAGTGCCCTCTCAAGAGATAATATTCCTGGGTGCAAGCTTAAATAGAACTGTCCAGATGGCTTATCTCACGCCAGACAAGCAAAAACTGACTACTTACTTCAAGAAATTGGCAACAAAAACCCACCTATCTGTAAGAAAAATCCTGCAGGCCTTGGGTTTCATGGGATCCTGCATTCTACTAATTCCATATGCCAGACTGCATATGAGGAAACTACAATGGTATCTGAAAAGTGTTTGGACTCAGCATTGCCACAGCCTGGAGACAGTAACTGCACTCATTTCCTGCCTACAACAGGAGTTTTGATGGTGGGCAGCAGCCTGTCACCACAACAAGGGTCTGCCATTCAGTTTACCCACAGCCAGACAGACACTAACAACAGATGCATCACATTATGCCTGGGGGGCCCATATGGCAGAAAAATGTATTCAGGGCACATGGCCTGCAAACCAGATGCATCTTCACATCAATCAAAAAGAAATGCTAGCTGTTCAAAATGCCCTGACAGCTTTCAAGGACCTGCTTCATCAAGGACAGTTGCTGGTAAAGACAGACAACACTACGGTCATGTGGTACATAAACAAGCAGGGAGGTACACATTCCTACTCCCTCTGCAGACAAGCAATGACTTTATGGGACACAGCATTGGCTTTTCACGTTCACCTGCAAGCACAATTCCTGCCAGGAAAAACAAATACTCTGGCAGACGAACTAAGCAGAAACCTCATGGATCCCCACGAATGGAAACTGGATCCACAAGTCTTCAGGATGATGATAAGGAAATGGGGATGCCCAGACATAGATCTATTTGCCTCCTCTCACAACTGTCAATTGCAGAGATTTTTTACAAGGATTTACCACAAGCAAGTATGGAAAGTGGACACCCTGTCATTCAGCTGGAAAAAATCTAACAGTATATGCTTTTCCCCCACTGCCTCTCCTTCCCAGAGTACTCCTAAAGGTCAGACAAGAGAAGCCAAAAATGATTCTGATTGCACCAGACTGGCTACGCCAGCACTGGTACCCAGTCCTAAAGAGCTTGTCTCAAGGTCAGCATGGATATTGCCTCAAACGTCTCACTTGCTGACCCAACAAAACAATCAGATCATGCACAGCCAACTCAAGACCTTAAATCTGGCAGCATGGCAGATAATGTAGCCATTCAGAACACTCCTCTTTCAAAAGCTGTTATGGGTGTTATCTTGGAGGCCAGGAGGCCCAGTACCAGAAAATATTATGCAGAAAAATGGAAGAGATTCTGTGCTTGGAACCAGAAACAAGGCATTGACACGTCAGTACCAAATATTCCTCAGCTTTTACAATACCTAACTGAGATGCTGAACAAAGGCCTTTCTTATTCATCAATTAAAATTCATTCCTCTGTCATTTTTGCACATTACAATACGGAACCACCTATCTTTTCTCATCCTTTAATAAGGCAGTACCTCAGAGGGGCCAAAAACATTAGGCCTCCAAGGAGAGCACCAATTCCGGCCTGGGACCTCAATTATGTTTTGGAAAAACTCACACTGCCTCCTTTCGAGCCAGCATCAACAGCAGATATAAAATTCTTATCCTGGAAAACAGCTCTGCTCCTAGCCATAACCTCTGCAAGGCGAGTCTCGGAGTTACAAGCACTCATGACTGTGGAACCTTTCATCATTTTTCATCCAGACAGGGTTTCTCTGAGGACAAACCCTAAATTTATGCCCAAGGTGGTGTCCAGTGTGGCCCTCAACCAAACCATTCACTTGCCTACCTTTTACCCAAATCCACAGAACAAGGGTGAGAAAATTCTGCATTCTTTGGACATACACAGGCAGGTACGCTTCTACTTGGACAGAACTAAAGCTTTCAGAAAGACTGAGCAACTTTTAGTGTCATATGCTGCAGGATCACAAGGAAAGGCTATCTCAAAACAGACTATTTCTAAATGGATAGGCCATTGCATCCGTTACTGCTATTTTCAACATGGCAAATCAGTGCCTAAGGGCATTAGGCCTCATTCCATCAGAGCAGCAGCCACTTCAGCAGACTTCCTCAGAGGAGTACCAACCAAAGAAATCTTAGAGGCTGCAACTTGGAGTTCAGTGCACACCTTTACAAAGCACTACCACTTGCCTCTCTTCTCTAAGTCCAGAGCAGGCTTCGCCACTGCAGTTCTGCAGGGCCTCATAGCCTCTCCTAATCCTATTTAGCCCAGCCACCCATCCTCAGCTTTGGGATTCTACCCAAGAGTAATGACTGCAACAGTGAAACACGATGAACATAGTACAGTTGTGTACCTACCATAAATGTAGATGTTCGAGTGTATTCACTGTTGCAGTCCAGGTTACCCATCCACCATTCCCCTTCTCTTTGCTGGGACTTGTCAGCACTTCTCTATCCTATACAACCTTTTTGGTGTATTTGCTTGTAGATGAAGAAAATGTTATTTTTGTACTTGCATTTCTTATTGGTATATTTTTCAGCCTACCTATTTGGGGCACCTGACATTTGGGGCAAGAAAAACTGAAGAAAATGGCGTTGGCTGCATCTTTTATACCCCTGGCGCACTGACATCAGGGAGAAGGCGACAGCAGCTGACGCCGGACCTAGACTTTGGAATTCTGGCTGACTGCGGGTAGCCTGCCAGCAGGATAACCCAAGAGTAATGACTGCAACAGTGAATACATTTGAACATCTACATTTACGGTCGGTACACAACTGTACTTTCTCACTCAGTGGTACCCTCTACAGCATCCTTTGTCCTTTCAGATAAGTGCAACTCAGAGATGCAAGCAAGATTTACTCTGGTAGACATCTCAAATCCCCCAGCAATGGTCTTGCTCTTTCAACCCCCATCAACCGATAGACATGGTGACCACAGATGCCTCCTTGATAGGGTGGGGGGGGTTATGTCAGGGAAACTCGGTCCAAGGCACCTGGTCGGAGACAGAGGCCCTTTTTGCATATCAGTGTCCTGGAACTGAGGACGGTCCTTCTAGCGTTGCAAGCATTTCACTCCATCCTTCCGTCAGGGACTATTGTGATCCAATCAGACATGTCAGTGGTCTGGTACATCAACAAACAAGGGGGCACCAGACCTTACCTGTTATGCTGAGAGACCTTGAGAATATGGCAATGGGTGATAGCTTACAACCGCTTTCTAATTGCAATGGACATTCCCGAGAGCTCCAACGTGATAGTGTACAAATTGAACAGGTTCATTCTACAACCTCGCAAGTTGTCCCTCATTCCTCTGATAGCAGCAAAAATCTTCAACCAGTGGGGCCAGCCTTACTGTGACATATTTGCCTCTCCAACCAACTAAAAGGGCAGCAACTATGTCCTAATCCCCCCTCGGGGAAAGTCACCAAGGGACACTGTAGTCCATGCTTGGCCCTTGGGTCTTCTTTATGCTTATCCTCCTCTTCCTGTTATTTCCCAATTTCTGAAGAAAGCACGATAGCTGAAGTGATCCTCATTGCTCCATACTGGCCTTGACAAGTCGGGTTTCCCTTGCTTTGGCCTCACCTGCTAGATCAACCGTGGATCCTCAATCCATCTCCGCCTTTGATCTCCCATCCACAGGATCTGATTCACCCCAATCTAACATCCCTGAAACTGACAGCTTGGTTTCTCCACTTCCAATGATTGCCAGGCATGAAAACCTTTTGTTCCCTGTGTGCAGTATTCTTATCTCATAAATCCGTCCACCAGACTAATCTGTCTTAACAAATGGAAAAGGTTCTCTCTATGGGCAACAAATAGAAAAGGTTCCCTCTATGGGCAACAAATGGAAAATGTTCCCTATATGGGCAGCAAATAAACAATTAGACCCCCTTGTCAGCCCCAGTCTCAGTGGTATTTGATTACTTATCACATTTTTTCTACTCTGGGGTGTCTGCCTCTACTATCCGTGTACATTTAGCTGCCATCTCAAATTTCAATACTGGCTTTCAAGATTCTTCACTTATGTCACACAGACTCTGTAAGATTTTCTTGAAAGGGGTTCTCCACATAAAACCTCCCTTTAGAGAACCAGTACAACCTTAGTTCTGCAAGCTCTAACAGCTCCTTCCTTTGAACCTGCATCTTCGTGTGATGTAAAATATCTCTCTTAGAAAACTTTGTTTTTGATTGCAATCACATCAGCCAGGCGATTGTCAGAACTTCAGGCCTTATGCACCAAACCTCCCTATCTTATCTTCCATAAGGATAGGGCATCACTGAGAACTAATTTTACCTTTTTACCAAAAGTGGTGTCAGAGCGATCTATCAACCAATCTATTGACTTTCCAGTGTTCTTTCCTAACCATTCTAACAAGGGAGAGTATTGCCTGCACTCCTTGGATGTTCATAGGCAAATACAATTTTATCTGGACAGAACAAAATCTACTCGTAAATCAGACCAGCTGTTTCTGGCTTTTTTCTGGACCTAGACGGGGTCATCCTGTATCATAAGTTAAACTGACTTCATGGTTGAGAAATTGTATTACCTTTATCTAAAACAAAAACAATATCACCTTGCCTCATACAGTCAAAGCACATTCTACAACTTCAGCAGCTTTCCATGCTAAGGCTTCCCTCAATGATATTTGCTCAGCTGCAACTTGGGACAAACCTTATACCTTTATTCTTCATTGCAAATTGGGCTTTGCTCCAGAGGTAGAGCTTCCTTTGGCTCCATTGTGCTCAGGAATGTCCTTCCATGAGGGCCACCTAGGGATACAGGTAGCTGGGAATGAAGATTAACATCAGATAAAGAAGTTATGTCTTACCATAACGTTCCATCTGTGATGTTGATCTTTGTTCATTCATGACTTCCCACCCTCCATCCCCCATCCGGAGGTTCTTGGTGGATTTCATGTACTCCTTTCTTGTAGGTCTGTTATGACCAGAGGTAGCCTCTACCTTTATCTATCCACTTGCAAACTCGATCTGAGGTCACAGGGAGCAGAGCATTCTGGGTAGGACCTTGGCTCAGGAGGTTTTGGCTGACGTGAGCTTGATATTGGCCGGCTCGGTTGCTAGGACGGAAACGATAACCCATTAGTAATGAATGAACGAAGGTCAACAACACAGATGGAACATTATGGTAAGACATAACTTCTTTTTATATGTATATCAAACTGCTGGTACAGAACTGTGTGTTGAAAAGGGTTTGTAAAGTACTGAGCTTAAAAATGTAACCACTGTATACCCTACTGGAAAAGAACAGAAATGTACATACACTATTGTAACTGTTTAACTGTGTCTATTTTAACAATGGAAACTGGTACACAGGAGGTTAACTTCAGAAAAATAGCTGAAATGAAATTACTTTATGGCCACACAATAAAAAGATGTTATCTTTGTTGCAGTGCAGCAGCAGAAATTATGTCTGTACCAGAAAAGTTTTCTCTATTGTCTTGCAAGTGGTTTATTGTTTTATGACTTCCAGGATCTGCAAAGATCTGAGGGAAATCCTTTGTGTATGTATTTTCACAGGTAGATTAATTACTGATAGCTGTCAGCAGTGTGTGTGGGGGATTACATTGTTATTTGAGATGAGAGAGAGAGAGAGAGAGAGAGAGAGAGAGACACAATATGAATGAATGAATGAATTCTGTATTTGATCTGACAACATCAGCCAGAGGATCTATTCACCACATCTGCCTAGCTGCGCTAATTACGTAAGTGTACTAGGAAATGGTAATTCTTAGATATAGTCAGGAATATACCAAAGCTTAACTTGGATATTCCTTCTTTATTTGAGACTGTCCTGTAATGATATCTTAAATATTTCCTGTCATTTTGAACTCTGATGTCACTGTACATATATATTTAGTATTGTATTATTATTTATTATTAAATATATTTAAACCTTTCACTCCGGCTGAGCTGTCTGGAAATAAAGTTCTGAGAGTACTTGCATATTTATTTGGTGATACTGTGGGCCACTCCTAATTGCCTTGCTCTTGGTCAAACTACCATTTTTATTGATAGTAACATTACACAGTAAGTTTGAACACCCTTTGTTAAGGGCCTTAAAATAGCTGATAAAGAGGTGGCTGGTGGCAGTAATAACTACCATATAGTCTGAAAAGAAGGTAGGCATAGATACTAAACATGGGGTGTGTGTGTGTCTGTGTGTATATATATATATATATAATATAATATATATATATATCTGTGTATATATAGATATATATATATCTGTGTATATATATATATCTGTGTGTGTGTGTGTATATATATATATATATATATATATATATATATATATATATATATATATAAATCAAATCTCCAAGTGTGTGTGTGTCACCTACTTGAGCAAGGACATGAAGCACTGGTTGGACAGAGAGGGTGCTGGAGGTCTTGCTTGGCCACTCAGCTAAGATCTCGACCCTATAGCTGTGCCAATGGGAAGTCTTATTGGGGATCTGGAGAGACAGGGAGAGACCAGTCCCCGACTGACAGTGGTCTCTGTGTGCTCTTAAGGGAAATTGCACTTGATGTAGAGAGCTGCATCTGGAAATATTGTTTGTGTACTTGTCATCCTCCCAGTGTATGTTCCCCACTGTTGCCATTGGTAAGGATTGAGGCTCCTTGATTACTGGACCAGTATTAGGTGTTCTGAAGCAAAGTTGAAAGGGCTTCACAAATTATGGTGATGTAATACATTACCTGTAATAACACTCCCTCCCTAATAAAAAAATAAATAAATAAAATCCTGAGAATTCCATTTTAAAATCATATTCAAAGTTAACATACCTGTATCCCTTATAAGTTGAAGCTGAAAATGCTGGGGCAGCTGTTTTTTGGCATCTACTTCTCTGAAGTCTAAGGCAATTACAAGGGGCTCTTTTTGGCCAAATGTGCAGACAGGTGCAAACAAGGTGCAGTTATAGAGTCCCCAAGACACAAATACCCTCCAAGAAGGCCTTATGCAGACTAATAACTGTGCAAGAGCCACAGTCTAAAACGCAGTGCCAAGAAATGCATAATATTATCCTTTGGGAAGACAACTACCCCTGGAAACTACCACATTGATTATATTCCCCTAACATTAGACCTAATGGTCAGAGATTTGGAAATATGGTAGTAACATGGTTTTTGACTGCCATGCATCTATGGTGATAAGGAAATCATTTTGTGTTGTACAACTTAAAGAAAAAGTATGGTATCTAGATCCAAGAAGGTCATTGTTTTGCTGTACTCTGCCCTCATTAGACCAATCATTGTGTAAAAAGCCCCCTTTAGTATGTACATAATCAAGTATATATAACAACTGGAGAATTCACAGAGTAGCCATATTAAGAGAATATAGGGTATAATCAGCATGTCCTAAGCAGACCACTTTTAAGACCTGTCCTTGTACTTGGTCTCATGCAGACTGCTGAGAGACAGCCTATGCCTGGCCTATGGAACATCTTCTGATCTCACTCTGATGAAACTGTTACATATCCATAAAACAAATGCCATTAGAATTACCCACTCTAGGGACATAAACCTTGTCTGTAACATAAATAGAACATGTTGGAGGGACAGGAGTATGTGTCAGAGACTAAACCTTGTCTGCAACAAGTTTCCCATCCATGTGAAGCAGGAATTTTCTCTAACCCAATTCAAATTAAACTTGGATTAGTCGATGGGGAATGGGAGATTTAACCCTGTTCTGGCTGTTTCTAGTAAACAAAGGTAACCTGTAAAAGCTTAACCACCTATACACAGCGTACATATTCCCCTTAAAATAACCCTAGGGTGTCCAAAATTAGTGGATACATTTGGCAAGCATGACTAGCCTAGTAATCACCTATGAGTCTCTTGTATAGGTCTTTACAGGGAGTATATCCAAAAGTATTACTTACTCCTTCTGCTATTCTTCATCTTAGATGAAGATTTTCTGCTCCAGTTATTTTACAGATGACACTCAAGATTTACTGCAGTCTGATCTCATACTCCACTTGTTGATAGTTCTGAAACCTTTTAACATTATTTTTAATTATCATTGTAAGTGACTCACCAGCCAGTTCAAGGGATCTACTGCTGGTCTGTATATCATCTGCTAGTTGCATCAGCCGAGAATAATACTCCCTTGCAGTAACATTAAGGTCACTAATGCTTGCATTCACCTCAGTGCTACCTTACTGCAGGTTTGACTGCTATTGTGCACCATTTTTATTTCATTTATGGTACAGCTCTAGGGATTGTACTTTCCATTTACTACTTTTTTAGTGCAATTTGCTAGAAGTGCAATTTCAGCAAACTTCTTAGGTTCAAGTATGCACATACTTCCTTGTCAGTTTTTACATGGTCAGCGTATGATTGTTCTGATGAACTGTCATCTTTCCTTCTTAACTAAAAAGCACTCTAGTAAGTATGCAAACTTGTAAAGAAGCCTTCATTCCCAGTTCTCCTGTAACAGTTGTAGAAGTCAAGTATTTTTTTTTATCCAGGTAACTCAGATTAAGAAGTACCCATGTGATATCCCGGATGGTAGTCGTGGAACAGCTTACAGACTTTGTTCCATGGAAAATAAAAAGTATGTTGCCCATAGTATCATCACTGTGCATCTATACTGTCGTTACCATGCCACATGCGTAAACAGTACTAGTCATCTGCCTGAAAGGCAACTAGGGACACTGCTTATCATCAGACAGATCATCTTAAAAAAGTAGGCTGAACTTTAGTGTATTAGATTCTTCATACTTTTCTGTGAATTGTGGTAATTACAGCTAAGGGCAATCATTTGCTGCATTTCAGCATGTTTTACTGAAATGTTAGCTTTTCAACTGTAATTCTGAGAAACAGCTTCAGGAATCTCCATTTATAGGCTTTAATAAGCTTTTGCAGTTTATATTTACAGACTTGAAAGGCAAGCTTGGCTGTCTGTAGCAGCTAACCTGAATCCTTTAGCTATCTAAAGCACCTTAACTATTTCCTTTGGAGAGTAATTCCCTTCTCCAAGCTGTTTAAGTGGAAGTGTCTAATTTCTGCTTGGAATGATTAAAATGCTTTTAAGTTACTTTCTGTATATATTAACATTTGTTCATGTCTTTGTGAACGTTTTTGAATCTTTCAGTTCTATTTGCATATAGCCAGATATACCATAACTGCCTTCTTTTGTACTTTTATTACGTCTCCCTGTGTACTTTTATTTTGTATAATGTGTGTGCGCTCTATATGCTCAGGTCCTCCTCTGAGGCGATTGTAAGTCAAACTCCAGTTAGGGATAAACCAGTAAACTCTATCGGTGAACTAGGAATTAGTCATATTCTTTAATAATTCCAAGGAGGTGGCGGATCACATACCAAATGTTTATTGTGCAATGACTGGCCATTAACATTCAAAAAAGAGCATGCTGAGTGGTCACCTTAACCAGCATGCCTTTTGTAAATCCATTGCTATCTGCTATAACTTTTTACATTTTCTTCACTATAAACATAATAAAATTAGAAATCCTGACAGTCCAGAGGTACGAGAGAGACAGTTTGGTGAAAATACTAGGCAAATCAGGTTAGTCATTCAAAAATGAAGACACATACCTGATTTTCCTCGTATTTTCTTTAGCCTGTCTCTTATACCTCTAAAGTGTCCAAATTTCAACCTTTATTTAAAAAAAAACAAAAAAAAAACATAAAAGGAGCAATGGAGATCTTCCTTTCTCCATTGCTTCCTTTCCAAAGCACTGAAGTACTGCGCAAGTGTGGGAATGAAAGTCCCATATGAATGCGCAGTACATCACGAAAGCCCTCTGATACGTAAATAGAGCTGAAGGATACTATGCCACCATTATACAAGAATATTATTTAAGAAAAGTAAGTTATTTTTTTCCTTAAATAACATCATTGTGTAATAGCAGAAACCCATGGCTGAGTGTGAGAAATCCAGCATTACGCACATCCAGCCATGGTTTATTGCTTTATTATACATTCATTCTACTCTGTACTTAAATAATTTAAACATGCCTTTGTGTTGGCTACAAGGACGTAAGCAAGTGAATTGGAGTTCCTAGTGCCTTTCCAAGTTGTTAGTTAATATGCATAGTGTGGCTGCCAATATATTGTTTTGCATTTGCTTAATGATCCAAACAAGATAACATAATTGTAATGACTTTTTTAAATAAATTTCATTTATACTTTTTCCTGAGTTGTTACTCATTTCTTGAATATATGCAAGGTCCATCTTGGTATATATAAAGTGGTCAAACCATGCTAGGGAAGGCATCAACACTGATTCATATCTCTGAGTGATGGACACTCCATAACCTTTTCTAGCTCATAAGTAGGCTTGCTCATTAAAGTCTAAATTTTAAAAGATTGCTCCCTCCGAATCATTAAAGAACACTTTTAAATTTCACCTGTAGTAGCATATGGGAACCATATCCTCTGTTTCCTTTTTCTGCACATAACACTTTGTAGTTTTGGGCAGTACAGTAATAAATGTTTACAAGAAGCTGAATTGAACACTTTTTGCCAGGTCTAAATAAGTGATATCACTTGGAAGACCCTTACTCACAGCTTCAGCATTTTATGAATCGAAAGATATTAAGTAGTTGCAGAAGATTATCCTTGGACAAAGCTTCAATGTGAAGATGTTCAATCTCGCCGTTTGTTCTTTACACGCGAGTTTGAAGCCCGATTCATTGGCTCCGAGTCGGCCACTTTCCAAGCTGAAGATCTTTGAGTTAGCTCGAGGCACAGTCCCTATCCCATGATGCTCTCCTACCAACCCCGGATCCAGTTTGCCGCTGCAACGGATCGCACGATCTTCTGAGGAAGCTCGGGCCAGTAACATTCTTTATTATATTAAAAGAATTTAAAATTTCTTATCAGATTATAATTAGTTAGTGGATTGAGTGAGACTTCACAGATTTCTTCTATTTATTGTTTAGTGAGTGGATTGTAAGTAATTTTTTGTCTTCTAATTCGGAGCGGTTGCTCCTAGGCCTTTAGCCTTTCTTGAGTTGCATTTACTTGACAGGGCTCTGTCAAATTTAATTCCTATTCCCCTTATATTTCTTAGAATTAGTGTATTTGAACTTTTTGTATAACATTGTTCTTACAGTCATTACAGTTCAGGGATCTGAACTTTCTAAGGAGTCCATGGTTTCAATTTTTTGATTGTTATCAGGGATCTGATATTTGTTGTAATTGTTATAATGTTGGAGAAACAAAAATCTGGTTTTAAAAGATGTGACTGTGGACAAAAGATGTCCATCACTGATAATCATGTTTCTTGTGTGTACTGCTTGGGTCCACTACATTTACAAGAAGATTGCTCTATCTGCCATTCCTTGAGTGGCAGGGTTTTATGAGAGAGGCAAAGGAAATTGGTCGATAGAGGGCTGTTGAACCCAGATTTCCAAGAAGCTTTAGACAAGACTGACCAGACCGCCAAGTCCTTGAAGGGGTCGAAGTCTTCTAAGGTGTCATCGGACCATAAGTCTTCTGTTCCAAGCACCTCTGTGAAGACTGTCGCTGGCTCCACAGCCTTCAGAGCCATGCACCGAAATCTTACCTTGGAGCCAAGTCATTGTGTTGGAGCCAGTGTCTGAGATTTTAAAGTCCCCAATCCTTAAGTTGGTGGCTTCTTTGGTTCCTTTGACCCTTTCTTCCGGTACCTT
Source organism: Protopterus annectens (assembly GCF_019279795.1). Lineage (NCBI taxonomy): Eukaryota > Metazoa > Chordata > Ceratodontiformes > Protopteridae > Protopterus > Protopterus annectens. Next base: position 406,337,837 of record NC_056748.1, on the reverse strand, counting down.
TTCCGACATCTATGTGGACCATGTGGTGCAGAGACTTTTGGTGAACCCGGCCCTGGCCAAATTGCTTTCAGCTTTGACCCAGTTGGCTTTGAAGCCTACGACCTCCCCACCACGATTTCTGCTCCTCCGAGGCCAGTTGAGCCTTCAGAGCCGGAAAGAGAGGATCTGATAATGGTGGAACCCTCGAAGCCTTGGCCTGTTCCAGTGCCCTTGTCTCCATCGACCTTGACTTCGGTTTTGATCGAAGAGTCTCGAAGCCAACACTCTCTTGCTGGTTTTGGGGGAGAGAGTCGAACCAATGCTTTGGTTCCGACTCTCCCTCTAGGGGCTTGGACGCAGATGTGTTCGGTTCCGTCCTCTGATTCGGAGCCTGTGGTCTCAGCCCCTGAAGGTTGCCATCTTCTTCAGAACTGGTGGACTCCTTGGGTCGGCAAACCGGTGCCTTCAATGCCATGAGGAGGGTCATGTCTGCTAAGACCTTTACCTCTTTGGATCTTTCCTTTTCCTCTGCCCCTACACCACAGGTTCCCACCAAGCGTTGAGACCCAGAGCCTCAGGTAACCCCACTGGGTGACCCCTGTTTGACTGAGACTTCACCAGACAACCCCCACTGATGAAGTCCCCAGAAAAAGACTGCAAGAGGAGGCATTTAGATTCCCCATCAGGAATCCTTAACATTAGACACCGACTTAGAGGAATCAGAAGGGTCCCCACAGTCCTCCTCTGAGGATGGCTCATTTGCAGACATCCTGGAAATATTAAGGCAAAGGGGTGACTGGCAGTCCTTTACCCCTACTGAGGATGAGTCGGTGCTCCTGAAGGCCTTTGGATCTCAACCTTCCACCTCCTGGGTTACTCTGCCCTTTGACGAATTAATGGACTTGGTCACTTGAAGGGCATGAGAGTCTCCTGATTACATGGAACCAGTCCTTCTGAGGCCCAACAAATTTATCACCTTCCCGCAAGACAGGTCTTTTCTTACAAAGGGAGTCCCCATTGATGCCATGGTGGTGGCGGTGGCCACGAAGAAAGAGATGTCAGAAACCTCCTCTTCTGTTCATCCTCCTAATAAGGACCCAAGGACTATGGACAGATATGGGAAATGCATCTTTAGTTCTGCAACATTTGCAATGAGATTGCTCAACTATTTGACCCACTTTACTAGTCTTCAACGAGATCTCCTCAAAGAGCTTGGAGATACTCTACAGGGCAAAACAGATGATGCTGTTTCAGAGAAAGTAACGGCACAGCTTAACACCCTTAATTCTATTGTGAACTCGTCCATGCGGCTTATTTCTTATGCAGCCGATGGATCGAGCCAGGCAGCAGGTTCAGTGATAGCTCTGAGGAGATGATCCTGGATGCACTTATGCTCCTTTGCGGAAGCCTTCAAGTCTTCCCTTGTTAATACCCCATTTGATGGCTCTTCCTTGTTTGGGCCTAAAGTCAAGGAGACACTCACTAGGTGTGAGCAGGAAGGAAAGACTCTATCTGCCGTAGAAGTCCGTTTTTCCATCCCCACTAGACCATACCCCAAAGGGCAGAAAGGTGGAAAAATGTGGTTAAGAAAGTCCCAAGGAGCTTTCCAGAACACACGTACTGAACCCCCTTCCAGGGGCAGAGGAGGGGGGTATAATGGTAGACACCACCCAGGCTGCAGAAGGGGGTCTGCAGAACCAAGGTGACAGGGAGCAGTTCCTTGGCAAGCCCTATCAGTGCTCCTGAGAGGAGGCCAAACCATCCTGCTCTGGAAGGCAGTCAGGGATCACTTAGCTTTATACCCAGATGCCTGGCTAGGAATTACATCAGATTCTTGGGTAAAAAGCATAATTACCAGAGGTTACATCATTCCTTTTCAGAATCCCCTTCCATCTGTACAAGAATCCCAGACGTTCCACCCAGTCTGCGGAATCTAGCAACCATAGAAATTCAAAGGCTGCTAGAAAAAAAGAGTCATCCAGCCAGTCCCAGCGGACCAGGTAGGATCCGAAACTTACTCCAGGTTCTTTTTAGTTCCAAAGAAAACAGAGGACTGGAGGCCCATTTTAGACCTCAGCAAACTAAATACCTTTGTCAAAAAGGAAAAGTTCCGGATGGTCACGCTTCAATAGATACTTCCGTTTCTCGAAACGGGCGATTGGATGTGCTCTATAGATCTCAAGGATGAGTACTACCACATAAAAATGACCAGGCCATCCAGAGATCACTTGCATTTCTGGCTGGGGGCCAGCCACTACCAATTCTGAGCTCTGCCCTTTGGTCTCACCACAGCCCCCAAAGTGTTTACCAAATGTATGGCAGTGGTCATGGCTCACCTGAGACGTTTAGGATTCCGGGTGTTTCCATATCTCAATGACTGGCTCCTCACCACCACCACCAGGCATCAACTAATTTGCACCAGAGATTACACTACAACCTGTGTTACAGGTTGGGCATAACCTTACATTTCAAAAAATCTGCTTTATTGCCATCGTAGCATATTTCCTTTATATGAGCAGATCTAGACACCACCGCATCCCTGGTCAGATTGCCTCTAAAAAGAGTAATATCTTTGCAAAGTCAAGTATCCCTGTTGTTAATGGAAAGGAGAGTTCGGCATTCCAGGTCCTGAAGCTGCTAGACACCATGGCAGCTACACTTATAGCGGTTCCTCTGAGACAAATGCACATGAGGATACTCCAATGGCTACTATTCACACAGTGGTCTTATCAACAGCTTCCAATGTCACGCAAGATTATTCTGACAAATGCTTGCAAAAAGGACCTTCTTTGGTGGTTGAACAGCCACCAAGTTACTGTAGGTCGCCCATTTATACTTCCCCATTCCACAGCCACAGTGACCTCGGATGCTTCCCTGATAGGGTGGGGGGGGGCTATTTCAGGGAAGAACTGTCCAAGGCACTTGGTCAGACATGGAATCTCATGTGCACATCAATGTCTTAGAGTTGAGAGCAGTGTTTCTAGCGTTGCAACACTTTCACAACTCTCTACCTCGAGAGATGATTGCAATACAGACAGACAACATGTCGGTAGTCTGGTACATCAACAAGCAAGGGGGAATCAAGTCTTACCTCTTATGCCGAGAGGCCCTGAGACTTTGGCAGTGAGCTGTATCCACCGGGCGCTTTCTGATAGCAACGCACATACCCGGGTCATCCAACGTGATAGCAGAAAAACTGAGCAGAGCCATTCTGTTGCCCCACGAGTGGTCCCTCAAAGAACGAGTGGCAAAAAGGATATTCCACAGATGGGGCCAGCCTTGCTGTGACCGTTTTGCATCCCCACTGAATGCAAAATGCAGAAGCTACTTCATCCTGTACCCCCCACCGGGGGACAGCCCAAGGGACTCAACTTGTATATGATTGGCCCTTGGGTCTCCTATATGCCTTCCCTCCAATTCCCAGATTTTTACAGAAAGCCAAAAGCCTGGGAAGGACTGTTATTCTAATAGCCCCGTTTTGGCCTTGGCAGATATGGTTCCCCTTCCTACAGCAATACCAATTGGAAGAACCTTGGGTTCTGTATCCAGTGCCAGACCTTTTGACTCATCCGTCAGGAGTTATTCACCCCTCTCTTGTTTCCCTCAAACTGACAGCTTGACTGCTGCACTTCCCAATCTAGCCAGGTCACATGATTTGTCTCCAGCGATTCAACATATTTTAGTTTCCTCTCACAAAGTCTCCACCAGGAAACTTTATAATAGCAAATGGAGGCAATTTGTTCATTGGGCTTCTCAGCATGGTATTGATCCCTATGTTGCCCCTATTCATACTATTCTGGAATTCTTCACTTCGCTCTTTCACGATGGTGCTGTAGTTTCTATGATAAGGGTTCAATTAGCTGCCATATCTAACTTCATGTGGGATGCAGTGGCTCAAACATTATGTCCCACAGATTATGTAAAGCCTTTTTGAAAGGGACTCATCACCTTAGGCCACCTATCAAACATCCTGTTACTCCCTGGAATCTGAATTTGGTGCTCTCTCAACTCATTCTTCCACCATTTGAGCCTGCATGATCTTGTCCTTTGAAGTTCCTTTCTTGGAAGACAATTTTCCTAGTGGCTATTACTTCGGCTCATAGAGTTTCTGAACTGCAAGCACTTTCTGTCAGGCCCCCATATCTAGTCTTTCACCCCGACAGAGTGTCTTTAAGAACAAATCCTATCTTTCTTCCTAAGGTCTGCTCCGAGGCAAATTTGAACCAGTCTATTGACCTTCCCACTTTTTTCAGACATCATACTAGTAGAATTGACTACATGTTACATAAGCTTGATGTTCACAGACAGTTGAGGTTTTACTTAGAAAAAAAAATTTAGGAAATCTGATCAACTATTCATCTCCTATGCAGACAATAAGAAAGGTTTGTCGGTATCCAAAGTTACATTGTCCAAATGGATTGCTGACTGTATAAAACTTGCATATTCTTCAGCTAAACAACCTTTAGAACGTGAAAGAAAGCTCATTCTACCAGGGCTGTTTCTACATCTTTAGCCCACGCAGCCCATCTACCTTTGGACACCATTTGTGCAGCTGCTACTTGGTCCAAACCTCATACGTTTATCACTCATTACAAAGTGGACAGGGCCTCCAGGGACAGGGCTTCCTTTGATTCCACCTTTCTCAGGAATAAACCCCCATGAGCTGCCCAGGATTAGGGTGCTTGGGACGCTACCCACGTGTAAAGAACAAACGGCAAGATTGAACAACTTCACATAAAGAAGTTATGTTCTTACCATAACGTTCCATGTGAGTTGTTCATCTCGCCTTTGTTCTTGCACTCCCTCCCACCTTCCCCCTCCAGGTTATGGAAGAACAGGTATGACTGGTGGTCTGTTTGGTCTTGCTCATGTCCTTCTTTCCAACCAGATTATTGTTTAGCTATTGTAAATAGTTATGTACTTTGTACATTGTTTATAATTGGTTGCTTAGTGTGTTTTTTTTTTTATTGCTGATTTAGCAAACTAGACCTGGGGTTGGTAGGAGAGCATCATGGGATAGGGACTGTGCCTTGAGCTAACTCAAAGATCTTGAGCTTGGAAAGCAGCCGACTTGGAGCCAATTGATCGGCTCCATACCCACGTGTAAAGAACAAAGGCGAGATGAACAACTCACATGGAACAAGAATAAAAACCACTTGGCACGACAGGACCCGGAAGCATGAAAACAAAGGCTTTCAAAATAAGCAGATGAAGAAATCAAACAGCTACTAGGTCTCCAAAAAGGTCCTTTAATATAACAAGGCAAAGTAAAAATCCACAATATCTATCACATGGAACGTTATAGTAAGAACATAACTTCTTTTTTTGAATATCAACACAAAATTGGTTCACAGAATATGCTTTATAATGTAAAGTAACTCTCTCAAAATATTTACATATAATGCTGGTTAAACTAATGGGCCTACAATTTTCTACCTCTCTTATAAAAGAGCACTGGAAGTGTACATTTCCGTATAGGTGGGGGAAATATGTTTTTAGTATTTGTTGCAACAAAGATAGTAGGATTGGTCATAATGAAGCCTGTATAGTATGTAAAATGTAACTGTTTAGACCATCGTGGCCCAGCGCTTCATTTTTTAATCCCATTTTAGTTAGCTTTTACCCCTTTACCCTCTATAACCGAGCGTATACCTTACTTAAATTAAACTTTTTGCTTAGCCTTACCTTAATTACTTACGTTAATACATTTTAATAATTGGGTTACCAAACTGTGGTGTGGCCAATTTTTACTAGTGGACCAGATAAACAAGCTCCATAGTATATACCAAGATAAAAGAAAATATGAACTAGACACCCTGAAATCCAAAGTAGCACAGTTAGCTACATTCAGTAAGACGTCAGCTAATGCACAAGCATTTTATGTATTTCTGTACTTGGGTTAAGCGAATAAGTGAGCTGGTCCAAAGTTTCTTTTCAGTCACTACCCAGGTCTTTAAGCAAAGACATTACACATGATAGTTGAAAATAAACATGAATGATTGTCTGTTAATTTAGAGAACATATTCTACTTAAACCAATCATTGAATAATATGTGGTAAAGCAATGTTAAAAAAGGTATATAAAGCAGTATTTATAGTGTACCGTTGTAAGTACTGATAGAATATAAAGATATATTGTGCACAGAAAAAATATTAAATAAATTCATTTGAACTGCATGCTGTTGAAGCAGTTGCAGTGAGAGAACATACATTACGTTAATTAGGATATAACATAGGCGGACCTATCCATAGTCTTTAGAATGCAGCTATATGTTTCAGTCAAATTTGTTGTAGTAATTTTCTAGAGGCTGAGTAAATGTTGTACTTCATCATTTTTGGTGATGCAGTTCAGCTTATAGATGACATCTTTGAGAATGGTTGTTCAACAGTGACAACATGAAATGGGGGCCTGCAGAGGAGAAGGTTGTCTTGGATAGCTAGAGAGCATTAAAAGTTCTTGATTTTTAGCTTACTTGTTAAAGGAAAATAGTACCCATTGCTGAGAAATTTGAAAATACTTGATCAGAAAAATTGCTTTACTAATTATTGAAGTAGTTGTGCTTATTTAGAGCCAGGCAAGGATATTCAGTATCATCTGTTAGGAATTTGAAGCATTATATTTTGTTTTTATAATCCATATATTATATACAAGTATACATATATTTAAAAAAAAAAAAAAAATATATATATATGTATATATATATATATCACTTTTTATAATCCAAACATTTTTATGACTATTAAGAAAATAAGCAAATATAGTCATTTGTTGGCACAGGAGATGAAGTTTCAGTGACACACAGTGAATTCACTGAAATCATGTGTACTTGTATAATGCATGTTCATAGGTCCATAGGTGTATACTAGGCCAACGGCCCTGGAGCCTTTACAAGCCTAGCCCATAGAAGTGCCTTGGCATCATGCCGCCGTTAGTTCCCAATGCCTCTATCAAGTAGAGCCACTGGAGTGATCCCTGGGGTGAACTTTCTATTTCCCATCCACTCATCAAGATTTGTCTTGAAAAAGGCCAGTGATATGCTTTGATTGACATGTATGGGAAATCTATTCCAGAGCATGGGCAGTCTCTGGGTTATGAACCTGTCCCTCCAGGATGTTCGGTTGATTGTGGTAATGAGGTTGAGGTCCCTGGAGCGTGTGGTGCGGAGGGACTGGGATTTTTGTTGGTGTAACATTTCTAACAGGGCTGGGTCAGACATGGCTTTGTAAGTCAAACAGCGATCACCTCTTAATAGACAATATGAGACAGAGAAAAGCTGGAGTTTTTTTGTCTGTCCATGTAGGGCATGTGTTTAAGGCCTAGGATTCTCTTTGTGAGGTACTTTTGTGGCCTTTCCAGCTGTTGCAGGTGTTTAGTGAGGTACATGCCAAATGAGGCATTATACACAGTGATTGGTCTAATGAGGGAAGAGTAGAGAGAGATGTTGACCTCTTTCTTCCTGGATGCAAATCCCTTGGTAATTAGATGTGCCACATAGAAGGACTTTCTGACCACAGTGGCAATGTGGTGGTCGAAGGAGAGGTTGCTGTCAACCTCTGTCCCTAGATCTCTCATAACTCCTTCAGTGTTCAGTGGGCTACCATCAATGTGGTAATTAGTGGAAACTGAGTTTTTCCCAAAGGGAATGACAACGCACTTTTTACCATTAAACATAAGGCCATGGTTTTGACACCAGTCATTGGTCTCAGTGAGGCCTTTCCATAGGATGTCTACATCACTTGTGGAGTTAATAATGGCTCCCAGCTTGCAATAATTGGTGAACGTCAGCCAGAGTCCCTACATGTTGGCCTGGACTTCTAAAAAGTAGATGCCAAACAGGAAAGTACCCAGGACTAATCCCTATGGGACTCCACTCATGACTGGTCGACAGTCTGACTTGGAGTCTCCTACTTTCACAATATGGTTTCTGTCTGTGAGCCAATTTGCAGCCCACCTAGTGATATAGGGGTTGATGCCTAGTTTGTAGAATTTATCAGTAATTCCTGAGTGGGGAATGGTATCAAAGGCCTTTGCCAGATAGAGGTAGGCTGCATGAACTGCCTTGCCCTCATCCACAGCTTTGGTGACTGACTCAAAGAAGTTAACCAGGTTGAGCAGGCATGATCTACCCTTCACAAAACCAAACTGTGTGGGATCCAGAATTTGGAGATTACCTGTTCCTTTGTTGATTTACATTAGTCTGGTCTAATCAGTAGTCTTTACTGTAATGAAGGTGGGATTTTTATTTTTTATGACATCAATGATCAAGTTTGTTCCATTCTTAGCAGTGCAGAAAATATGGTAACTTTAGCTTTTATTTGTAATAGCTGTAGCCGTGAGGAATTGTGGCTTTGTCTTGGTTTTGTCCACACTTGGTGGTGTGAGTAAGGCTGGATTTACACCAAACATACTGATAACTTTTTTCTAGTCAACATACATATATTTGAATAGCAATTAGGCCTCAGTCCTCAGGCTAAATAATTTTTCTTCAGTCTCGCATGGATTATAACAGTTATGCTTGTCTTCATATTGTGCAAGATAAAGAGTGTATGGTTTTGTGGTGGTGGGGGATAGCTTTGATAATGTTTAGAATAGGGTGAAAACTAATAGGCAAATCGGGTTTAAAATAAATTTGATGCAATATTAAGCATTCGCATTTACAATGTCTAACACTCATTTTATATTGATTCTGCCATTTTACATTTATGAAAACGTTGCTGTTATAGGATACTTGCTGTGCATGTATGCATTTAATTTTTTTAAATGGAATTGGCCTAATAAAGTGAAGCAGTAAAATACTAAAATTTTAATAAGTTTATGTTGTTGAACAAAATATTGCTTGCCACTGGCCGGAAACAAATCTATATCATAATTTTTTTTGTACAGTTTCAAATGACTATGCAAGGTAGCAATCCATAATGGAATATATTCTTTTTTTTTTTACTTTTAGAGGAGGAATTCAGTATTTTAAGAAGTTTATTAAGAATACGATAGAAAATAATTAATTTGGAAGTCAAGGAGTTCCAATACCCCAATTTTTGTACCTTAAAAAATCTATCCATATCTGCTTTAGAATGCTATGTAAATTTAATTTTGTTTGACCATTATAAAATATGAGTTTTTCAGTCTGCTGTAAAGGAAGATGTATGTGCAAAAGTAATTTTTAAAAAAACAAACATTTTACATAATTTAGAAAATAAGGTATTTGCTCTGACCATCTTTTTAAATCAAACAGTAATGTCACTGTACTGATGAAAAGGACAATTACTTTGTGAAGATCTAATTACCAGGTATTGGACTTGGTTTCCTAAATTTATGGAATGAATTACCAACAGCTTAACCAATTTAGAATTCTCATCTAATGTAAAGGAACTGGATATTTATTAGTCTTACCTGAAATGTGAAAATATGCAGCCATTTTGAGCAGATAAGGATATACACTACAAATCTTTATGCCATCTAATAAAGATGATATTTTAAGTTGTATATTATATAATTTTGGAAGTAGTGTTGAAATGTGCTGCAATAAACAAACATGGCTCTCAGTATTACACATAAGGGAATCATTTGTATCCTTGCCTGTTTATGGTGTTAATGCTAATATGTGTAGAAATGATCATTGCTAAACAGCCCTGGCAAGTAAGGTCTTGCTGCATTAGGTAGGGTAACATCTCCTCCTCCTCTCAGTTGTACATAAACACACATTATCGATGTATCTATCTATGTAAAATATTTGTAAAATATATGTATACGTTGATCTAACTGAGGCATTTTTTGGAAAATTAAGATCACTTTGTTATCATTCTGGGAGGCTTTCTGTCTTTAATAAAACATATTCTGGTATCTGCCCTGACCATCTTATTAATGAAAAGCCTCTTCACGTACTTTT